>NC_142464.1:103673228-103988228 GCF_049115385.1 Moschus berezovskii | reverse complement strand
AAGGTAGAGGGGCTGATAGAGAGCGTGAGAGAAGATGGGGAGTGGGAAATCAGAGCATGCAGGGCTTGCAAGGACATGTAAGGGTGTAAGATTAAACTCTGTGATGGGAAGCCAGCCCTAGGAAGATTTGAGCATAAGAGTCATATGTTCTGCTTTATACTTGAAAACAAAAAGACTCTAGCTTCTTGATGGAGAGTAAGCTTCAGAAGGCAAAAATGGAAGCAGGGAGACCTGTGTGGAGTACAGAAAGAGCCTCTGTTCTTCAATCTGTGTAAGATTGTTCACATATTTTTCAAGGAACACTGATGAATAATATTGTCGTTCAGTTGCTGAGTCGTGTCTGACTCTTCGCAACCCTGTGGACTGCAGCACATCAGGCTTCCATGTCCTCCACTATCTCCGGGAGGTTGCTCAGACTTATGTCCATTGAGTCGATACATTCCAAGTCGATTATAAGAGTCTTAAAAGAAACGCCAGGAAATTTAAAATATCTTGTACTCATTTGCTTAGGTACCTCGGTAACGAAAAATAAACTGCCTTTCCACTCCTCTTTGTAGAGAACTAAAGAGCATGACAGCCTTAGTCTAAGAATGTAATTCAACCAGAAGGGGCTCTTGCAAGTTATGCATTCATGGCTTCAGCTCAGTTCCTCCATGTGAAGTGAATCTCAGATCTCAGTTTTACCACAGAGGCTGGACAAAACTAAATTTCTCTGCCTAAATAAAATCTTGGAGGGATTCTCCACTTACCCCTCCCACCCCAAATTGAAGGGAAATAAAATAGAGAAAAAAGAAGAGAGAGGGGAGGCTGAGCAATTTTACAGGAGGTGACAGGATCAATTGAGAAAATGACAGAGTAAGTTTTTATGTTTTTAAGAATGCTATTTTAAGAATCCTTGCTATTCCACTTTAAATGGCATGCATTCCTGCAATGTAAACCCTTCCATCGCATAATTTCAGTTGTCTACTAACTCACATTTTCTGTCACTTGAGGAAGTTGGCCAAACTCAAGAAAAGCAAAGTGATCCCTCAAATTAATATAAAAAATAAACCTCTGAAAATTTGCAGACATATTGAGGAGTGGCCATTCCAAAACTGATGAATGGATTCGAGGTAATGGTATTAGGTTGGTGCAAAAATAATTGCGGTTTTTGCACTGTTGAAATTTGCCTTTGATATTGGAATACATTCTTAAATAAAGTGGTTATGTTATACATCATTTTAATGCACATTTATCACTTAATTTTCTTTTGCTAGTGACTTATTCAGTTCAGTTCAGTTCAGTCGCTCAGTCGTGTCCGACTCTTTGCAACCCCATGAATCACAGCACGTCAGGCCTCCCTGTCCATCACCAACTCCCGGAGTCCACCCAAACTCACGTCCATCGAGTTGGTGATGCCATCTAGCCATCTCATTCTCTGTCGTCCCCTTCTCATCATGCCCCCAATCCCTCCTAGTATCAGAGTCTTTTCCAGTGAGTCAACTTGTCGCATGAGGTGGCCAAAGTATTGGAGCTTCAGCTTTAGCATCAGTCCTTCCAATGAACACCCAGGATTGATCTCCTTTAGAATGGACTGGTTGGATCTCCTTGCAGTCCAAGGGACTCTCAAGAGTCTTCTCCAACACCACAGTTCAAAAGCATCAATTCTTCGGCGATCAGCTGTCTTCACAGTCCAACTCTCACATCCATACATGACCACTGGAAAAACCATAGCCTTGACTAGATGGACATTTGTTGGCAAAGTAAAAGTAATGTCTCTGCTTTTTAATATGCTATCTAGGTTGGTCATAACTTTTCTTCCAAGGAGTAAGTGTCTTTTAATTTCATGGCTGCAATTAGCATCCGCAGTGATTTTGGAGCTCCAAAAATTACAGTTTGACACTGTTTCCCCGGCTATTTCCTTTGCTGTGTATTTTATATTTATTTTAGACTAGAGAGTTAATGTTAAACAAAAGCAAAGTCCAGCAATTTTCTTTTTCGAGTTAAAATGGGTCATAAAGCACCAGAGACAACTTGCAACATCAACAACACATTTGGCCCTGGAACTGCTAATGAATGTACAGTGCAGTGGTGGTTCAAGAAGTTTTGCAAAGGAGACAAGAGACTTGAAGGCGAGGAGCATACTGACAGTTCATCAGAAGTTGACAATGTCCAATTGAGAGCAATCACTGAAGCTGATCCTCTTACAACTACATGAGAAGTTGCTGAAGAACTCATCGTTGACCATTCTATGGTCATTCAGCATTTGAAGCATATTGGAAAGGTGAAAAAGCTTGATAAGTGGGCACCTCATGAGCTAACTGAAAATTTTAAAAAAATGTTTTGAAGTGTCTTCTCTTATTCTACGTGACAATGAACTATTTCTCAACATGATTGTGACATGCAATGAAAAGAGGATTTTTTTTTTTCATTAAAGGAAATTCTAGAATGTTTATTTTAGATGGAAAGAAAGTGAGAAGAGATGGGTGGTGTAAGATGAAAGAACATAAAGAATAAGACGGTGAATATATATAACAGTTTAAACCTCAGTCACACAAAGTAAAAATGACAATGCTTCCAGAAATCTTTTAAAAAATGAGATTAAAATTAAAATACATGGCAGTATCAGCACATAAGTTCAGAAGGAAATGGTTGGAGTTGAAATGTTCTACAGATTTTTGTAACTATTGAAGAGGAGTTTAAAGATTCTGATTCACCTTAAATTTTCCATTTATCTCTTCATATTAACTTCTTTTAAATTCTTGAGTATACTTAAAATAAATTTAAAATTCTGTGCTACTAATCCCGTCAATCCTGTCATTTCCGGTTCTGTTTCTATTGACCACCTTCTAGTGTGGGTCACCTTTTCCTTCTCTGCAAACTAATATTTTTTAATTGACTGCTGGACACAGTGAATGTTTCAATGTGGAGCAATGGATTTTATTTCTTTTTTTAAAGAACATTCATTTCTTTTTAGCTGACAGTCAAATTTCTGGATCCTTTCAAGGTTTGTTTTGAAGCATCATTAGAGGGGGTCTATAGTATTCATTCCTCTGGAGTCTCTGCTAAATGCCTCTGGTATTTAAAAAGTTCTGTTCTTTCTGGCTGGTTGAAATTCAAATGCCTCCCAACTCCGAGTGTTCTCTGGAACTGATCATGTTATTGCCTCTCATTAGTTCTTTGCCCAGTCTCAAGGAGTTTTGTTTTTTGCATTCACAGATTGGTATTCAATTTTTAAAAATCCACACCATCATGGTTATCTGGGTCGTGGAGATCTTTTTTGTACAGTTCTTCTGTGTATTCTTGCCACCTCTTCTTAGTATCTTCTGCTTCTGTTAGGTCCATACCATTTCTGTCCTTTATTGATCTCTATTTGCATGGAATATCTTTTTCCAGCCCTTCACTTTCAGTCTGTATGCGTCCCTCGTTTTGAGGTGGGTCTCTTGTAGACAACATATATGGGGGTTTTGTTTTTGTATCCATTCAGCCAGCCTTTGTCTTTTGGTTGGGGCATTCAACCCATTTACATTTAAGGTAATTATTGAAAAGTAGGATCCCGTAGCCATTTTCTTTATTGCTTTGGGTTCAAGTTTATACACTCTTTCTGTGATTCCTGTCTATAGAAGATCCTTTAGCATTTGTTGGAGAGCTGGTTTGGTGATGCTGAATTCCCTCAGCTTTTGCTTGTCTGTAAAGCTTTTGATTTCTCCTTCATATTTGAATGAGATCCTTGCTGGGTATAGTAATCTGGGCTGTAGGGTATTTTCTTTCATCACTTTAAGTATGTCTTGCCACTCCCTTCTGGCCTGAAGAGTTTCTGTTGAAAGATCAGCTGTTATCCTTATGGGAATCCCCTTATGTGTTATTTGCTGCTTTTCCCTTGCTGCTTTTAATATTTGTTCTTTGTGTTTGATCTTTGTTAATTTGATTAATATGTGTCTTGGAGTATTTCGCCTTGGGTTTATCCTGTTGGGGACTCTCTGGGTTTCTTGGACTTGGGTGATTATTTCTTTCCCTATTTTAGGGAAGTTTTCAACTATTATCTCCTCAAGTATTCTCTCATGGTCTTTCTTTTTGTCTTCTTCTTCTGGGACTCCTATGATTCGAATGTTGGAGCGTTTAACATTGTCCCAGAGGTCTCTAATATTGTCCTCATTTCTTTTAATTCGTTTTTCTTTTTTCCTCTCTGTTTCATTTATTTCTACAATTCTATCTTCTAGTTCGCTTATCCTGTCTTCTGCCTCTGTTATTCTACTGTTTGTTCCCTCCAGAGTATTTCTGATCTCATCTATTGCATTATTCATTGTATATTGACTCTTTTTTATTTCTTCTAAGTCCTTATTAAATCTTTCTTCCATCTTCTCAATCCTTTTCTCCAGGTTATTTATCTGTAACTCCATTTTGCTTTCAAGATTTTGAATCATTTTCACCATCAAAATTTGAAATTCTTTATCAGGTAAATTCCCTATATCTTCTTCTTTTGTTTGTGTTGGTGGGCAATTATCTTGTTCCTTTACTTGCTGGGTATTTCTCTGCCTCTTCATCTTGCTTATATTGCTTTGCTTGGGGTGGCCTTTCCCTCTTCTTGCAGTTTGTGGAGTTCTCTTTATTATGTAGTTTCTTCGCTGTGTGTGGGGTTGGACGGGTGACTTGTCCGGGTTCCCTGGTTAGGGAAGCATGTGTCGGTGTTCTGGTGGGTGGAGCTGGATTTCTTCTCTCTCCTTTCGAAGACAATGGACTGCTTTTCTGGGAGCCTGATGTCCTCTGCCAGTATTCAGAAGTTGTTTTGTGGACTTTACTCCGTGTTCAAATGTTCTTTTGATGAATTTGTGGGGGAGAGAGTGGTCTTGCCATCTTATCCCTCCGCCATCTTGTTCCTTCCTCCCCAGAACACTGGATTCTTATATTCCACTTGATCGTGGAGTACCTCTTCCCAGCTGCTCCAGCAAGGCGCAGCCGCTATACCTTACCTCGGACGAGGGGTATCTCCTCAAGGCTGCCCCTCTTGCTTTGAATGTGGATCAGCTCCTCTCGGCCCTCCGGTGCCCAAGCAGCCACCGCCTCCTGGACGTGGTACAGCTCCTCTCGGCCACCGCCCTAACCCTGGGCGCGGGGTAGCTCATCTCAGCCACGATTCTGCACGTGTCGGTTGCGCCAGAGCCGGGCGTCTCTCGCGTCTGCCAGTAAATCCAGTTCTAAGTGGAAAAAATGTTCTTTACATTTTGCAGCTCTGATAGTCAATGAACTCCTTTGTTTCTACCATTATGAGTTCCACCACTACCAAAGCTGAAAAGAGGATTTTATACAACAAGTGGTGATGACCAGCTCAGTGGCTGGACTGAGAAGAAGCTCCAAAGCACTTCCTGAAGCCAAATTTGCACCAAAAAAAGGTCATGGTCACTGTTTGGTTGTCTGCTGCCGGTCTGATCCACTACAGCTTGCTGAATCCCAGTGAAACCATTACATCTGAGAAGTATGCTGAGCAAATCAATGAGATGAACCAAAAACTTCAATGCTTGCCGACGGCATTGGTCAACAGAAAGGTGCCAATTCTTTTCCACGACAATGCCCAACCACAGATCGCGCAATCAACACTTCAAAAGTTGAACGAATTGGGTTACAAAGTTTTGTCTGTTCTGCCATATTCACCTGACCTCTTGACAACCAACTACCACTTCTTCATGAATCTCAAAAACTTTTTGCAGGGAAAACACTTCCACAACCAGCAGAATGAAGAAAATGCTTTCCAAGAGTTCATCAAACCCTGAAGCACAGATTTTTATGCTGCAGGAGTAAACAAACTTATTTCTCATTGGCAAAAATGTGTTGATTGCAATGGTTCCTATTTTGATTAATAAAGATGTTATTATGATAACAGCCTAGTTATAATGATTTAAAATTCATGGTCTGAAACCAGAAATACGTTTGCACCAACCTAAATATATAGATCTTAAACAGCAAGATCTCCTCACCTGTTAGTTGTTCTCTTCACAGAATAAAAAATAATTAAAGAAAGGAGAATGATTTTAATGTTATTAAAACTAATATCTACTTAAAATATTGTTCGAGTAGTAATCTTGAACGTGACATCAATAAGACTGATAAACTCTAAAATGTAAGAAATAAAAGGGATCAGATTTTCCAGCTGGATTTCCCCTAAAATACAACATTATATACCAATCAATCTTGAGTTTTTAGGAAAAATTATGAAATTCTTTACATTAACTAGGAATAGTGTTCATGTTGCTCATAAGTTACGCACATACACAAACACACACAATCCTTTCTGGGGAAAGATGCTAAAAATGACTCATAAGATGAACTCTTAAGTGCCCCACAATCCTAAAGATATCCTTGATTATTCATGTGAAACAATATGACATCAGACAATGATTTTCAGCATGTTTAAAGATAACCAGGCAAATCATCTGAAAGCATTAATAATGTGTACTTATTACTTTATAATTTTCCAAAGTACTTTGACATGTGTTGTTCATTGTTTTTATTTAATAAATATGTACTGGCAGCATACAATGTATTCAGTGCTAATTGGGCCAAAACTTAGCAAATTGAAGTGTGAAATTGAGGTGTAAGCAACTTGAGTGGGGCGAGATAGAGACAGCCTTCTCAGGATGCTCAGTAAAAAGCAGTCTTACCGCATGAATCCTGAGTAGCCCATTGGAAAATAAACCCTGATCACATAAAATGAGATTTAATGCTAAATGAGGCCTGTTTTATATGGGCAACCCTAGATAAACTCTGTACCACGGAGAGTATCTCATTTTGCTGCCGCACAATTTCCCATGTACATTAACAGCCTTCCTGAGGGAGGAAAATACTTTTAAATCATTCTATTTGTTGCAAAACATGACTTTAGTTTAAGTCACAGATAAGTGAAGCCACATAAAATTGTAATATCCTCTAAGTATAAACAAAACAAAGCAAAATGACATAAAAATGATGAGGTTAAGAAGGTTGAGATGTTTCCCAGGGAAAAAAAGGAGGTTTTCATAGGAAATTGCTTTCAGGGCCAGCTGAAGGACATTACGATAGAGATCATTGCTTTAACATAATTTCAGAGGCAGTTAATGTTGAACAAGAAAGGAAAGAAAACCCAACACAGTGAAAGGATAATTAATTCAGAGTCTTAGTTTTAATTTCTAAAGATTGTATGGTGAAGTGACCCTTCACAATGGAAAACTGAGCAACTAGATTTATATTTTACATTTTAACTCTGTGATAACGAAACTGTTCCAGGTGTTTATTCTGTTTTGATATCCGTGTTTTTCTCTTCACTGTACCCCCTGACCTACACAAAACAGGTAAAGAACAGTGCTGTTTAGGGTGAAACCAGACACCCATAACATCCTGATTTTCTGATAGTACCTGGAGAATAGCAGAAATGACATCGTGGTGGAGTCCCTGGGAGTAGAGGAGGTTAATTGCACTGAGTAGTCAGAAATGTAGATTTCCCCCTCTCTACCCCTTGCTAGATCAGTGCAAACCATGCCTCAGGTCAGATCATTCTGTTGCCAAGAGAAAGGAGCCAAAAACTGATCAAGAAAGTTAGAAACCCAACAGCAACTGTACCAGGGATGAAAAACAATGATAAGAACAAAGCCAGAGAGAAGGGAAATTGCACACTCATTAGCATAATTAATGAAGACGGGTAGGTGCCTACCTCGTGCTGGCCTCTGTGCTGGGCGATGGGATACTGCAGCAGGAAGGACAAATTGGTCTCAGCAATCTCATTGGCAAGAGGAGACAGGTCTGAACAAAATGATGCAAGTCATGAGTCACATAAAGTGCTGGAAGAGTTTGTAATGGGAAGGGGCTAACCTAGGCTGGAAATGTCAGCTCACTCCAGTTTTCTTGCCTGGGAAGTCCCAAGGACAGAGGAGCCTGGGGGGCTACAGTCCATGAGGTTGCAAAGAGTCAGACACGACTCAACAACAACAAACCTAGGCTGAGTCGTTAGGGAAAGCTGTGAAGTTCTTGCAGAGACTGGGAAGATGAGTAGTATTTCCTCCCTCCATCCCTACCCTCCTTCCCTCACTCCCTCCCTTTCTCCCTCCTTTTTTCTTCAGTCCTAATTGCTTAGCAACAAAGCAATGCACATTAGTCCCTCAGTCGTGTCTGACTCTTTGTGACCCCGTGGACTGTAGCCCGCCAGCCTCCTCTGCCCATAGAATTCTCCAGGACAGAATACTGGAGTGGGTTGCCATTCCTTCTCCAGGGGATCTTCCTGACCCAGGGATTGAACTCAGGTCTCCTGCATTGCAGGTGGATTCTTTACTGTCTGAGCCACCATAAGTAGAACATCAAATAACAGAGTGTCTGGCAAATAGTAGGCTCTCAGTGAATATTTGTTAATAAGTTAAAAAAAAGAATTATTCAGACTTCTAGCTCCTTTAAGACTGAGTGATCCCGTTTCTCCCATGTCCCGCTTATCACAAACCCCTGGACCTAACAAACAGCAATAACAGCAACAACAACAAAGAAAACATTGGAAGCCTCTGAAAGGTGGAAAGGAGAAGGCAGACTGCTTAGAACATGAGAAACTTGCAGGTGAGTCTCCTGGGTTTCAGTATTGCCTTATCACAAAGAGGGTGCCTCAGGGAGAGACCCACCATCTTGGCAGACTGACACCCCTATTGAGGCTGATCTTGCTCTCTCTCTTCTCTCTGTAAGTAAAGAGTTATTTCATCCAGCTCTGGACTGCATTGTATTTTCCTTGGCATCTCCAATACCAAAATGTAATGGGCAGAGTGTTTAAGAGTCCTCCAGTGGGACTGGTAACAGGTACTCTACTCCACATATATTTTCAGTTTTTTTATTGTGGTAAAATACACATAAGATAAAGTTTACCATCTTAAGTATTTTAAAGTATATAATTAAATACATTCAGTGGTATTAAATACATTCATAATGTTGTGCTACCATCACCACCATCCATCTTCCAAATCATACAGTTAAGCATTTTTGGAATTGCTGCAACATTCAAGTGACTTGACTACTTTCAGCATTTTTACAAATTGCCTGATGTGCCATTTCCTTTTTTTATTCTGATTGTGGCACAAAGGTTAAGCTTTCCTGTGCAAGAGTGTAATTAACATACTTATGAGTGTGTGTGTGTGCACGTGCATGTGAATGAGCATTCTTTTAAACTACTTTAACTTGTTCATTCAGGTTCAACCTTAAAAGACCTCAAGGCCATAGTTACAATGTGATTCACAGTTTAGAGGCTACATTAGTATAGTAATGCATTTCATGCTGTTTCATAATTTGCCTAATCAAATAAAATGAGATCAAGCATTACATTGGAAGGTTCCAACCTCCCCATTCATACAGTTATATTTAACTAATTACATAAGAAATTACTTTTTTCCCAAGGTTTTGTTTGCATTTTTTAAGCTAGTTAGAGTCAGAATTTAATCAGTAAATTCTATTTCTCTCCTAAAATCGAGTGAGATGATTTTCCTTACTGAGTAAAGCCAAAATAAATGAGAATAATGTATGGGGCTTAATTAGTTAAATCTATAAACATTTGCCAACTACTGCCTACATACCAGGCATTTTGTTGGCCTCTTATTTACTGCACCGAAGAAGACAGAAACATTATCCTCACCTTTCGTGAAGCTTATCTCCCTAATTTTCTAATGCTATTGTAACAAATTACAACTCTCTCATCTCAAAGCAACACAAATGCACTAACATTATCTTACTGTTCAGGGGCGTCAGAAGTCTGACTGCATTCCTAAGGAGAATATAGGAGAGAATCCATTTCTTTGAAGTTACAGAACTGAGGTCTCTGTTTATTCCTGGCCTGTCAGCTGATGTCATTCCCAGTTACTATGGGCCTCCCACATTCCGTGGTTCATGGCTCCTTTCTTCCATCTTCAAAGCCAGCAATGGCAGGTCAGATTTTTCTCACTTTGCATCTCTTGACCAACTTTTTGCCTTTCTCTTCCACTTTTACTGAATGATTAGACCAGGCCACCTGCTGCTGCTGCTGCTAAGTTGCTTCAGTCATGTCCAACTCTGTGCGACCCCATATACGGCAGCCCACCAGGCTCCCCCGTCCGTGGGATTCTCCAGGCAAGAACAGTGGAGTGGGTTGACCTTTCCTTTTCCAATGCATGAAAGTGAAAAGTGAAAGTGAAGTCACTCAGTCATGTCTGACTCTCAGTGACCCCATGGACTGCAGCCTACCAAGCTCCTCTGCCCATGGGATTTTCCAGGCAAGAGTACTGGAGTCGGGTGCCATTGCCTTCTCCGAGACCAGGCCATCTAGATAATCCAAAATAATCTCATTTCAAAAATCTAAATCTTAAATAATATCTATAAATTTTTTGACATGTAGGGTACTATATTCATTAGTCCCAGATATCTGTGGGTGAGGAGAGCACTATTCTTCCTTCAATAAAATACAGAATAAATTTAAGAATTAAGCCTATGAAAATATTTTCTCAAAATAAATCTATTTCAAGTAACTGCTTAAACTAAAAAGATCCTGATGCTGGTAACAATTGAAGGCAGGAGGAGAAGGGAGCAACAGAGGGTAAGATGCTTGGATGGCATCACCAATTCAATGGACATGAGTTTGAGCAAACTCTGGGAGATAATGAAGGACAGGAAAGCCTGGTGTGCTGCAGTCCATGGGGTCGCAAAGAGTCAGAAATGACTGAGCAACTGAATAACAACATGCTATGAGAATGGAACTAAATTTAAAATTATACTACTTCTCATGATGGCATTTGAAAACTTCTATTTTAATTTCAGATAAATCCAATTTATTGAAACACATGTGAAAAAATTCATCTCAATAGAGATTTCTTTTCTAATAATTTTGAATGGCTGAACATTCTCAGATTCTTTGTCTCTAGTCAATTGTCCACACCCACCATACAAATTCCTAATTCTAAATTGTAGCTTTCGATTTTCCCATTGCAAGTCTAAAGACATTGCTGGAGGATTTTGAGTCAATCACCAGTTGGCACTATATATATATATACACACACACAAACACATATATATACACATACATATGCACAAGTTTCCAGCTCTACTGCAGTTGAGAATAAATAACTCTTCAGGAAGGCAATTTTGATATCGGACATAAAATTCTTACATGTACACTGTCTATACTCAGATATGTTTTATGTTTCGTTTCAGAGGTATGAACAAATATATAGCCATGTGATTGAACATTGCAGAACCATCGATAATCATAAAATATTGGAACCTGCCTCAGTTCAACTCAGTCACTCAGTCATGTCCAACTCTTTGCAACCCCATGCACTGCAGCACACCAGGCTTCCCTATCACCAGCTCCTGGAGCTTGCTCAAACTCAGGTCCATCGAGTCGGTGATGCCATCCAGCAATCTCATCCTCTGTCAGCCCCTTCTCCTCCTGCCTTCAATCTTTCCCAACATCAGGGTCTTTCCAATGAACCAGTTCTTCGTATCTGGTGGCCAAAGTTTTGGAGTTTCAGCTTCAGCCTCAGACCTTCCAATGAATATTCAGGACTGATTTCCTTTAGGATTGACTGGTTTTATCTCCTTGCAGTCCAAGGGACTCTCAAGAGTCTTCTCCAACACCACAGTTCAAAAACATCAGTTCTTCAGAACTCAGCTTTCTTTACAGACCAAGGAACCTGCCTAAGTTACAATAATAGCATATTGGTAAAATAAATTCTGGTACATATGATATATTGAAGAATATTTAATCAAATGGAAAATGTACATGCCAACAAATACACATATTATATATATATATATTTATATAATACATGTATTTGTTGGCAAACATTAGGTTATAAAATGTAGGTACACTATGATTTTCATCATAGAAATAATTAAAATCACAAAATAGAAATAAATGCACATAAAGATTCACAAACATACAATTTAGATATCAATATAGATGCACACAAAAAGGTTGAGTTGAACATGCAAATTTTTGGGGCCCCCTTCAGACCTACTGAAAATGAAACAGAAATTCTGAAAGTGGGTCCAGCAACCTGTGTTTTAATAAGCCCTCCCAGAGATTTTTGAAATATTTTATGAAAATATTTGAGAATCAGTTCCTTGCGTTCAGTGGTATATACACAGGTATAACAAATCATCAATAAACCAAGGTTTATAAACTTTTGTATTTGATTAAATTTTGCTCATTAAAATAATCAAATGACATAAATTTGGGGATGAAAATATAACATAAAAGTAAAACCCACCAAACAATATAAATGCTACAAGAACATAAAAAATTACCAAAGAATTCAAAGAATGCATAAAGTTTTGTGAGGAAAACACAGGTGATAATAGAGGAGTAGATATCCAGTATATATCCACCTGAAGTTAAAGAAGTCTGATGTTCTATGACTAGTTAAAATTCTCAAACTTGAAGAAAAGTTAAATGGCTAAATATTTCAGAAATATTTGTTGATTAGTATGTGATATGAGGTTAATATATAAAAGAGAAAAATGCAAGTCAGTTTTAAGTCATTGGACAGAATTCTGTATGTTTAATGTTCTTGGGTGAACATGAGATATCAGAGATCTGTTAAAACAGAGCTTCAATATCCTGCTGAAGGTTTTAGCATTAAAGCCAGGCTTAGTTGTATGGGAGAAGAACATCTTTATATTCATATGACCTAACTAGTCAATTACTGGACAAGTGCTAACAGCTGTACTCAAAATATGAGCCCTAACAATCCGTCACTCTTAATATATATATTTGTACAAGTCCCTGAATGACCATTTACACTGTAAAGTATAGTAGTCTTGCATGTACTGAAGCATTTAGGGAGACGTTGCAGGCAGATTCTATATTGTCTGAGCCACCAAGGAAGCCCAGTTAAGGAACAGTGTCGTTAAAGTGGGAGTCAGTGTCATATCATTCTAGGAGGAAATTTAAAATTCCTTGCATGTCTTTATGGGAAAATTTTGAAAAATTCAAAGGATTGAAAACTTTTGTATATCTCCCCATTATCATTATGTTTTTTTCTTAGTGGTAAATTTAATCCACAGGGGGAAAACCCACTTTTAAGTGGTGTAAAAAAAAATCTATGGAAACAATTGATTTTCACAAAATTCATCTATTCTAAGGTAGCATTAAAAAAAATAAGAATCCAATATTATTTAGAATGATTCTTTAAATAGTTGCTGAAACAGAAAAATTTATGAAGAAATATCTCCTGATATTAAATCAAGGTATGGAACAAAGTTTTCAATACTGTGGCAGTGACTTAAGAAATATCCTCTAGGATGTACCATTGTCATCTTACACTCAACAGCATCAGCAACAACAACAACAATTAATAATCTCTCATCTTGACCTCTACATAGCTTGGCATTTCCTATAGCCATCAATTTATCAATTAATCATTACAAAGAGAAAACATAATGCAAATTCCTCCTCTCTTTATGCTCCTACTTACTAAAACTAGCTTTTCCTTTCTCTTCTTTGCTATTGGTATTCCTGTCAGTTTAATCTTAAGCAGTACTGTTTCACAGATCTCTCTGAGATCATGGAAAATGTCTACGAATCTGCACTGTTCAATAGGGTAGCCACTAGACACATGTGAAACCTAACTAGAAAGTCTGAGAAAATAAATGTTCAGTTTTACTTATTCTAATCTAATTTATCCACAGGCTATGACTAGTGTTTACTATATTGGATGAAACAAGCTGAAGGCTTCATAAACTCAGCTCATCCATACACGAGTTTAGTCATTTAAAAATTCCTTTTGGAGAAAACCTCCTGTGTATTCAGGCATAGTGAAGATTCAAATTCCCAAAGGTCTAGAAAAGAAAGTCACTTACACTCACATGTAAACTATATAAATGGAGATTTTAAGTAGAGTTTCAGATATATGATTTATAACTCAGGAGAGATTTTTTTAAGCCATGGGGATGGAAGAAAACAACTCAAAGAAAGTCTGAAGAGTGGAAACAGAAGACGACGGGCAAAGACAGAACCTCTTCTAGGAAATCTTTCGTGGGGAATACTTGCAGTAGGAAATTACTGATGGACGTGGAGCCCAAAGACGATTCTAAAAATTAATAGTCAAACTGTGTGATAAAGAAGAAAGAGTGACAGTATTTTGAAAAGGAAGGACTGGCTATAATATGTCACTTTAGGTTATATGTTACTCCAGGAGAGGAAGATTTGGGGAAATGATGATGAGTTTTAATTCTCTCTTACATTTTATATTTTATTTATATTTTCAATAAGATAGAGTTCAAGAAAACATGGCAAAATGTCTATATCTATGTCTGTTTAATTTGAATAAGTAACAAATGTCTCATATCTTTATATGTGCTTTTATATTTGAACACATACATTTTAAATACTTATATTAATACAATTCAAAGGAAGTGATTAACTTTGCCAAATTCTACAGAAGGTCAAGGGGAGCAGGGACTGAAAAATGTCCATTGGATTTAGTAATAAAGTGGTTAATAGGGTCCTTGATAAAATAGTGTCAGTGAACTAGTGATGGCAGAAGACCGTTTCCACTGAGATAAGAAGTTAATATAGAGAGGTTGCAGACTTCCCTGGTGGTCCAGTGGTTAAGACTCTGAGATTCCACTGCATTGGGGCATGGGTTGTATCCCCCATCAGGGAACTAAGATTCCACATGCTACACAGTGCAGCCTATATATGTGTGTCTATATATATATATATATATATATATAGAGAGAGAGAGAGAGAGAGAGAGAGAGAGAAGATGGCTGGAAAGGTCAGAAATTGGTCTTTGTAGGATTAAAATTATAGAAGTTATTATACTTTTGCTACTGTTTCCTTCCAAGGCAAGGTAACTTAAATTTCTTTATAGATTAAGGGGAAAAAGCAAAGAGGAAAGACTTGTAACACCAGACCAAACCCCAAAAGAGCAGAGCAAGATCTAGAAGGCAGATGGAAGCCTTGTCATAAAAAGACATGCATTCTCTTTGTGTGTGTGTTTGGTGGGGGAAGCCAAGGTGAGAGGTAAAATTAGTGGTCGCTGCCACAGCAAGAAAGTGAAGGAGACACAGACAGAGACGCTTGATGAGAGTGATGACGTCTGGTAACTGTTTTCAGGAACCTGAAGCCCACTTGTTACCAAACTGTTCCTAGTACCTGGGAGTCACTGCCTGACTTACACAGGCTGGTTTCTTAGAAACGAGATGGAGCTCGGGATGTGAATGTTTATTCAGGATCATGACCTACGAAAGAGTGGAAACTATTGAATGATTTTTTTGTGTGAACCACTGGGTGAATAAGCTGTGGATCATTCATACAGTTAAAATAAGTGTGTCAATATAGATCAACCCCAAGAATTTAGCATTGAGTGAAAAAAGCAACCAGCCAGAAGTTATCTAGCATGTGATAAAATTTACGTCAATTATAAAATCAAAACAGTAATATATTTTATGTCATGGATAAATATAGAGAGTAAAAGTATGACAACATTCCTGGAAATGATATTAATATAAATCAACTTGGTTACCTCCGGTAGCTGATAAAATGTGAAGGAATAGGAGATTATGTGCCACAAATGAGTCAAGCCTTGTGATCGAGGCATAGTAAACACTATGTGTGTTAACTAATATAATAAAACATGTTGTTCAGTTCAGTTCAGTTCAGTTGCTCAGTCGTGTCCGACTCTCCACGTCAGTTACTCAGTTGTGTCCAACTCTTTGCAACCCCATGGACTGCAGCACGCCAGGCTTCCCTGTCCTTCACTGTCTCCCGGAGTTTGCTCAGACTCATGTCCACTGAGTCAATGATGCCATCCAACCTTCTCATCCTCTGTGTTAACATATGTTTATTCTTATTTTTGTACATACTGGTGTCTGTTATATAATTTCTTTTTTTGTTGCTGTTGTATGTTTGAAAATATTCATACTAATTTTTTTAAAAATAAACATCACTGGAGACCCTTTCCTAATTATAACAGGCCAGTATCCAACATAATATGTGACATTTTTTTTCACCTCTTTAATTGTTTTTCATTTTATTGCACTTCATAGCTACTGTGCATGTGACTTTAATCTTAACTTTCTGAAGGCCAAGCCTATTTGAATTGCTGACCAAGTGAAAAAGTTGAGTTGGACATTGTCCACCCTTTGGCTGGACACACATGGACATGCACAGGCATATTCACACACGTGAGCATTCTCTTGGTGTAACAGAAGCACCAATAACCTCATATAATGGCTCAGGCCAAGTGCTTTTGTCTTCTCTTTGTACCTGAGGAATTCTTCAAGGGCAGAATGGTGTCCCGTTATGCTCGGTCAGGCGTCCCTGGCACATAGTGAGCAATCAATAAATAAAAGTTAATTGAGTTCCTTAATAAATAGTGAGTAAAGTCGCTCAGTCGTGTCCGACTCTTTGCGACCCCGTGGACTGTAGCCCGCCACCCTCCTCTGCCCATGGGATTCTCCAGGCAAGAATACTGGAGTAGGTAGCCATTTCCTTCTCTAGGGGATCTTCCCAACCCCGGGATTGAACCCGGGTCTCCCGCATTGCAGGCAGACATTTTACCCTCTGAGCCACCAGGGAAGCATTTACTTACTGCTACTGCTGCTGCTGCTAAGTCACTTCAGTCATATCCGACTCTGTGCGACCCCATAGATGGCAGCCCACCAGGCTCCCCCGTCCCTGGGATTCACCAGGCAAGAACACTGGAGTGGGTTGCCATTTCCTTCTCCAATGCATGAAAGTGAAAAGTGAAAGTGAAGTCACTCAGTCGTGTCCGACTCTTCGCGACCCCATGGACTGCAGCCTACCAGGTTCCTCCGCCCATGGGATTTTCCAGGCAAGAGTACTGGAGTGGGGTGCCATCACTTTCTCCGATTTACTCACTAAATAATAATTAATGGTAAAATAACTGAAAAGGATGGCAAAATTTGAAAAAAAAAGTTATAAATGAGCTATACCTATTTAAACCTAATTGTCACTGCAGATGCTGATTGTAGCCATGAAATTAAAAGACGCTTACTCCTTGGAAGGAAAGTTATAACCAACCTTGATAGTATATTAGAAAGCAGAGACATTACTTTGCCAACAAAGGTCCGTCTAGTCAAGGCAATGGTTTTTCCCGTGGTCATGTATGGATGTGAGAGTTGGACTGTGAAGAAAGCTGAGCGCCGAAGAATTGATGCTTTTGAACTGTGGTGTTGGAGAAGACTCTTGAGAGTCCCTTGGACTGCAAGGAGATCTAACCAGTCCATTCTAAAGAAGATCAATCCTGGGTGTTCATTGGAAGGACTGATGCTAAAGCTGAAACTCCAATACTTTGGCCACCTCATGCGACGACTTGACTCACTGGAAAAGACTCTGATGCTGGGAGGGATTGGGGGTGGGAGGAGACGGGGACGACAGAGAATGAGATGGCTGGATGGCATCACCGACTCTGTGGACATGAGTTTGAGTGAACTCTGGGAGTTGGTGATGGACAGGGAGGCCTGGCGTGCTGTGATTCATGGGGTCGCGGAGAGTCAGACACGACTGAGCGACTGAACTGAACTGAAATGTCATTTTTGTGGAAGATGTTCTCAGAACTTGAGTCTTAGGAATTTGTTATAGACTTAAGTCTAAGGTTTTAGAACACTCTTGTTCTTTTAGTCCATATTGCCATCAATATCTCAACTATATTCACATCAATTATATAAACCTGTGTTTTGTGTGCCTGCATGAAAATGAAAGTGACGTCGCTCAGTCGTGTCTGACTCTTTGCAACCCCACGGACTGTAGCCTACCAGGCTCCTCCATCCATGGGATTTTCCAGGCAAGAATACTGGAGTGGGTTGCCATTTCCTTCTCCAGGGATCTTCCCCACCCAGGAATTGAACCCGGATCTCCCGCATTGTAGGCAGACGCTTTACTGTCTGAGCCACCAAGGAAGTCCATACATGTGTATATGTACATATTCCTGTATATGTATACATAGATATATTCATACATGCATAAACATGTTTTTTACATCTCAGTCTACATGCCATTGACCATTGGCAAGTTGTGAAGCATTGCATTTTTCGTTGTGGGTGTGTATGTGGGAGGAAATCACTCCATCTTCTAATATTACTGGCCCTGTGGTGGCTTCCTTGTGCACTGCATCTTCTGTGCCCCATTTCTCAACTATCATTTCAATGTGTGTCTGTGTGTGCTCCTTGTGTCCGACTCTTTGCAACCCCCCGGACTATAGCCTGCCTGGCTCCTCTGTTGATGGGATTTCCCAGCAAGAATACTGGAGTGGGTTGCCATTTCCTCCTCCAGGGAATCTTCCCAACCCAGAGATCAACCCTGCGTCTCTTGCATCTCCTGCATTGGCAGGCAGCTTCTTGACCACTGAGCCACCTAGGGAGCCACTTTTTAACCATCCTATGTGTTAGCTGCTAATATTATTACTGTCAGATTGCTATTTAGTTAATCTTATAAACTAATTTGTCAGGAGGTATTAGTATCTCAGTGAATTACTTTCTTATCCTAATAAGAACTATTGATACTTTCCTCTGAAAAAGTGAATGACTGCATGAATTCCAGAAATATCTGTAATGGAAGTACAATTAAACTGGTATCCTTTGGATGCTACTTAAATTATGATGTGTTTACATACTTTTGGTACCGAGTTCACATGTCACATGAGAAATAAATTTGCCCTGTCATTTGTTTCTAAAATCCAACTTTTTCATTTCCAATCAATTGGAAATATTGATTTTGCATTGTTGTTTTACTTTCAGGCCATACATACATAGTTTTATTAAATTTTAAACCAAATTCAGGAAATTGTTTGGTAAACAGAGAAGCATATTAAAAATCATATGACAAGTTGTAATTCAAAGTAAGCTGACATGACCACCATCATTTACCAAATTTCCAGTTTATTTTTCACTTGCATGTTTTACCTAAGACTCTTTCATTTATTCCTTTCCTTACACTAACTGCAATTGAAATTAAATACTGTTCATCTTATTCAGGATCCAGTATGTGCCTCTTATAAAAACAAATAAATGTCTGCTCTTTCTCAGTTAATTCCATAGAGCTGCAACCGAGAGTAAATACCACATTCAAAGAAACGTATAATTCAGACAAAGCTTTTACTGATGAGAACAATTTTGCTAAAGCATGAAAGCTTTTTTAAAAGAGAATAATGTAAGAAATAGATGTAATAAAAAGAAAGAGCCCTTTAGATGACAATGGGGTGATAATAAGAATTTGATGCTATGCTTATGAGTTATTTTGTTATTTTAGTCTAAAAAGGTCCTTTAAAAATCATCTAGGTGGATAGATACATATTATCCAGAGACAATAGTGTATGTGGTTATTTCTCTTTGACTTTAAAATAAACTTCACAAGTCAGAGAATTTTCTGTATCATGTTGGGGTGTCAAATTATATACTTTTGAAAGGCATGGTTTTCATACATAAAATATTTTCCCAATGTGTGCCTATTTTAAAAGAGTTATTTTGCTTGAAATGAAAAAATACAAAAATAAATACTTTTATTTAACCAGAGAAATTGGTTGAGTCCTCTGAATCGATTAAGGAGTCAACTCTGCCCCTTTAAATCTCACCTTTGTCTCCAATGCCTGAGCCATCACTGAAGATTAAAGACAGGATTCAAAGAGGGCTATTCTTCATATTTTACCTGCTCATTAAATGCCAAGATAGTTTTTTATTCAATTATATATCTGCCAATGAAAATAGTGAACAAAGACAACATCAAGGCCATGTTTTCATTGCGATCATTGTTCCCTAGTGAATTACAAGGTTGTGAGCTTTCCTACAACAATTTATATTGACCCAGGCTTCATAAATCTGGTATAGTAGACTGAGTTGCTGAGCTATATGTTGTGATCATGTCTTTCTACCAACAACATTAATCACCTGCTCAAGAGGAAGTAGCAATTCAAGAGTGTTCTGTCTCATGCCTGCATCACAGAGGACATCTTAGCAGAAGCTTTAATGTTGCCCTTTTCCCCCAGGGATTTTAATACTCACTCCTCCCTATAGGTTTCCAAGCTCTAACCTATCTTTTACTCTTTATCAGGAAACGTCAAAGTGAGCAAAATATATAAAAAGACTTATATACCTGTAAGAAAAATATTTATTTGTAAGTTACAATTTCTAAAGTTGAAGATAATATTAAGTAAGACTTTTTATTTTTGTTATCTTTCTGTAATGATGTTGTTTTTAAATGCCATGTACTCAGTGAGTGATATAAACACATTATACATTTCAGATTTCTAATAAACAATTTTACAATAAAAAAATAAAATAAAACTACAAAAAAAAATAAAAGTAAGCTAGATGCACTTGCCTTTGGAAAAAATCTTCATGTCTGGAGTCAGTCAATGTTGGAAATGCATCTTAGATAAAATGATTTTGATTTAATTTTCTCCTTCGGGAAATACTAAACTTAACTGGAAAAAAGCCAGCACATCTGTCTCTGAAATGCTCCAGGGCAAAGATACCAATAATAGGTCCAATAGGTTATACATCTGGCCACCATTTCCTGAAAAAAGGAGGGCTGTGACTAACACACAGGAAATGATGTTATTTGACACTATACTGTATTAGAGAACAAAAACAGAACAAAAATTAAGCCAGTATGAAAGAGATGAAATAAACAAGATTGTCTTAGGTATCGCATATTATAATCCTGCCATTTTTTTCCCCATTAGTTTAGTGCATTAAAAGAGTCATCACTCTATTTTTTTTTAACTTAAGAATCACGGAAAGTAGAGAGTGGAGAAAAGGCAAGTCTCTTATCTGTTGGTGGGATGTAAGGTGGCACAGCCACTATGGAAAGCAGTATGGAGGTTCCTCAGAAAAACCAAAAATAAAATTACCATATGATACACTCAGGCAAAACTGTAATTCAAAAAGATGTATGTATCTCTATGTTCATAGCAACACCATTCACAATAGCCAAAATATGGAAACAACTTAAAACTCCATCAAGAGATAAATGAATAAAGAAGATATATGTATATAGGAGACGGTACATATACAATGGAATACTACTTAGCCATAAAAAGAACAAAAATAATGCCACTTGCAGCAACAAGGATGCAACTAGAAATTATCATACTAAGTGAAATAAGTCAAAATGAGAAAGACAAATATCACACAATATCACTTTTATGTGGAATCTAAAATATGGTACAAATGAACCAATCTGCAAAATAGAAACAGACTCACAGACATAAGAGAACAGACTTGTGGTTGCCAAGGAAGGGGTAGGGAAGGGAGAGGGATATCCTGGGAGTTTGAAGTTGGTAGATGCAAACTATTACATATAGAATGGATGAACAGCAATGTCCTAATGTATAGTACAGGGAGCTATATTTAATATCCTGTGATAAACCATAATGGAAAAGAGTATAAAAATGTATATATGTGTATAACTGAGTCACTTTGCTGTACAGCAGAGATTGGCATGATGTTGTAAATAAACTATATTTCAATAAAAAATTAAATTAAAAAAAAGAATAAGTAGAAATAAATGAATTACATGCCCTTTTACAATCTTGTAGTTGTTATTAGGTAACTCTTACAGGAGATTGCATTTCCTTTATGTGTAACATAGTTTATATTCAAGCACTCAATAATTTTAAAAAGTAAGGCGCATTTTGTCAAACACTATTCTCCCTGACACTCCTGGCTAGTTCATAGAACATTTCTTTCTCTCTTTCCTTTATTCTCTTAAAAAGGAAAAACATACTTCCATAAAGTACAAAGTATGTAGGGGACATTTAGTTTTAGTTCTTAAAGCAAATTTTATTGAGAAGAAACACAGAGAAGCATTCTCTGCATTTTTGTCTTACCAATGGGGAACACGTGTCCCACTTTCAGAAAAACGTGGTTCCTGTCTTTTGTTTCATCATTTGTGATAATTTGAGAAAAGCATTTAAACAAGAGTTTAATTGTATACAATTTATCTGATTTCTTTCATATTGCTGGCAGTTTTAATTACTGTTGATAATATTGATTTGCCAATTATACTGAGTCTGGAGATAGGAAGGTCGATTGAGTTGACTTTTTAAAATACATAAAGTGGTAATGATTTTCCCCAGCTTTTTGTGCAAAAGACTAAAGTTTTAATCTCATTTCTGCCACTGACTGGCAGCTTGTAAAGCCATAGATTCTCTCAGCTTTATCTGTATGATAAAAACCATTTTTAATACTACAATCTCATGAAGGATATAGAGCCAGATTGCTGAAAGATTTGTTCACTACTTATTAAGTCATTTTTAAACCATCTGTACCTGGACTACATTTTGCTTATAATAAAATTAGAATGAGTCTGTAGGGAATAAAGACATTTAAAAGAATGTTGGATAATCAAATTCAAAATACTAAAAACAATACCAATATTAATATTATGTTGTACAAGTACGATGCAATATGGTAGTAAAACCATTGCAGCAACAGTATTTTTTATGCTGTCAAATAAGCTTACACATTATGAAAGCACAAAAATATGTAAAGGATAAAATCCTTCACAATCTTAGAGGATTAATATCATTTTAGAACATTTACTCTCACTTTTTTTTCTATTCAGAGTATTTTTAATTGAATGCAAATTTATAAATTAGGATGTCTGTAGAATCCTAATGTATATTGAAGCAAAAGCATTTTTCATGATTAAGAACATCTTCTTGCACACATGAAAATAATTTACATCACATGAAAGAATGTTTTAAAAGGTTATTTCAAAGAGCAGATCTTTGACAGTCTCTCCTCAACTGCGCATGTGTGCTAAATCACTTCAGTCATGTCCGGCTCTTTGCGATTCTCTGGACTGTAGTCCACCAGGGATTGAACCCGCGTCTCTTATGCCTCCTGCATTAGCAGGCAGGTTCTTCACCACTAGTGTCACATGGGAAGACCCCTCTCTTCAACTGTAAGCCTGTTTATTTCACAAAAATAAAATCAAGGTCCTTGAATACTGAAATAACAGCAGTTTCTAGGAATATCCCCAGAGAAATTAAGCAATAAATGGAAGGATTGAGACTGTGATAGTCATTTGATAGTCATTTTGTCCAAACAGTGCAAAGTGGACTCCAGTGGCTCGCTGACCTGGTTCTTGCTTTCCTCTCCAGCACCGTCTCTCCAAACCTCTTGCTTTAAACTTAGAGTTACAAACTAACTGAAATATTATTCAACACAACATGCCCTTCTGTTCTTGAATCTCTGCATGTTTCCACCTTTTCTTGAAAATGATATTCTTACCCTTTGCCTGGCTCATCTCTACTCATCTTTTCAAATTCATCCCTAGATCACTTTCTAAATGTAGCCCTCACTGCCCCAAAGACTTGGCTAAGTACCCCCTCCCATGTGCTTCTAAAGCACTTTGCTTTCCTCTCCAGAGGACCTACCATACTCCATTGAGATTCTTGGCTTCTTGGAAAGTATCGTTGCTGTTGTTGTTGAGTTGCTAAGGCGTATCTGACTCTTTGCCACCCCATAGACCATAGCTGGCCAGGTTCCTCTGTCCACCGGATTTCCCAAGCAAGAATATTGGAGTGGGTTGCCATTTCCTTCTCCAGGGGATCTTCCCAATGCAGGGATGAACCCACATCTCCTGTTTTCAGGTTATTTCAAGGATATTTTGCCTCCTAAAGCAACTTATGAGTTCTTGAGAGGTGCTTTCCAATAGGACTCTCTGCTGTAATGGACGTTTGAGGTCAGGGAGTCAGCATGGTCAAGTTCTGGTGAGAGTGCTCTCCCTGTCTTGCCCATGGCCGTCTCCTCACTATATCTTCACATCATTTTCCCTTGGCATGTGTGCATAATGAGGGCAAGAGAATCTTCCTCTCTTCCTCTTCTTTATAAGGGCACCAGTCCTATCAGATTAGGACCCCACCCTATAACTTCATTTAAATTTACCCCTTCAAAGTCCTATTTAGGACTAGGGATAGGGCTTGGGGGCTTCAATATATCAATTGTGGAGATACACAGTACAGTCCATAGGCGGGAAATATTATAAAATAAAGGTAGAAAGAAAAGTGGACTGTATTATGCGTTACCTGTTAAAGAATATAAATGTCTTTAAAGATCAAAGGCAAAGCATATAAAAATGGGGAAGCCTTAGGTACTAACTCAGCTTTCTTTCAGCTTCTAGAAAATGCATTCATCCAGGGGACATTTTAAGCTTTTATATAAGAGAAACACTAGGCCAAATTCTAAGATTACAAGGATAAATGAATCACAGCTGACCTCTGAGATGCTCACAATTAAGGAAGCACACAGGTGAAAGATAAACTCATGAGTAAGGAGAATCTTTTCAACAAAGGGCTTGGGAACAACTTTGACCCCTATCTCTCAGCATATACCCCGGTGGCTCAGAAGGTAAACAAACTACCTGCAGTGCAGGAGGCCTGGGTTCAATCCCTGAGTTGGAAAGATTCCCTGGAGTAGGAAATGGCAACCCACTCAAGTATTCTTGCCTGGAAAATTCCATGGGCGGAGGACCTTGGAGGGCTACAATCCTTGGGGGTCACAAAGAGTCAGACATGACTGAGTGATTAACAATTTTGCTTTCTCATCATATACAAATATTAATTAGAGATAGATCATAGACCTCAATGTAAAGGCTAAAGCTGCAAAAGGCTTATATTGGGCAATATCTTCATAACCTTGGGGTAGGCAAAGAGTTTTTAGTCAGGAAAAACATGTATAATATAATGCATAGTTAATCAATTATAATACAATATATTACAATGTGTATTACAGTTCAAGACAATGTAGTATAATTAAAATATAATACAATAATTGAAAATTGTACTTTACTAAAGTTAATAAAAATCTTTGCTTATGAAAAAACAGTTAGAAAACGAAAAGGTAAATGCAAACTCAGAGAAAATATTCACAATATAGACATTAATCTGGATAAAGAATTATCTATCCAGCATCAACAGAAAGCCTTACACTTTAATATTAAAAAGACAACTCATAACAAATGGGCAAACAGATACTTCATTTTAAAAAAGATATGTGATATATGAATGATCAATAAGCACATGAGAGTATGTTCAACAGCATTAGTATTCAAGGAAATGCAATTTAAAACCAGAAAGAGATACCACAGTACACTCTAGCATTGCTAAAACAAAACAAAATACAGGTGATACCAAATGTTGGTGTTAATATGGATAAAGTCAACTTCCACATTACTAGTGAAATTGTAAAGTGGTATAGGGAAAATTTCATGCAAAGATGGGTAAAATAAAGGACAGAAACAATATGTACCTAATAGAAGCAGAAGATATTAAGAGGAGGTGACAAGAATACACAGAAGAACTAAATAAAAAGATCTTCATGATGCAGATAACCACGATGGTGTGTCACTCACCTAGAGCCAGACATCCTGGAATCTGAAGTCAAATGAGCCTTAGGAAGCATCACCATAAACAAAGGTAGCGGAGGTGATGGAATTCCAGTTGAGCTGTTTCAAATCCTGAAAGATGATGCTGTGAAAGTGCTGCACTCAGTATATCAGCAAATTAGGAAAACTCAGCAGTGGCCACAAGACTGGAAAAGTCAGTTTTCGTTCCAATCCCAAAGAAAGACAATGCCAAGTAATGTTCAAACTACTTCACAATTGCACTCATCTCACACACTAGTAAAGTAATGCTCAAAATTCTCCAAGTCAGGCTTCAACAGTACATAAACCATGAACTTCCAGATGTTCAAGCTAGATTTAGAAAAGGCAGAGGAATCAGAGATCAAATTGCCAACGGATCTTTGAAAAAGCAAGAGAGTTTCAGAAAAACATCTACTTTTGCTTAATTGACTACACAAAAGGTTTTGACAATGTGGATCACAACAAACTGTGGAAAATTCTTAAAGAGATGGGAATATCAGACCACCTAACCTGCCTCCTGAGAAATCTGTACACAGGTCAAGAAGCAACAGTTAGAACCAGACATGGAACAACAGACTGGTTCCATATAGGGAAAGGAGTACGTCAAGGTTGTATATTGTTACCCTGCTTATCTAACTTCTATGTAGAGTACATCATGTGAAATGCAGGGCTGGATGAAGCACAAGCTGTAATGAAGATTGCCATGAGAAATATCAATAACCTCAGATATACAGATGACACCACCCTTATGGCAGAAAGCAAAGAACTAAAGAGCCTCTTGATGAAAGTGAAAGAGGAGAGTGAAAAAGCTGGCTTAAAACTCAACATTCAGAAAACAAAGATCATGGCATCCGGTCCCATCACTTCATGGCAAATAGATGGTGAAACAATGGAAACAGTGAGAGACTTTATTTTTTGGGCTCCAAAATCACTGCAGATGGTGACTGCAGCCATGAAATTAAAAAACACTTGCTCCTTGGAAGAAAAGCTATGACCAACCTAGACAGCATATTAGAAAGCAAAGATATTGCTTTGCTGACAAAAGGTCCATTTAGTCAAAGCTATGTTTTTTCCAGTAATCATGTATGGATGTGAGAGTTGAACTCTAAAGGAAGCTGAGTGCTAAAGAGATCATGCTTTTGAACTGAGGTGTTCAAGAAGACTCTTGAGAGCCCCTTGGACTGCAAGGAGATCCAGTCAGGTAATTTTAAAAGAAATCAGTCCTGAATATTCATTGGAAGGATTGGAAGTACTGATACTGAAGCTGAAGCTCCAATATTTTGGCCACCTGATGCAAAGAACTGATTCACTGGGAAAGACCCTGATGCTGGGAAAGATTGAAGGCAGGAGGAGAAGGGGACAACAGAGGATGAGATGGTTGGATGGCATCACCGACTTGATGGACATGAGTTTGGGCAAGCTTCAGGAGTTAGTGATGGACAGGGAAGCCTGGTGTGGTGCAGTCCATGGGGTAGCAGATTGGATACAAATGAGTGGCTGAACTGAATTGAAATGAACTGATAACCATTTAGGAAAAACAGTTTAGTATATCCTGAGATGGTTGAATGGCATCACCAATTCATTGGACATGCTGCTGCTGCTGCTAAGTCGCTTCAGTCGTGTCCGACTCTGTGCGACCCCATAGACGGCAGCCGACCAGTCTCCGCCGTCCCTGGGATTCTCCAGGCAAGAACACTGGAGTGGGTTGCCAGAACTTGGGCAAAATCTGGGAGATGGGGAGGGACAAGGATGCCTGGCATGCTGCAATCCATGGGATTGCAAAGAGTTGTACATAACTTGGTGACAACTTGAACAACAATGACAGAGTTAAACTTATGCCTACTGTATAACCGTGCAATGCCACTTCTTGTATTTACCCAAGGTATATGATAACACCCATCCAATAAACAGTTGTACATGATGCCCATGGTAGCTTTATTTATAACAACCAATAACTGGAAACAAATGTCCATCAACAACAACAAATAAATGGATATCAACTTGTGCTGTATTCTTTTTGATGGAAAAACAGCAATAAAAATATGATACATTCAACATCATGAATGAATCACAAAAATTTTATACTCAACAATGCAAAAGAATGCACATAGTGTGACTGTATTTATAGGAAGTTCAGGTACAAGCAAAACTAGTCTATACTGAGAAAAATGTTAAAATATGTTTCAGGGAGAAGTGTGGCTAGGAGGTCAGTATTGACTGGAAAGGGATCTTTCAAGGGGTAAAGAAAAAATTCTTATATATCTTAACTGAGTGATGGTTACACAGGTGTCATTTGTCAAAATTCATCCAACTCTACTCATGTAAGCTCTGCACATTCTACTATGTTTAAAATATGCAAAATAAAAACTAAATAAATTTACTAGTAAAATGTGATGAGTAATAAGAGTAGTCATGTATGGATGTGAGAGTTGGACAATATGAGCGCCAAAGAATTGATTCTTTTGAACTGTGGTGTTGGAGAAGACTCTTAAGAATCCCTTGGACTGCAAGGAGATACAACCAGTCCATCCTAAAGGAGATCGGTCCTGGGTGTTCTTTGGAAGAACTGATGCTAAGGCTGAAACTCCAATACTTTGGCCACCTGATGCAAAGAACTGACTCATTTGAAAAGACCCTGATGCTGGGAAAGATGGAAGGCCATAGGAGAAGGGGACGGCAGAGGATGAGATGGTTGGATGGCATCACCAACTCGATGGACATGAGTTTGAGTGAACTCTGGTAGTTGGTGATGGACAGGGAGGCCTGGAGTGCTATAATCCATGGGGTTGCAAAGAGTTGGACACACTGAGCAACTGAACCGAACTGATGAATCCTCCCATTAGTAGAATCTATTGTTTCTATCAGGTCCTAAGTTTGAACACTGCTGGAAGGGTAGAGAATCTGCCACTTTGGAACTTGTTTCTGTTGTTATTCTGTTGCAGCTTGAAGAGTACTAACCTTTGGGGCCTGGGGCAAGCCCCATCTGTTCAGCCTCATTACTAAGGAAAGGGCGTTTCTGCTTTAGTCCCTCTGGGATGGGTGGGGATGCAAATATTTTATTCTCTTACTTGTTAATATTAAGTGCATACAGAAGGTCAATGGTTGAATACTGGTTTAATATCAAAATCAAAATGAGATAAATTAAAATTAATAAGTTCTTGACATGGAGCTAAAAGATTTACAGCTTTTCTATAGTGATGTGGGAAGATAAAGATTAACTTTGCACAGGCTCGGATAAAAATTTGAATAAGCACTTCCTTCTTAATACCATTTTACATTCCTTTTAAAGGCCCTTTTACCTTTACTTGTTTCCCTGACATGCTTCCCCTTCACCTACTATCTACTCAAATATTCACACCCGCTGTATCTCCAGCTCAGCACTCAATTTATTCAGTCGCAATACTAGTGTTATACCTCTCTGATATCATTAAATCTATATAATAACCTATGATGTATATACTATTATTTTTCCTTATTAACAGATGCAAGAAAAGGCACAGAGAAGGTAAGTACCTTGCTTCAAATTACGCAGCCTCTCAGATGGCATTTTAACTCAGACAACCTGATAGAGATGGGATGCTTAACCATCTAGGTAAGGCTACTGTTGGATCAGTGGTAAAGAATCTGTCTGCAAAGCAGGAGTAAATGAATTCAGTCTCTGGGTTGGGATAGATCCCCTGGAGAAGGAAACAGCAACCTACTCCAGTATTCTTGCCTGGAAAATCCTATAGACAGAGGAGCCTGGCAAGCTACAGTCCATGGGGTCACAAAGAGTCAGATACGACTGAGCAACTAAATAACATACGAGCTACTGTCAGTCATCTCCTCCTTGCTCCCCCTTCCTCCAGTATAACTTTGTGTTTTACACACAGTATCTAATTTAATCTTCACAATGACTTTCAAATGTAGGACTTAACATCGTCACAGTTTTTAGAAAGAAAACTAAGAAACATTAAGTTCGAGAGGCTGATTAATTTGCTCAAGTTTGGGTGGCTAGAAGGTTTTGCTGACACCTGTATTTGAACTGGTCTCTGCGCCTCCAGGGCTATGAGTCTTTCGACCTGAGACAAAATTTTAACAATAAAATTTCTTTCCAGGTCTGTTTGTATTTAGATAATTTTCTAATTCACAAACTGTGACTATTAGGGCTTCTGAGGAAGTTATTTAGGAAGACAGTGTGGGGTGAAGACCCATATGTGTGGGACAAAGCCCACCTGTTCCCCTTCTTTTTAAAAATATTTATTTATTTTTCTGCATCACATCTTAATTGTGGCTCATGGGCTCTCTAGTTGAGGTGCATGGGCTTAGTTGCCCTTTGTCATGTGGGATCTTAGTTCCCTGACCAGGGATCAAACCCAGTCTCCTGTATCGGAATGAGGATTCCTAACCACTGAACCATCAGGGAAGTCTCCCTTTGCCCTTCTTGTAAGGTTGGTGCTGAGCTGAGATGTGGAGCAAAAGCAATGGAGACTTAGGGATCAACTCTGTCTTCTGTGCACACTGGCAGGTAGTCAGAGTCTGCTTGATATACAGGGGTTACTATCTACATTAGATATTTAATTGTCTGGTCACTTCATCACGTTACCACTCGAACCACTTGAGATTTTCTAAATTTAACTCTTCCTTCCATCTGACCTTGACAGTTCAAACAAGGTGGCTCTTTGTGATCAGGCTTCAGCAAGTATCATAGACAAGGGATTTTAAATGTGTCTTTGGAATCCATTTTCATGTATGATTTAATTAATTAGGTTTTCAGTTCAGTTCAGTTGCTCAGTCGTGTCCGACTCTCCGCGACCCCATGAATCACAGCACGCCAGGCCTCCCTGTCCGTCACCAACTCCCGGAGTACACTCAAACTCATGTCCACAGAGTCGGTGATGCCATCCAGCCATCTCATTCTCCGTCGTCCCCTTCTCCTCCTGCCCCCAACCTTTCCCAGCATCAGAGTCTTTTCCAGTGAGTCAACTCGTCGCATGAGGTGGCCAAAGTATTGCAGTTTCAGCTTTAGCATCAGTCCCTCCAATGAACATCCAGGATTGATCTCCTTTAGAATGGACTGGTTGGATCTCCTTTCAGTACAAGGGACTCTCAAGAGTCTTCTCCAACACCACAGTTCAAAAGCATCAATTCTTCAGCAATCAGCCTTCTTCACAGTCCAACTGTCACATCCATACATGACCACGGGAAAAACCATTGCCTTGACTAGACGGACCTTGTTTGGCAAAGTAATGTCTCTGCTTTTTAATATATTATCAAGGTTGGTCAAAACTTTCAAGTAGCAAGCGTCTTTTAATTTCATGGCTGCAATAAGCATCCGCAGTGATTTTGGAGCCCAAAAAAATAAAGTCTGACACTGTTTCCACTGTTTTACTTAAGCTAATATTAAAATTGTATACATTCTTTGGCAAATATACGTGAAAGGAACCCAGAAGTGACTTGGAGGTCCAGATAGAACCAGGCAGTATGGATATAATCAAAACAGTGTGGCATCCATACATATTAAATAGGCATTTTTCAAAAGCTTGAAACCTCAATACTCTTCTAGTCAATTAATACGTTAAAGTTCCCTAAACCTTATTTTCCTTATCTTTAAAGTCAAGACATTGAACCTATTGAATTTTAAGAAATTTTCCTGTAGCACATTTATCTTCTCTCTATTATAATAAGCTGTGTCTATATACTTTATTTATTTTTGATTTATGAGGCAATTTTAGTTTTTAAGTATACATTCCACTCTTTTTGTTAGAGTATAATCGCTTTACCATGTTCGTTTCTGCTGTTCAACAAAATGAATCAGCTATATTTATACAAAGATCCACTCCCTCTTGGAACTTCCTCCCACCCACCACAAATCCCACCCCTCTAGGTCACCACAGAGCATGGAGTTGAGCTGCCTGTGCTATATAACAGCTTCCTACTAGCTATCTGTTTTACATATGGTAGTGTATCTATGTCAATCCCAGCCTCCCAGTTTGTCCCACCTTCCCCTTCCTCCCCAAGTCCACATGTCCGTTCTCTATGTCTGTGTCTCTATCCCTGCTCTGCAAATAAATTCACCTGTACCATTTTTTCTAGATTCAACATGCATATGTGTAAGTTATCATTTCATGCATTCAGCATGATTTCATGTATTCATCTTTTTTTTTCATCTCCCCAAATTTATTGAGAACCTATTAAGTGCCAGTGCCTAAGTGTTGACTCAGGTGCAATAAAGATAAATAAAGACACAGCGCCTGCCTTCAGAGAGATCTGTGCTTAGTATTGGATAAAACTATACAGAAGGCTAATGAAATTCTCATGGGTGACAAACTTCCCAGAGATGACAGATGACAACTGCTTTTCCTTTCATCACAAAAACATACAAAGGGTCCATTTATTTCAGAAGCCAGAAGGCACATGTCATTCTAGCAGCATTTCTACCTTTTATGCAACTTCCTCAGGACCAGAAGGTTTTTCTTTTTCTTTTTTTTCTTGTGGTACATAAATGAATAATACAGGAGACAACCACTAGCCAGTTTATACTCCCTGCTGTCCTTCCAAAGCTTCATAGCCCAAAATAAAGGTGCTGCGGAGGTGGAGAACCCACTTTCCTTTCTAAGTTTCACACAGTGGGTTTCAGTCAATTAAAATTTCTGTTCCTAAGATACAGTTGCTTGTGGAGGCAAGTAGCACCCACAGTTTTTGGAAACAGTGATCTTGGTCTAGAGGAACTATCTTCCTCCCAAACCTGCTGAGACCCCCCAAGGGAGTTTATTCAGTTGCTGTAGGGATGTTGTAAAGCTCATATCATCTCCTTTTCCAGGCATCAATGTCTTATTACCTGGGTTTTGACTCCTCTCAGCGACACAATAAACATCTTGGGGGTGGGGGAACACATGTTTGTCGTTCTTTTTATCCTCATGAATGCATTGGAACTAGGCCATCTGGCTGCCTTTTGGGTAAATCCATTTTATAACAAGATTTTTGTGTGTGCGATTCAGTAATTAAACCCCTTTGGAAAGAGTTCAAGATGGACCTGCCTTATGCTGAATTTTGTTCCACAGCAAACTGTTAGCCACAGGTGCCAGTGAATTTATAAATCAGGATGAAAAATCTCTTGTATATTTCAGAAAATTAGTCATCTCCCCAAGTTTCCTTTGATCTTAGACCCACTCTTCTTTAGAGGTGAGCAAAGTGAGAACATGCTTAAAATTACCTGAACCTAACATTGTTAAGATTGTTACCCACTGCCTTTATCATGAGAGTCTCTTGGACATCAAGGAGATCAAACCAGTCAATCCTAAAGGAAATCAACCTTGAATATTCTTTGGAAGGACTGATGCTGAAGCTTCAATACTTTGGCCACCTGACGCAAAGAGCCAACTCATTGGAAAAGGCCCTGATGCTGGGAAAGACTGAAGGCAGGAGGAGAAGGGGGCAACAGAGAATGAGATGGTTGGACGACATCATTGACTCAATGGACAGGAGTTTGAGGAAACTCTGGGAGATAGTAAAGGACAGGGAAGCCTGGCAAGCTGCAGTCTGTGGGTTCTCAAAGAATCAGACGCGACTGAGCAACTGAACAACTTTTATCATAAATCTAACCAACTAGGGCTAAAATGTTGAGATTAAAATCAGAGAGCCTTGATGTTGTTACTCATTGCTAAAGTATAAACATCATCATAGTCTTAACTGTTCACTCATTCACTTAAAAAATGTTGAAAGATACTAGGCTGGAGATCCAGAAATGACTAGAAAAACAGGATTCAGTAGACATGCAATATTCCTTTCTTACTGTCATTATTACATGGGGGCTTCAAACATCAAAATATGATTTGACATGATATCATCTTTGGAATGCTTTCTGAGAATAATTTATTTTGAACAAATTTGCCTTGTCTTAAATTCAAAAAGTATAAATCAATACACAAATGTGATTCAAAGTCAAGCAATCAGTCATGTTTTCATGACTGTCACGGCTGCTGGAGGTACCACCTGGACAAGATGTTTGGGGCACACTGTCCCCTCCAGTGAGGATTTCTGTAGGCAGCCCAAGCTGGAGACATTGTCTAGCCTCTACTGCCCACTGGGTAGACACATCTGGATACATTCTAGCCCTTACCTGGGGCAAATAGTGGGCAGGTAGGTGGAAGCATTTTTTTTTTCCCTAGAGAAGCATCCTTACCTCAGCTCCTAGCACCTCCAGCCCCTCAGCTCCACTATGGTGATGTGGTGAAGAGGGACCAATGTCAGAAGAAAGGGGGCTGTAGACCACACACCACCATTTCCCACCCCAAGGCCACAGGGCAGCTGACAATAAGACCAGTATATATTGACCTCCATTCCTTGCATGAGGGCAGGGATACAACCCCCTGCTCTGCCTCCCATTGCATGGGGGAGACATAAAGAATTATTTATAAGAAAAAAGAAAAAAGTCAAGAATCAGTCATGATATCCCAGAAGAGGTAAATTTAAGGCATTTGGAAGAATTTAAAACTTCCTTCTGAGAAGAAGCAATGAAATCCAGCAAGACATTTGTGGGTTGTATCTAGCTGGTGCTGGTGGAGGGGCCCAGTAAACACTCTGCCACTGACCAGTGTGGCCAGAATGATGGAAACCTTAAGGTGATCTTTCCTGATATAGAGATGGAATGTCACTGACACTGGGCTCTGGGTCTTGCAGGGAAAATTTCCACTTCTTAGCTAGTTGTGCTCCCAATTTCTTTCATGAGTCATTGAAAGTTATATTCAGTTTGAGTTTTCTTCTGGTCACTGATTCATAAGAAAATCCCTTCGCAAAATGTGAGTAATTTGATTGGACTCTAGCTCTTTGGTTTTCTTCTGCTGTCTCCTTTGTACCTACTTTCTGATTGGTGAGATGAACCATATCTCAAGAGGTCTGTGTGTTTCCTTAGCTATAATATGGTTGTAATGTCATTCATATCAGCAGCACCGAGTGCTTGTTTGACAAAGAAAGCAACTCTGACATGACAGTTAATTAGGTAACAATTCACTTTTATATGAAGCTAAATTGTTTGAATCTTTTAAATAGATAATGAACTTGGAACCTCTTCTCAGGCATAAGAAGAGCTTGCCTTGGGAGGAGTAGTCTATTTGAGTTCTGGCATTTTTCTGGCTAGCACATAGATTTGCTTTCCTTTTTGAGACCCTATGAATGGTTACTGTGGTTCAGCCTCTTTGAGGAGGGACAGAATGTTCCTAAAATTTGCTGGAAATTCACCAGATGGTAACAGATTTCAGAAAACAAGGTGACTTTGACCTCCTTGTGGCTTCTGTGTTGGCCAACATAAACTACCCCCCAACGAATGGATAGCTGATGTTTGTAATTAGAGAGGAATATGCTATATGGTTTATGTCTTGACTCTGCAAGGACTAACAGGGTTACTTAATGGGTTTGGGGCCCCACACCTTTTACATTTTGGGATTACATTTGGGAAAGGTTTTCATCTTGTTCTCACTGAGGTTCTTAAGGGCTGCTTATACAATTGTAATTCACTTTGAAATTTCCCAAACACAAACTTCATCAAGAGATTTTAAAGACAGTTTTAGTTCTGGTTGGGTCTCATATTCTAAGAGAAAATTATCGAAGTAGAAGCCAAGACATTCTGCCTTCCAGACATGCTCACAAAGAGGCAAATTACTGCAGGAGCAAAATCCTCTCAAGGGCTCACCGAGTTCAGATAAAATTAAAAGTCAGTCAGTCAGTTCAGTCACTCAGACGTGTCCAACTCTTTGCGACCCCATGGACTGCAGCACGCCAGGCCTCCCTGTCCATCACCAGCTCCCAGAACTTGCTCAAATTCATGTCCATCAAGTTGGTGATGCCATCTAACCATCTCATCTTCTGTTGTCCCCTTCTCCTGCCTTCAATCTTTCACAGCATCAGGGTCTTTTCAAATGAGTCAGTTCTTCGCATCATATGGTCAAAGTATTGGAATTTCAGCTTCAGCATCAGTCCTTCCAATGAATATTCAGGACTGATTTCCTTTAGGATGGACTTGTTTGATCTCCTTGCAGTCCAAGGGTCTCTCAGGAGTCTTCTCCAACACCACAGTTCAAAAGCATCAATTCTTTGGCACTCAGCTTTCTTTATGGTCCAACTCTCAACAACCACTCATGACTACTGGAAAAATCATAGCTTTGACTAGACAGACTTTTGTTGGCTACAATATTGTGAAATGTATTTTTGTCACACATTCTTGTGAGTGCTATGGCATAATTATTTCAAAGAATTATCAAACTGATCTTGCAATCATAGGATTTTTGTATGGTAGTGGTTTTTTGACTTGTAGGTTTTATTTTTTGGCCACAGTGGAAGGCTTAGGCATAAAGATAACTGGATGAAAATTGGGAGGGATTAAAAAGTATATTAAAGAACTTTACAACTTGCTAGTTGGAAGCCCTCCTTATTAGTGGAGGGGGTAAACTCCAAAGATTCTCCTGCTGAGAGTAAAGTCCTAAAAACCTGTGCTTCCCCCACTGTTCAAGACCTGTGTTTGATTCAGTGACTCAGAGCTGATGAAGCCTCAAATGAGCTCAGTTAATATTTGGAACTGCACACAGAAAACGTGCAACAAGAAGGTTACCTGTGCTGGTCAAATTAGTTACCAAAGCAATGGAACGTGTCACTGTGTAAAGAAATTACCCATTCTTTAAGGAGTCAAACCTGTGATTATGAACGGAGTTAGAGAACGGTGGGTAGGGTTTCAGGTAAAGGGCCAAACGAGACTCTTTTTCTCTCCAGTAGAGCTGGCAAAAATCATGCCATTGTTGGAAAAGCCACTATTGCATGAAGAAGCTGGAAGTTTTTGTCAGTTAATAGAATTTTCAGTTTTTTGATACATTAAACTATTCATCTTAATTTTATATGATTTCAACAATGTACAGAGATTCTAATTAAAACAAAAGTATTCACCTATACAGTCATTACCGATTCTTGTGTTCCACTTCCCAACATGAACCCTTTCAGTTGTTTCTTATGAAATTTCTCCACATTTGTCTTATGAAGTTTCTCCACATTTGTCCAAATAGCCAAATAATATTGTCATTTCTTAATTTAAAAATTTTAGAAATTATTGTTTTATTTCTTGCTGCAAGCCATATTTATACCCACTGCCCCTCTCAGCCATCTCAAATTAGACATATATGTTTCTTTCTTCTATCATTCTAGTATAGTTTTTATTTAAGTCAATATTCAGTATTTACATTGCTCTTAATACATAGATATGTCTACTGCTGAACCACTTGATATAATAAAGTATCCTCCATTCTTGTAAAATTTTTGTTATTTCTGGATTAATAATTATCTTTTAGAATTTATTTACTTATAAATTATTAATTCATGAAAACTATGAAATAACTGACTAAACACAGCAAATAAGCTATCAGTTAAATTATTTTTTTCTTCTAGTCTTCTATATTTCTCCTGGCGTTTTCAATTTTCCTGTTCCCATCTTGACTACTAGCCACTAGATTTACTTCCATGTTGTCCTTTCCTACCTTGGATCCCACATGGGATCCTACCTTGGATCTCTTCTCATGTTCTGTCTCATGACTCACTTATTCTGTTAGACTACCTCCTCCAGTAGCTTTCTGAGAAAGGTTGCTGAGAAAGGTGTTTTGAAGCACTGCATGTCTGAAAATATTTCTATTTCATTTTTTCAATCATTGGTATGTTTGAATGCTATGTTGTAAATTCTATTTTTTTTTTTTTTGCAGTATTCTAGTTTATTTCTCAGTGCTGCTGTTGAGAACTCTGATATTGTTCTGATTACTGATCCTTGTTGCATGACTTGTTTTTGTCTCTCTGAAAGCTTTTAAAATCTTTTCTGTATTCCATTTTTTTTTTCCTGGTATTCTCAGTGAGATCTTTCACTTTGTATTCACAAATACATGTTCCCAAGTTCTAGAAAACAGGAAATATACTTGTATTCTTCCTTCAATAATTTTCCCTTTGCTTTAAAAAAAATTTTTTTTAGCACTCCTATGAATTGAATGTTAATCTCCTGAATTGCTTCCTTTTTGTTTTTTTCCCTCATTTGTTTGCCTTTTGGTTCTACTTTCTGAGTCAATTCTTTAGCTTTATTTTACAACATTCCTATTGGTTGTGTATATTTCATTTTTCATATTTTTAAATTCCAAAAGCATTTTCCCATTATCTGAATGTTTTATATTTATTTTGCTATTCTTATTGTATAGCTGCAAACTCCATACTTACTTTTGTATGTTAATTGTAAAGTTTTCTTTTCATCTATATTTTGAGCCTCTACCTTTTATGTTAGATTCTTTTTTCAAATTTAAGGTTTCTCTTTATATTAAAGAGATAACACACACACACCCCGCTTTCTGGAAATAAGAAAGATTAGGTATTCTAAATGTTCATCTTAATTAAACAAATTCTGGATAAAATTTTAATTAAATCCATTTGGATCTTCATAAATGAGTCTACAAGAGACTAAAGACAAAATGAAGAAGGAACCCTGGAAAGTAAGGCTCACCCAAGCATGCCTTTATCTAAGGGATTCTAAAGAGAGGGAAAGGGACTTAATGAGACCACTGGATTGGACAGAAGGCTACAGTGGTCATTCCAGTCTTACTGCTCTTTGGATACACATTAAAAAATATCTACACCATATATTAGTGCATATATGTAGAGTCTAGAAAAATGGTACAGATGAACCTATGTGCAAGGCAAGAAAGAGACGCGGACACAGAGAACAAATGTATGGACTCAGTGGGTGGATATGAAGGGGGAAGTAGAATGAATTGGGAGATTAGGATTAACAAATGTACACTACTATGTATAAAACAGAGAAATAGTGGGAGCCAGATGTAAAGCACAGGAAGTTCAGCTCAGTTCTCTGTGATGACCTAGAGGCATGTCATTGGGGTGGGATTGGAGGGAGATCCAAGAGGGAGGAGACATATGTATACATATTATATAGCTGATTCATTTCATTGTGCAGCAGAAACTAACATAACTTTGGAAAGGAACAATGCACAAATAAGACAATATTATTTCTCATTGTATTAAATATGACTTAATCTTATATAAAGGATACTCCCACCCCCAAATTATAGCATTGTGTATGGATGGAGTGGAGGTTATGGAAGAGGAGCAAACATCAGTAGAATTTTTGGTAAGTAGAGTTTCAGAAACTCTAAGTCTATTGAGAGCTAGGAAAAATTTCCAACCACTTACCAATGGAAACTGAGTAGACTAATAAACATTTCTTTTACTTTCTTCTACCCAAAACTCTTCTTAAGGGTAAACTGAGTCAGATTTTCCATAAGTGATAGCTTCTCTCATTTTCTAACTTGAATATGTCATGTTTTTCATGAATTTTTTTTGTACAGTAATAATCATGAGACATTTCTTTATCCAATGTTCTGCCAAGTCTCTGATGCTTGTTCAGACCATTCTTAGTAATTGACTATTTCATGCTTTCTGATTGGGATGACATGGCTAAATCTGGAAGCTTTTCTTTTTGCCATGTGTATCATAGATCCCTATTGAATTTCTCTTTTACTGTTTTGCTTTGTAACAAAATTTAAAATAGTATTTCACAAATGGGCCAAGAAAAAAAGAAATTATTCCTCATCCTTTGGGTGTAAAAGCAGCGTAATAATCTGATACTAAGAGTCTTTACAATAGTGTCTAGCTTGAAGATATTTCAGAAACACAAGTGTTAGAAGAGAGAGAAACATATGTCTCAGCAAGCAGGAGGCAGTACAAGAAAAGGATCTCTATAATGACTTGTCTGCATTTCTGGAAGCTTGAAATACTGCACAAGCACAGCCTTAAAATAACTGCAACAGACAGCAGAGTGTGACTTAATGATCAAATAATAAATTGCAAAGAAAAACTTAAGCTACAGGTGTTATATGATAAAGCATGAAATGGAACCCTGAACTATGGAGCAGAACTCAGTAATTTTAGCATTTCTACAAGATATAAAGATCTCTGGATTGAAATAAAATCCTTTCAAGAAGATAAACATTAAAAAATGTTTTTTTATGTGTAGTCTGTCTATTATGGTAGAAATTATTTCTAATTGATGGAGGCTTCCCTGATGGCTCAGCAGGTAAAGAATCCACAGGAGACACAGGTTTGATCCCTAGATCGAGAAAAATCCCCTGGAGAAGGAAAATGACAACCTATTACAGTATTCTTGCCTGAAAAATCCCATGGACAGAGGACCCTGGTGGGCTACAGTTTAAAGTCTCCCAAAGAGTCAGACATGACAGTGATTATGCATGAAATTAAAAAATGGATACTGATTAATTCAGTCAGGCCGAAGGCTGGGTACTAAAGAACTGATACTTTTGATTTGTGGTGCTAGAGAAGACTCTTGAGAGTCCCTTGGGCTACACGGAGATCAAACCAATCAATCCTAAAGGATATTAACCCTGAATAGTCATTGGAAGAACTGATGCTAAAACTGAAGATCCAATACTTTGGCCACCTGATGTAAAGAGCTGACTTATTGGAAAAGACCTTGATGCTGAGAAAGATTGAAGGCATGAGGAGAAGGGGGTGACAGAGGATGAGATGTTTACATGTCATCACCAACTCAGTGGAAATGAATTTGAGCAAACTCCTAGATATTGAGAAGGGCAGAGGAGATCGTGGAGGGCCATGCTGCAGTCTATGTGATCACAGAGTTGGATACAACTTAGTAACTCAACAACAACAACATTAATTCCGTCATGCCTCAAGCAAGGCACAACAGATGCAAAGACATCTCAAAGTTCGTAGTCCAGAAGTAGAGATAACTAGCAACTGTACAATTACGCTACAGGGTGATGAATTCTGTGATGGAGGAGGCAAAGGATGTTGTGTAAGGAGGGCCACCTAACAGCCTAGAAGACTCTAAGAGGGAGATGATACCGAGGCTGAGTGAGACTAATTTTGAAGAATGATTGGGAGGGCCTTCAAGTGAAAGGAAGAACCATGTATAACAGCATGAGAGACTTGGGTCAAATAAGTCATTTTGAGTTGAGTACACTGGTATACAAGGTACAAAGAATGCGTCAGTAAGCTTAGATAAGTGCCATTGTGAGATTTAGAAAGATCAAATTGATGACAGTGTGGCATGTATGTTAAAAGGATTGCAAGTGGAGATAGAGAACCAAAAGACTACTATAGTAAGTAGAGTAAGAACAAATAAGGTTCTAAACCAAGGTAATCACAGTTGATATATGCAGATATCAAGATTTCAGAAATATTTTAAAAAGTAGAATCAACTGAAAATCATGACATAAGGAATATGTCAGGATAAAGGAGTAGGAGAAGATGTGAGTCAAAGGTGATGTGCAGGTCTCTGATATGAACCATGGGTTTGGTCCTGCCATTCCCTACTCCAGTATTCTTGCCTACAAAATTCCATGTGCAAAGGAGCCTGGCAAGCTACCATCCATGGGGCCACAAAGAGTCAGACACTCCTGAGCGACTGAGCGCAACTCACCCAGATAGGGTAATCTGGGAAGAGAAACAAATATGGAGGGAAACTGATGGGCTCAGTTTGAGAAGGGTTCTGTTTACAGTTTTTCTTTTAGGCATCCAAGTGGAAAGTCCCATAGTTGTTGTTTATGAAGCCTAGAGGTCAGGAAGAAGCCTAGAGGTCTGGGCTAGAAGAAGTATATTTGGGAGTTATTGTATCATAATAATGATAATAATAGCTGATGTTATTATTATGAATATATAATCCAAGAGGATTGATTTAATGAGCAGATAGAGAAGGAGGAGATTATAAAAGAGATTGAAAAGCAATAACTGATAAAGTCCAAGTGTAACCATATGAGACTTATCTCCCAGAGTCAAAGGACTTCAAAGAAAGAGCCTGGGTTATAGAGGCAATTATTGCAGCACTGTCAAGCAACTTAAGGATTACAAAGTGGAAAGAGTGATGGTATAAATTATTATTCAACATCGAATACATTTGAGAATTAAAGGGATTGTGATCCTTGGAAGAAAAGTTATGACCACCCTAGACAGCATATTAAAAATCAGAGGCATTGCTTTGGCAACAATGGTCCATCTAGTCAAACCTATGGTTTTTCCAGTAGTCATGTGTGGATGTAAGAGTTGGACTATAAAGAAAGCTGAATGCCGATGAATTGATGCTTTTGAACTGTGGTGTTGAAGAAGACTCTTGAGAGTCCCTTGGACTGCAAGGAGATCCAAACAGTCCATCCTAAAGGAAATCAGTCCTGAATATTCATTGTAAGGACTGATGCTAAAGCTGAAATTCCAATACTTTGGCCACCGGTTCTTTTGCAAAGAACTGACTCATTTGAAAAGACCCTGACGCTGGGAAAGATTGAGGTCAGTAGGAGAAGGGGACAACAGAGGATGAGATGGTAGGATGGCATGACCAACTTAATGAACATGAGTTTGAGTGAACTCAGGGAGTTGGTGATGGACAGGGAGGCCTGGTGTGCTGCAGTCCATGGGGTCGCTAAGTGACCCCACGACTGAGCGACTGAACTGAACTGATGGTTAAGTGTATGTGTCAACTTGACTGATGCCTAGTGTTTTGGATAAACATTCTGGATGTGTCTGTGAAGGTATTTCTAGATGAAATTAGCATTTAAATCACTAGAGTGAGTGAAGAAGATTGTTCTCACCAGGGGGCATCATACAATCAATTGAAGGCCTGAATGCAACAAAAAGGCAGAGGAAAGAATTTGCTCTTTCCCAGGTGGTGCTCGTGTTAAAGAACCCACCTGCCAATGCAGGTAAGAGATGCAGTTTCAGTCTCTAAACTGGGAAGATTCCCTGGAGGAGAGCATGGCAATTCACTCCAGTATTCTTTCCTGGAGAATCCCATGGACAGAGGAGCCTAGAGGGCTATAGTTCATAGGGTCACAAAGAGTCAACACAATTGAAGCAATTTAGCATTTAGCATGCACACTCCCTGACTACCTGAGCGGCAACAGCAGCCTTTCTGGCTCTCAGACTGGGGCTTACAACATTGGCATTCTTGGTTCACAACTCTTCAGACTTGGATTGTAATTTGCATCATCAGTTCTCCTGGTTGACAGGACCCTGGATTTGGACTGAAACTATACCACCAGCTTTCTTCAGTCTCCACATTACAGATTACAGATCTTTTCAGCCTCTATAATCCTATGAACTAAGTCCTTATAAGAATACATTTCTTTCTCTGTCTCTGTCATCTATCTATCTATCTATCCATCTATTTATCACATATCGGAGGCTTTCCAGGTGGCACAGTTGGCAAAGTATTCGGCTACCAGTGCAGGAGATCCAAGAGAGACAGTTTCAATCCTTGGGTCAGGAAGATCCCCTGGAGAAAGGAATGGCTACCCACTCCAGTATTCTTGTCTCAAAAATTCCATAGACAGAGGAGCCTTGTGGGCTACAGTCAATGGGGTCACAAAGAGTCAGACACTATTGAGCACGCACACACATCTTCTCCCTATCTACACAATCTTTTGGTTCTGTTTCCCTTTAAAAAACTAATATGGGGATTGTTCCTAATAATTACAATAAGAAAAATACAAACTAGAAGTTTTTGAGGCAAATCAGGATTCATGATCATCCTCCATTTCGAAGAATTATTTCAATGAAGTGATGGGAGTAGAGGCTGCAGAAGGCGAGAGTTAAGAAGTGAGGTGAATGACAGGAAATTAAATTACTTGTGTACAGACTAGTTTTTCTTTTTGCACTAGCTTGTTTTTAAATGGGAGAGACTGGATGGGAGCTAGTAGTGAGTGGAAGGTTAAATGAGAGTGTTTCGCTTGGTAGAGGCTTGAGCAATCTTGTATGCAAGAGAGGAAATGTCAGTGGAGAAGTCAGAGGACTTGCCATTCTCTCTTGAGAATAGATGACTGCACAGCTTCTGCATGGAAGCTGGAGGGGATGGCAGGATTAGCTTCAGAAAAGAGGACAGTCTCTTTTCTAGAGAACTAGGAGAAAGAAAAATAAATAGAAAGCAAATACAGCAAAGTGAGTAGGTGGGTGCACGTGAAGTTGGACAAGTTTTCACCTGATTGTGTTTTCTCTGTAGAATTTGAGAGGAGGCCTTGTCTGAGAGTGAAAGGTGAAATTATGGGATAGGGGACTTGTGAAAAGCAGGTAAACTTATAATAGTTATGCTGCATTGTAAGATACAATCTGATAAGAAACACACTACAGGGGCTTCCCTGGTGGTCCAGAGGTTAAAAATCCACCTGCCAGTGCAGGGGACAAGGGTTAGATTCCTGGTCCAGGAGGATTCCACATGCTGCCGGGCAACTAAGCCCATTAGCTGCAACTGCTGAAGTCTGTGCTCTACAACAAGAGAAGCCAAACACCACAATGAGAAACTGGCACACCACAATTAAGAGTAGCCCTGCTGGCCACACTGGAGAAAAAGCTCAGTGTCAATAAATTAGTTAGAAAAAATAAAGCAGTCTATCACATTAAAAAAAATACACTACAGGATTTTTAGACAGTAAAATCACTGCTGATGCTGATTGCAGCCATGAGATTAAAAGACGCTTACTACTTGAAAGGAAAGTTATGACCAACCTAGTAGCATATTAAAAAGCAGAGACATTACTTTGCCAACCAAGGTCTGGCTAGTCAAGGCTATGGTTTTTCCAGTGGTCTTGTATGGATGTGAGAGTTGGACTGTGAAGTAAGCTGATCGCCAAAGAATTGATGCTTTTGCACTGTGGTGTTGGAGAAGACTCTTGAGAGTCCCTTGGACTGCAAGGAGATCCAACCAGTCCATTCTAGAGGAGATCAATCCTGGGTGTTCATTGGAAGGACTGATGCTAAAGCTGAAAACTCCAGTACTTTGGCCACCTCATGCAAAGAGTTGACTCACTGGAAAAGACCCTGATGCTGGGAGGGATTGGGGGCAGGAGGAGAAGGGGATGACAGAGAATGAGATGGCTGGATGGCATCACCGACTCGATGGGCATGAGTTTGAGTGAACTCCAGGGGTTGGTGATGGACAGGGAGGCCTGGCGTGCTGTGATTCATGGGGTTGCAAAGAGTCGGACATGACTGAGCGAATGAATTGAATGGAACTGAACTGAACTGAAGGGCCAATTGGACACTATTAACTTACAGTGATGCAGATCTACACAGTTTTATATTTCATTCCCCATCTCCATCTGTTTTAGGTAGAGAGGACTGTGGCATTGGCCAGATTTAAGTTACAGGAGGCAGATGCAGCAGAAGGAAGCAAAGAATCAAGACACAAAGGAGTGATTCAAATGCTGGATTATCGCTCATGTGGGAAAAGGGAACTGGAAGAGGCTGATTAATGGGCAAGATGGAACAGTCAATAAATTTCAAATCTAATTACGGACTAGAAACAAAGATGTTAATAGTACAAAAAAGAAAGCAAAAAGAATAAATTGGAAACTGTGCTTAGAGAGTGGACAAAGAACTTTCAGATTTCAAAGGTGTGTTAGTTCTGGGTGGTGCATGGTGGGACGGGTGAGTGTCTGCAGCAGAGAGGGATGCTGTCCAACTGATGTTTCCACATGGATGTGCAAAGCACTAATTACTATGATAGAACTTAGAGAGGGGAACTTCAAACCAAATACGAAATTAGTTGACTGAAATGGACAAAAATATGGAGATGATGGGCATGATATCGCCAGATATATTTTTACAAGAATTTAGAGAAGCAAAGGTTTGGTGTCACCAACAAGGGCTTACTGTGTAGCACAGGTATAACTCTGTTATACAGGTATAACTGTATAATTCTGCTTAAAGTTATGTGGCAGCCTAGATGGGAAGGGAGTTTGGGGGAGAATGGATACACATATATGTATGTCTGAGTCACTTTGCTGTCCATCTGAAGCTATTACTACATCATTAATCTTCTATGTTGCTGTTCAGTTGCTAAGTCGTGTTTGACTCTGCAACTCCATGGACGGCAGCATGCCAGTCCCAGAGTCACTACCTCCCAGAGTTTGCTCAAACTTATGTCCATTGAGTCGGTGATGCCATCCAACTATCTCATCGTCTGTCACCCCCTTCTCCTCTTGCCCTATACCCCAATATTTAAAAAAAGTTAAAATTAAGAGAAAAGAAAAGAACACAACTTGGACATAACCATACGGAAGGAAAAAGCATAACTGAGAGGTCTGTCTGCATCTGGGGAGGTGGGCAGAGATGATGAGGAGTTCATCTCTCTCAACTACATTTTCTCTTCTTCATTTATGGTGAACTTAACAGCATTTGACATATATGTGCAGAATGTGGAGTGTGAGCTCCGAGAGAGCAGAAGCTCCTTAGCACGTGGTCAGGGGCCACAGATGTTTGTGCAAGGAAGGAATGAGTGAGTCCTGGGAGCTGGGCAATATAAAGCAGCTAAGTTGGGATCCTACTGGGCAATCTTGTGGTGAGTTGTTTAACTTCTTTAGATTTCAATTTCCTCCTCTATAAATTACAACTTATTTTAGGGTTTCCCAGGTGGCACAAAGTTGAAAAAATCTGGCTGTTAATGCAGGAGACACAGAGGCGTGGCTTTGATCCCTAGGTCTGGAAGATCCCTGGAGTAGGAAATGGCTACCCACTCCAGTATTCTTGCCTGGAAAATTCCATGGACAGAGGGGCCTGGCGAGCTACAGTCCATGGGGTTGCAAAGAGTCGGACACTACTGAGCACTGCACTGCTGCACTGGAATAACCCAGTAATAACCCAACTAGGAACTTTGCTTCAGAGTTTTCAGAAGCACCTGGCACCTAGTTAGCACTCAATAAATGGCAACCATTGCTGCCACTATTACTTTTAACAGCTTCGTTTGTTGGGTAAAAAGACAGCATGACAATAGTTTGAAGCTAGAGCTCTGATTAAAAATTAGGCTTCTAAGGGGGAGTTCCCTGGTGGTCTTGTGGTTAAGAATCTGCCTTCTAATTCAGGGGACATGGGTTCAATCCCTTCTAATTCAGGGGACATGGGTCGGGAGTTAAGACCCCACATGCTGTAGGACAACGAAGCCCATGTGCCATAACTAGAGAAGTCAGCACTGCAGTGAAGACCCAGCACAGCTAAAAAAATAAAAATAAAAAAAATTTTAAGTTAGGTTTCTAAGCAGAATATTGGTAAGAAATTCTGGAAGAAGTGTGCCAGGTTTAAGATGCATTAAACCATTAGAAGGGCTTCCCTGGTGTCTCAGATGGTAAAGAATCTGCCTGCAATGCAGGAGACCCGGGTTTGATTCCTAGGTTGGGAAGATCCCCTGGAGAAGGGAATGGCAACCCACTCCAGTATTCTTGCCTGGACAGAGGCTTCCATAGACAGAGGAGCCTGATGGGCTACAGTCCATGGAAAGAGAGAATGCCTTCCTTGTATTTTAATAACAACTACGAAATTCCTATCCAGTTACTCTGAACAAGCGCTTTTTGGGATACCAACTTCCTGGGTAAAGCATGGATTCTCTGGGCAGAATGCTTTTTAACTCAGGAAACAGTGTAGGAATGTCTCTTGTTTCAAATCTACTCTTACCATGCAAGATGGTAAAAATTGGAATGAGCGTGTGACTGTGGTTTCTAGTTAGTCTGTGCCTTTCCTAGATTTTCTTTGATTTTGTAAACCCTTGAGTTCCAATAACCACTGTCTATAGTATTCACTTTTCCCTGAAATCCTGAGTTATGAGAAAGAAATCTTCGCACAAAATTATTTTAAATTATTTAATTCATATTATAGATGGGCATGTGGAGAATTGGGGTATGATCTCTACCAGCAAACACAATTATCTTACCCAAAACTGACATTTTATTTCTTTCCTGGATTTGATTGAGACCTTGTGTCTTAGTTGCATCTTGGCTTTCTTGACTCTGTCCTTTGACTCTTATTCCTTCTCTGTCAGTTCTGGAAACATCTTTACTGGGGATAAGTAGCTCCTTCCTTCTCCAAAACTCACTCTAATACCCTTAGAATGTACATGACTCATGGGGAAGCCAGGAAAATGAATTCCAACTCTTTTACACTGATTCTGGCACACCCTACAATTTTCTCATGCTGTAATAATCATTTTGCTTTCTTGCTTTAAAGATCCACAGGCTGCAAAATATTATCCATCTCAACAACTTTCCATGGAAGTCGTCAATACTCCACCCTGATTTTTCCAAATAGCAGAGGGGAATGTTTCCTTTCGATGTAGGAAACCAATTTGGTGTCACTAGTTCTCTCATTTCTCCTCCAGTTCACAGCAAACTTTGGACCCTTCTCAAGATTTTGCTCCAATGCAAAGAATGGAGTCCAATGTTCCTGTGATGCTTCCTTTGGTTGTGGTGTTTTTCAAGTATTCAGCAAGAATATTTAAATTAAAATATGAGACTTTTTTTTCAACAAAGCCAAAACCATGGTATTTTTTTTTTTCAATAGTCAAAGCCATGAATCTCTGATGTTGGCTCTTCTGAACTCTCCTAAAAGCCCAGAGAGTGCAGGGGTCTTGACATGATGAGGTGACTCTGTTGCTATGGTGATTCTGTAGCTGACCAAGTGATCACTGGTTGGTCAGCAGGAGTTTTTGCAAAAATTACTTTGCTGAATGTCCAACAAAAGTCTTATTTTGTCACCCCTGGAATCTGTAGTCAAGATGAATCAATAAATACATTTTCCTTAAGCAATGGTGAAGAGCATATGGGAGAAAATTTTAAGGAAGGTCTTCAGTGAGGGTAATTATTGGAACTCAGCTGAAATAAATGCTGATATTGTTTTAAAGTTAAAGACTAGAAAGAGTGAAGTTAAATTTGTCTTGTTTCTCCTATGTTATGTGCTAAGAAAAGAGGTTTGGGGAAGCTGAATCCCTTTACACACAGATCGAACTATATGATCATGAATTTCTGTAGGACTAATTAGCTTTAATCCAATAAGAAATCACTTGATAAAGTAAGAATATGATGCCCGAGACAACCGAGAATCTGACAGTTTTTTTCCTGCTGTGTTATAGATCTAAAGAGTACTACAACATTGAACAGAATGAGACGAGCTTTTTATCTGTTTTTATTTCTGCTGCTCAATTTGTTCCTTAGTATCCTCACCATCATAAATGCTAAATAATCTGTGAGGGAATCAGAACCTAAATCAGCCTTACACAACTATACTTGAAACTGCTAAACTTGTTTGGACATAGATGCAATCTAACATGATAGAGTCTTAAAATTTTTTTCTTACTGATTCAAATATAAATTCATACAAACACATACACACACATATATTCCTAAACTGATGATTAGATCAATATTTAGGTATATCAAAATATGTTTATCAATACACACATAATATCTTGTGTGTATTACCTCTTCAAAAATGTCTGATAAATGAAGGAAAAAATGATTAAATAAGCATATTGCTCTTAGGATTTGGGGGCACTGTTTTACCTGAAAACCTCATGTGAATTTTGCATTTTACAATGTATTCATGTCTGTCTTAGAATTATAAGTGTTATGTCTTATGATAACTCTTAAAGAGGAATAAAATATAGCAAAAGATTTTCTTCCTCAAATCTTTGAGGAAGATGGATTTTCCAGAAAGGTGTGTTCATTTTTTAGCCTACACTTTGGCGTACCACTGAGCACACCAGAGTGTTGACTAATTCAGTGGTTATAGAAACAGTAGGGTACCTTTTTGAAAATGCCATTGCTGGGCCTCACTGAAGCCCAGTTAAATCTGAATCTCTAGGAAAGATTTTTCTTATCTCATCTAGTCTGCACCCAGGGATGAGAATCCCTGCTGTACCTGGAGACTTAGCCCATTTGAGAAACATGGATGAGGTTATATTAGCTACCATCTACCTGTCTTCAGGTCACATTTCTCTCTGAAATTGTTTCCTTCATCACTGGAACCTTAGACAGCTGTAAACACAATGGCGAACTGATTGTAGGGAAGTGGAAACCTAGTCATGGTAACCTAGGCCTTGAGTATAGCCCCCTGGAGATTCTGAGAATCAGCCTCCAAGCTATTTATTTGAGAGAGAAACAGAACTGCTACCTCTTAATAGTTAGGGCTCTGATTTTTCTTTTCTGAAGGAACTTCCTATATCCAAAGAAAAATTTTAATTTGACCAAATCCAAATTGGTGATTCCTAGAAGTCTTTAATAATTATCATTTTATCAGTTTGACTTTTAAAACCCCACCAAATTCTCTGACAATATTTTCAGTATTTGCTGAAGGATAACATCCCCCTTGCCTTAATCATGAGCCAGATTACTCGTAAACCTGGACCATATGCCACTGCAATTTGCTGATGGGCCCAAGCTGTTTTGGTAGATAAAAAATCCAAGGGGATTAAACGGCTCAGTCTTCACTGTGAACAGAGCAGCGGCAGTGGGGCAGCTCCATCCTCTCCTTCATTCGCTTCTCTGTCCATTACCTGTAGTCAAGAACATTTGAAACTCAAAACCCAGAGATCACACGAATGTCCACAAAAATGTATTTCACCGAATAAGGTCTTTCTTTAGACACTTAGACAGAAACTAAGTTTCAGAGACATATAGATCATGTAGGGGAGGGAATAGAGGTCATTATGTACCAAGGTAGGAAATACTTCCCCTGTTTTGGCTTTAGGATGGCCCTGGGGGGAAAACATTCCTAAATTGATGAGAGACATGAATTGTGTCTTTCTCCTTCACTTGGCTCCTGTGTCCTGTCCAGCACGGTTAATGGTGTAATTCTGTGTCATCAGTGTTTGAATGACTACAATTTTTCTGTTTATAATAAAATGAAACTCTATGACTCTTGACTTGAAATCAGAATCAGATAGTTGATTAAATTATTAAAATTTAAAATGACCTTTGGGAAAACATAATTTTTCTGGAAGATACTTTCCCATTTTCCCTTTCTATTGCAAGTGAAATTTTCCCCAAATTAGGAGGTCAAGGTGACTTATATCTTGTGTCATGAGATCCATTTTCTTGATAGAAGCCACTTGTTTTAAATATGGTGTCTTTAAAGATAAAGCAATAAAATATGTTGATTTGAAGTATACTAATTACTCATATTCCTAAGAATGCTTTATACAAATATAAAGCAGTAGAAAAATGCTAGTTATTCAGATTTTTGTGTTATTATTAAATAACATACATACTGAACAGTTAGTTATGTGTGGACTTTGGAGGGTAGGATACTGGAAGCTTAGAATTGGAGGTGGTGTAGAACTCATTCAAAGCAATCGAGGAATTTTCTGCATTTTCCTCTGTTCAGTTTAAGAATCTTCTCTAAATATCCCTGAAAAATCTTATTTGAACACTCCTTATGATGAGGAGGGCTTCCCTGGTGGCTCAGATGGTAAAGAATCTGCCTGCAATACAGGAGACCTGGGTTCAATCCCTGGGTTGGGAAGATCCCCTGGAAGAGGATACGGCAACCCACTCCAGTATTCTTGCCTGGAGAATCCCATGGGCAAAGGAGCCTGGAAAGCTACCATCCATAGTGATGCAAAGAATCAGACATGACTGAAATGACTAAGAGAGCCCTCTTTTTATTTAATTTGCATCTTACACACTATAGCTGTTGCTAATAGTTCTGCCTTTGAGAGCTCAGCAGAGTAATATTATGTCTTTCTCCATGACCACCCTTCAAATACTTGTCTGACAGACATACTCTATCCTCAGGAATGTGAGTGTCACAATGGCAAACTTTATAGAAACATTTGCCTTTCACTAATGACCCCCCCTTCCTAAATACAGGGAGTGATATTCCAACAGCATTATCCAGTATGACAACCAGCCAATATCAAGAAATGTGTTCAACATGCATCACCCACATATTGACTGAGTGAGTGTCTCTTCTTGGAAGTCAGAAAGGGATCATGCTCTCCTTACTTTCTTTTTTGTTTAACATTAAAGTGCAGCTTATTTAAAAGATCTTGCATCACATTATACAAAGCGACTCCGATCCCTTTCACATTCCTTGTGGTGAGGAGTTCTTTCTTAATCACACATAAATGAAATAAATAATTACTTCAGTAACTTCTTCCATTGTCTCAATTAAGTTTCTTTTAGTTGACAGTGACACAAACCTAACTCCAACTCCCATTAGAAACAACGGAATTATTACCATTATTATTATTACTGTACAAGCAAGATTCAGGTTTCCAGCCATGTAACCAAGACTTCCTTTCTCTTGACATTTTGCCATCTGGGGGAAAATGCATTGGGTTTTTCTTTACTCTCACATCACCGCCACACTTACAACACTTCTGACCCCAGGTGTGTGGGTTTATTTCCACAGTGACCAATTCTTCAACCTCAGTTGCTGCTGCTGCTAAGTCGCTTCAGTCGTGTCCGACTCTGTGTGACCCCATAGATGGCAGCCCACCAGGCTCCACCCTCCCTGGAATTCTCCAGGCAAGAATACTGGAGGGGGTTGCCATTTCCTTCTCCAATGCATGAAAGTGAAAAGTGAAAGTGAAGTCGCTCAGTCGTGTCTGACTCTTTGCATTGGGTGTCCTACAAATTCAGTTCAGTTCTGACATTATCTACCTGGAGTTAGTGTTAGACCACACTTGTCAATGGTTCATTTCCACGAGACTGCCCCCATTTCAGATGCCAAACCAGGTTGTCACCTGTATTTCTGACTGACTGATTTCTTCAAGTTCTATCCTAAAAATGCCTTTGGCACCCATCCCCCCATGGCAGCCCCAGTGACACCAGATGTCAAATGTTTCCTGAAGGACACAGCAGCTGCAGAGTCAGGTCATGTTGTAAGGGGAAAACTAATAACAACAAAAGAGGTTAATGTTCTTGTTAAAAAGATTTGGGTTATAGAATATGTGTATATTAATAAATAAATTGCACCTTGACTAGTGTACTTTTTTAAACTCTTGCCACAGCTTTCTCATATTTGAGATTTTAAGACAGCTTTATTATCCTTGAATGTTATATATCAGAAATAATGTTTTATAAATCCAATAGAAAAAAAAAATGATGATTTCCACAACCATCTCCTTGAGTTTGATCATTTGCTACAACAACTTACAAAGCTCAAGGGATCATTTACTTCAAGATGCTGGGTTTTCGAATGACAGAGGATATGATCAAAAGGATAAAGATGAACAGCCAGATGGAGAGGTATACAGCGTGAGGGCCAGAAAGGACACAAGCACAGACTCTTCTATCCCCGTGGAGCTGGATGCACTGGCCTCCTGGAATGTGGATGTGTTCACCAATCGTACTTTAGAAAATTTTACAGCGACTTTATTATGTAGACATAATTGATTATTAACTCATTTTCTAGTCCCTCTCCCTCTCTGAAGAATGGGGGAATGGAGCTGAAAGTTCCAAACTTCTTGGTCTTTCTGGTGACCATCCCCCATCCAGGAGCCCAGCAACAGTCCCCCCATTAAAATAAGAGCTGCTCGTATGACTTGGGAAGTTACAAGGGTTTTAGGAGTTCTGTGTGAGGTCTGTGTGCAGGCTCAGTCACTCAGTTGTGTCCCACTCTTTGTAATCCTTTGGATTGTAGCCTGCCAGTTTCCTCTGTCCATGGGATTTTGCAGGCAAGAATACTGGAGCAGGTTGCCATTTCCTCCTCATGAAAAGTCAAAGGCTAAATATTAGCTGGAACAAGAGGCAGAGACCAAAACATATATTGTTACACAGCAGGAGAGCATGAAGACAGCAACCACCTTCCAAAGTCTCTGGGGAGGATTACAGTGGACTTTTAGATGTGTATTGAACTGGAAGCCTCACTCCTCGGGCTGCAGCTGTGAAGATAATCTTGATAGACCTCTTCCTCAGAAATACTGGGCAGCTGCACTTGACGCTGCAGTATAGCTGCAGTGAGTCCTCGTGAACTGTTTAAGAGCAGGTTCTCAGTTCAGGATAACCTTATGGGCCTTGTAGACACAACCTCATTGGCTTTCAAAGTTAGATGGCTTGGAAGTCTCCTCTCAGACGCCAATCTTAAAAGCTGAGCTACCAGATTTGGGGTGCAAACCCCTATTTCCTCAGGAGAAGCTCAGGGCTGTAAGTCGCCTCTTGACTGTGGGTTGCTGTGCCGGGGGTTGTGATGAGATTGTGTCTCAATCTCTTCCATCTACTTTGATGTGGGTTTTTTTTTTTTTTTTTTAAGGTTAATCCAGTGTGTGAGAGTTGCTCAGGTAGTCTGGGGGTTTCTCTCATATCTGGCTGTAGATTTGGTATGCCTATGGGAGGAGTTGAGTTCAAGATCCCTCTATGTGATTTTTGGTATTGTGAAAGGTGGAAAAATACTGTTTCTGAAATTACTATGACTTTTACTCTACTGAACTCCATCCATGAAATAGCCTTAAAAGTGAATGCAGGACTTACCTGGGGTCCAGTGGTTAAGAATCCACCTGTCAATGCAGGGAATACAGGCTTGATCCCTGGTCCGGGAAGATCCCACATGCTGCAGGGCAACTAAGCTCACGTGCCACAACTACTGAAGCTGATGAGCCTAGAACCCGTGCTCCACAGCAAAAGAAGCCACTGCAATGAGAAGCCCAAGCACAGCAACTAGAGAATATCCCCACTCACTGAAAACAGAAAGCTTGAGCGTGGTAAAGAAGACCCCACACAACCAAATTAAATTAAATAAGTAATTTAAGTGAATACACTTCTGACATTTGCTGTTGTTGTTGTTCTAGGATCTATTATGTCATTCAGTTCAGTTCAGTTCAGTTCAGTCGCTCAGTCGTGTCCGACTCTCTGCGACCCCATGAATCACAGTACGCCCATTCAGTCATTATGTCATTAAACCCATACAAAAGATCTCTGTCATGTGGAAAAGATGTAAGGTGGATTTATTTACAGTGATTAGAAAACAAAACATTTTACGATGAGGGCTCTGGGTTAGGAGAAATGTCTCAAAGGTGTTAAATAGATTTCAAAGTCCTTTTCAGTCCATAGAAAGCTTAGCAATACCAAACTCTATGAAGAGGTATTTATTTAGTTTTGATAGTTAAATTACCATTTAAAAATTATTAAAATCTTCAAACATCTGAAGTAACTCTTATAAACAGAGTACAAGATGTGGGAAGTGTGAAATCAACAATGTTTTCACTCATTAGAGATGACCTTATATAGTATCATCACTTATGAGTTATCAGGACATCTGTAACTTGTGAAAATGATTCTCCTATCTCATTCCCAAATATTATGTATTTTCTCTTTATTTTTGAAAACATGTAAATATGCAAATGCACATATTGAGGGATAGATTTTTCACATTTATTTAGTTATATTAAGGTGTTAAAATAGGAGTTAAAAAATCCGTTTGTTAAGACATCCCAGTGAAGGCATTACTAAACATACCACCAAAATTATGTTTGTCCTGGCTCCTTCATGGAAAAGGTCACTTTTACCTTTCCAGAGGCATAACAAACTGGTGCACTGGGAAACAGATAAACATCAATAAGGTCAAGTACATTTTTCACTTGTGTACTTAAGGTACAGTAAAAAGTGAGCATAAATTAAACAAAAAATTTCAAAAGGGAAAAATGGGGAATGGAAGGTCAAAAGTGTTAAGCAGATAAAGAAATGAAAATCTGTTTCCACACAACCACTTCAAGAAGATGAGAGGCACTGTTTTCAAGAGACGGGTTGGAAACTCCAGGCTGAGTTCTGGTGTGATTATGCCAGTTGGCATCTCTAGTGGGTGCATCACACTTGCTGCCTCACACCTTCCTGGGCCACTTTTAATTGCATGCTTTGCTACAGTGACCAGTGGTGTATAGCCCTTCCACGGGGCAGGACTTGGTCTCAGCTGTACCTCTATATCCATGTCTCCGTGGAGTAGGGTGTGGTGGGAATGATGCCAGCTGATGCCACATTCTATGGGGCAAAACAGAGCAAGAAAGCACAAAAGGGTGCCAGTGTGTGGAGCAGGGTGGTTTGCAATTTTTAGTAAAACAGCCTATGAAGACCTCACTGGGAAGATGATATAACAAAGACCTGAAGGAGTGAGAGAGTGAGTCTCTCTGGGAAAAGGGCTTTGAGGGAAAGGGAAACAGAGTTCTGAAGCTCTGAGGCCACAGCATGGCTGGAAGGTTCCCAAAGAACTCAGGAAGCCAGCATTCCTGGAAGACGGTGAGCCAGAGAGGCAGGAAAGCAGGAGCTGAGGTGGGAGGTGATGATGTCGGGACATCAAGGGCCTCCTAGATGGCTTGTACTCTGATGGGATAGTAACTTCATGGAAAATTTTGAGAGAGGAACCTACATGTCGTGGCTGGTGTTGAGACTAGACTGGAGACTGTGGGGGTGAATGTGGAAGCATAGAGTTTTTTTTAGGAAACTATTGGAATCATTCAGTTGAGAGACCAGAGCAGCTTTGCAAAAGTAGGGAACAGTAGATGCAGAAAGATGAGGTGAAATTCTGGATATATTTAGAAGGTAAAATTAGTAGAATTTGCTAACAGGGAAGACGTGAGGCATGAGGAGAAAAGTGAAATAATTTCAAGGCTTAATTGAGATTCAGGAGGAAGAAGTGACCATTAATTGAAACTGGGAAGACTTTGACTTGGTGAGTGTGTTTGGGATCAATTTGGGGGTACAATCAGCTTGAGATAGTGATTAGACATCAAAATGGAAATATAAATTAAGCAGTAGGCTGCGTATATGTGTCTGTAATTCAGGAGTGTGCCTGGGATGAGCTGTGAATTGGGGAGTTATCATGATCTAGATCAGTGATCCCCAACATTTTCAGCTGCAGAGACTGGTTTCATGGAAAACATTTTTTTCATGGACCTGGGGATGGGGATGGGGATGGTTTGGGGATGATTCAAGCACATTACATTTGTTGTAAACTTTTATTTCTATTTTTATTACAACAACTTCACCTCAGATCATCGGGGACCCCCTGATATAGATAGTATTTAAGACCACAAAACTGGATGAATCGAGGAGGTAGGGGAGAAAAGAGAAGAGACCTACAGATTGAGCTGTGGATCACTCCAATATGTAGAGGTTTGGTGAGAGGAAGCTTGCAAAGGACCAGAGAAGGTGTGGACGTTGAGGTAGAAGGTAACAACTTCTAAAGAGAAGACCAGAGTGGAGTCATGGCTGTAAGAGTACTGTGAGGTCAAGGGAAGGATTCTTTTGTTACTATTGGAGAGATGCTAGCTTGCGTATAAATGGGTTAGAAACTGTTTGGTAGAAGGGGAAAATTGGTGATGCAAGAGAAAGGAAAGAATTGCTGGAGCTATGTCCCCAACCAAGCAAGAGGTCATGTGATTTTGTGTACAGAGGACCTTAAACAGGAACACAGGTTGTGCAAAATGACAGCATAACAGGAAGCAGGCAAGAAAGAATACATGGGCACACATGCCAAGAGGTATTTAGGTGCAATGATTCAAGCTTCCAAGCTTGTGAGAGTTGTTTTTTCATCGTTGCTATTTTCCTGATAAATAGGAAGCAAGGTCATAAGAACCCAGGAGGTCTGAAATGGTCCTCTGGAAGTGTGGGAAAGGGAATGGATTAGGGAAACGTACTTTGTTCCTGAGCTACATTAGGAACCCGTTTGACAACGAGGCATGTTCATTCACAGTTGTGTGCCTTTTCCGGTCATGTTTAGCTGGACAGAGGAGCAGAGCCACAGAGTGCTGAATTTAACCAGGGTGGGGTTTCGCCAGTCTAGTATGATAAAATGAGAGAGAGGAGGGGACTAAGGGTATACACAAGGGAGGAATTTCACACTAGCAATGGCATTTTAAATTTTTAAAAATTTCAATTTGTATATTTACTTTTGGCTGCAGTAGGTATTTGTTGCTGCATGCGGACTTTGTCTAGTTGCAGTGTGCAGGCTTCTCATTGCAGTGGCTTCTCTTGTTGCAGAGCACAGGCTCTAGGCGCCTGGGCTTCAGGGGCTGCAGCACATGGGTTAGTTGCCCTGCAGCGTGTGGGATCTTCCTGACCCAGGAATCAGACTGGTGTCCCCTGCATTGCAAGGTGGATTTCTAACCACTGGACCACCAAGAAAGGCCTAGCAATGGTTTTATGTTGTAGCTTTTGCTTTTTGTTTTCTTTCTCATCAACTTTAACCTTTCTACTAAGGGTATCATCCCTTACTCATCCAACTTTGGGGTTTTTGGAGTCATTTTTGTGTCTTCTTTCCTCTCACTCTCCAAATACAGCCAAACACCAAGCAGCAGCCGGCACAGCACTCCCACCCCCACCAGGGTCACTGTCACAGAAGACGTGTTTAGGAACTGCTGATGCATAGAAGGGACACAACATAAGGTGAGGGAAGCAATCTAGTGTTAGAAGATGGAGGCTCTAGAAATCTGAATTAAAGAATATTCTTAAATTAAATTCTGCATCCCCGGAGAACCAGGAAAAAGCTGTGTTCCTGGTGAATCTGAAGCTCTTGATGTGTAATCACAGAAAGCATCCAGTGAAAGACAAAGTAATAGGTTGTTGCTGATGTTCAGTCACTAAGTTGTGTCCAACTCTTTGCGACCCCATGGACTGCAGCACGCCAGGCTTCCCTGTCATTCACTGTCTCTGAGTTTGCTCAGACTCACGTCCAGTGCCTCAATGATGCCACCCAAACATCTCATCCTCTGTCACCCCCTTCTCCTCTTGCCCTCAATCTTTCCCAGCATCAGGGTCTTTTCCAGTGAGTTGCCTCTTTGCATTGTGTGGCCAACGTATGGGAGCTTGAGCTTCAGCATCGGTCCTTCCAATGAATATTCAGGGTTGATTTCCTCTAGGATTGACTGGTTTCATTTCTTTGCTATCCAAGGGACTCTCAAGAATCTTCTCCAGCACCAAGAAAATAAAATCTGTCACTGTTTCCACTTTTTCCCCATCTTTTTGCCATGAAATAATGGGACTGGATGCCATGATATTCTTTGTTTGTTTTGAATGCTGAGTTTTAAGCAAGTGATAGGTAAAAAGTTGGAGAAGGCAATGGCAACCCACTTCAGTACTCTTGCCTGGAAAATCCCATGGACGGAGGAGCCTGGTAGGCTGCAGTCCATGGGGTAGCTAAGAGTCAAACACGACTGAACGACTTCACCTTCACTTTTCACTTTCATGTATTGGAGAAGGAAATGGCAACCCACTCCAGTGTTCTTGCCTGGAGAATCCCAGGGACGGGGGAACCTGGTGGTCTGCCGTCTATGGGTTCTCACAGAGTCAGACACAACTGAAGCGACTTAGCAGCAGCAGCAGCAGCAGAAGGTAAGAAGTGGATTTATTTAGAGAGAATTACACTCCACAGACAGAGTGTGGGCCATCTCAGAAGGTAAGAGACAGAAATATGGCATTGCTGGTTTTTATGGGCTGGGTAATTTCATAGGCGAATGAGTGGGAGGATTATTCCAGTTATTTTGGGGAAGGGGAAGGGATTGCCAGGACTTGGGTCACCACTCACTTTTTCAGTTGGCCTCAGAATTGTCATGGTCTGGTGAGTGTGTCATTTAACATGCTATAATATGTTACAATGAAAATACATTGAGGCTCAAGGTCCACTGGGTGTCAAATATTCTGCCATCTTGAACCTAGTTGATTCTAAGCAGTTTTTGTCATGACCTATGGACATATGCTGGGAGGGATTGGGGGCAGGAGGAGACAGGGATGACAGAGAATGAGATGGCTGGATGGCATCACAGACTCGATGGACATGAGTTTGAGTGAACTCCAGGAGTTGGTGATGGACAGGGAGGCCTGGCGTGCTGTGATTCATGGGGTTGCAAAGAGTCGGACACGACTGAGCGACTGAACTGAACTGAACTGAACTGATGGACATATCATTCTTTTAAAGGTTGTGCCCTTCCCACCTCCTTCCTTTTCTAGCTGCACTGTCCTTTCTGACCTAACCTCAGATATCTGAGTTTAAAAGTAACCTGCTTTTGTAAACAACTTTTGTTAGAACATAGTCGCATCCATTTTTTTTTACATGCCGTCTATCGGTTTTTACATTTCATCAGCAGTGCTGAATGATTGCAGCAGAAACTGTATGGTCCGTGAAGCCTGAGTTCGTTACTATCTGGCCCTTGACAAAGAAAAGCTTGCTAACCTGTAATCTGAAACACAAAGGAGTGTCCTAAGTGGGAGCTTTCAAACTGACCAGTCTTGGCCTTTGTTCTATAACTGAACCTCATAACACGTGATGACAAACTATAGTATTTATAGAGTCATATCTACTCAAAGATCAAATTCCTCAGTGAAGTTAGGGGGTCATCCCTACCCTTCATTTCCCATCTCCAGAGTTGTTCCTAAAGACAAGACAAAATACATGAACTGCACCCAGATTTAAACATTAATTTTGGGATGCTTGCCAGACCAGATGGTTAGAAAAGCTAAATACCATTGATTTATTTCTTACCCTTTATGAGGCAACATTAGAGACAATGGACCTTATCAGAACAAATGAGAATAAACAACAGAATGCAGATCAGAGGAGAATTAAGAACAAATGCTATTGGATTTTATTATGCTATAATTAATTTGGTATGTAGAAAAGCACTAATAATTAGCAAATTGTAAACAGCACCAACAGAGCTTTACACAGCAGTTGGGCAAGGATGGACTTTTCTGTTTCATGAATGTCATTCCTCCTTGTACAGTATTATGACCATAATTTCCAGCACCCTGAGAGTGCTCTCCTGCAAAGGCAATTAATCATCCATCAAATGCCTTTTGAGCACTTAGCACATAGTAGAGGATGGGGAAACAGAGATGAATAAGACCTGATTGCCACCAGCGAAATGTTGCAGTACAATGGTGATTTGCACCCAGAACTGCAACAATTGTTTTGGCATTGTTTTAGGGTTTTTAGATCACAAACCTTTTGAGGTTGTGATCAAAACTGCACATCCTCATTTTAGGAGGAAAAATGTGCCAAAGCACATATAAGCAGAATTTTACATGTCATTTCAAGAGATATTTTATTTCCTGAAGGTCATTTATGAAAGTCCATATGGGAGTTTATCACACTTTTAGAATCCTTGATGTATATATGGTACAACTGAAAGAGTGAGCTTGAGTGTGTGTGTGCGCATGTGTGTTTGCATGTGCAAATGTCTTAGTTTCTTTAGGACATTAAGATGGAAAAATATTTTCTAGGTGGGAGGAATGGCTTATGCTAAAGTAATGAGACTTGATACAGCAGGAAAATCCAGGAAGTCAAGACAGTTTGATCTGACATGTTCCTAAGGTGGGAGATAAAGCCTTGGGAGAAGAGCTGAAAAAAGACTAGAGACTGGATCACACCAGGTTTTGTATATTGTGTGGGTAGACCTGTCACTTTTCCTGAAGGATCATATGTTACTCAGGGGGATACAACTAAGGGATATGCTGTTTATCACAGAACACATAGAGAACATATTTGTTTGCTTCTAGCTGGTTGCTTTGGAGAAGGCAATGGCACCCCACTCCAGTACTCTTGCCTGGAAAATCCCATGGATGGAGGAGCCTGGTAGGCTGCAGTCCGTGGGGTCACTAAGGGTCGGACACGACTGAGCGACTTCACTTTCACTTTTCACTTTCACACATTGGAGAAGGAAATGGCAACCCACTCCAGTGTTCCTGCCTGGAGAATCCCAGGGATGGGGGAGCCTGGTTGGCTGCCGTCTATGGGGTCGCACAGAGTCGGACACGACTGAAATGACTTAGCAGCAGCAGCAGCTGGTTGCTTATTGCTGATTTTCTCTCTTCTTGATTTTTTACTGTTTTCTTTCTTAAAAAAAAAATTAAAGTATATGCTACAAAGGAAGGATCTTGATACATACTATATCATAAAATTTAAACTTTGTAGCTATCTTGCTAGACAAGTTTATCTATTTTTCCCACAAGAAAACTGAGATCAGAGAGGTAACCAAGGTGATCAAGCCCACACAGCTAAACATGGCAGAACTGGTAACAGGACACCCTTTTTTTTTTTCTTACTTCAGGTTCTATACTTTTTCCTCTAGGCTTATGACACTGAGACAGGTAAATTTTGTGTTGTAGGATAACTGATAATTTCTAGGCTAAAGCAAAATACTCCCTTAGAGTAAGTTAGGTTATTAATTAAACCTGAACTTTTAAATTCAGTATTTAACACAGTAATTTTATTTGGGCCAATAATTTTTGAGGAAATAGAACTTATTTCTATTTTTCAGTGACCTTTCACTCTTACATACCCTGACTTTGGTTTTTATTTTGGTTCAGAGGAAGTTGGAGGAAAGCTTGTAGCTGCTGTTGAACTGAACAAGTTGGACAGACTGGTAAAGGCTTGGAAGGGCTAAGACATGGATTACAAAGCCCTGGGAATTCCTCCAAACACAAATTCCAAGCAACGGACAAAATGATTGTACATCATAAAGAGAATTACACATTAAGAAGTTTCTAAAAAATTGTTTTTTACCTTCTTCAGGGGTAGCAAAAATATGTCATGACATAGCCACAAAGCAGAGAGGGCAATGGTGGCCAAAGGACAGGAGAAGCTGTTGATATTCAAACAGAGTCCTCTCCAGCATCAAATGTGAGTTGGCTCCTGTGAGCTTTGGTTTTGGTTTTTTTTGACATAAGAGATTATTTCCAAAGCTCTTTCCAGAATTTCAGCCCAATTAACACAGGAACTCTTATTGAGATTTACCTGTTAGTTAAAGATTACAGGTTATGAGGTGACAGAAAAATAAGGAAATGACAGCGCCTGAGTCCATGTTGGTTGTGGTAAGATTCAGGGAGAGCAGATTTAGGTGTGGCACTCTCACATTAGATGAGGGCAGTTCCAGGGTGTTCAAAATCCAACAGAAAGAGAAAAGTGATTGAAGATGTGAAAGGGAGGAGGCTTCCGTAGATTTCTCTGGCTTACTCCATAATTGTGCTGAGGGCCTGCTCCGAATACAGTACGATGAGGTTCCTCACTTGATGAAATAATTTATAATGAGACATTGAATCATAGTCACAAGAAAGGGGGGAGAAACGGTCAAGCGCACCTCCCAGTGTTGCATAAATGAAAGGGAAGCAGGCTTGGAACAGAACGTGTTGAGTGCAGTTTGTGCGTCCTCCCTGGAAGAACAGCCTTTAACCCCATCAGCCCAGATCTGGTCAGGTCACAGCTCTGTTTATGTGAAAGTTTCTGTGACCTTTCTGGCAGACTTTCCCCTCAGCTGGATCCCAAGCACAGTCCCATTTCACAGCCTTGCTTCATTTTCTCGGAACCGGGCCAGGTAGAGAGGGAACAGCTGGGAAGGGATGATTGTAAAAAGCCCCAAGGATTCTACAGAGGGTCCAGAAATCCCCTTCACTCGGAAATGTAAGGAGCCCAAGGGCATTTTCATAAAACACAACGACAGTGTGAGAATAGAGACACAAAATGCAAGCTGATTGGCGTGACCACATTGCAGGGCAAAAGACATTTGTCAAGAGGCTAAAAGTATTTTGTATATTTCTTAGCATTTGAACACAGACATGTTCACAAAAGCCCAGGAACAGATGCTCTTGATTCAACCATAGGACATAAAGTCCCACAGCAAATACATAAACTCCTACTATATTTCATAATTGAAATACATATTTTAAAGACCTGTTCAATTGTTCAATGCCACTGCACACATAATGACTCATTTAAAAATAGAATGTCAGTTTCTAAAATGACTCTTTAGTAGATTGCCAGTGGATCTATAGCATGAACTGAAATTATTTTAAGAGGATATCTGTTATTATCATTTATCCTATCACTCTCAAAAGAAAGCCATTATTACTAAAGCATATCTTGAAGAGATATGATGCCATTTCTACCTGTATTTTGGTTATTTGAATACATTTCATTGCTGTTTCATGACTTATAAGCTGGGTATGATATTGGAACTTTGAATTGTTGCTGAGCCTGTGTGATTGCAGCTACATAAAGGAGAAATCATCAGAATCTACCTAACACAGTTGTTTGAGAATTAAGTGGAATAATATATGTAGTGCTTAGGAAAGGCTGGGACATAGAAAGTGCTCAGTAAGTCCTGGCAATAATAATTTTATCATCACATCATTACTCATTTAAATTCAGGTTAGTCAGAGAATACAACAATTTTGAAATGATAAATTTTGCATTTGAAGATAGCTTATAACTTCTGACTATTAACTTAATGTAATAACACTATTGCCTAATTTGGAAAACATACAAAAAACCCTCCAAATCAGCTTGGTAAAGGAGCCATATATACAGAGAGAGAGGTTTTTTAAAATTATTTTTAAATTAAAAAAAAATCCAAGCTTAATTTTCAGGCATGATTATGTTTGACTTGTGACCACTCTAAAAACCTCAATGATTGAAATTTCTTGACAGCTATGTTTGCACTAAACATTTGATGTAATCTTTAAATCTGATATGTCAATACAGAGTCTCTGATGTTTTCAGTACAGTTCCATTCAGTCACTCAGTTGTATCCAACTCTCTGAGACCCCCTGGACTGCAGCATGCCAGGCTTCCTTGTCCATCACCAACTACTGGAGCTTGCTCAAACTCATGTCCATCGAGTCAGTGATGCCATCCAGCCATCTCATCCTCTGTTGTCCCCTTCTCCTCCTATCTTTAATTTTTCCCAGCATCAGGGTCTTTTCCAACAAGTTAGTTCTTTGCATGGCCAAAGTATTGGGTTTTCAGCTTCAGCATCGGTCCTTCCAATGAATACTTGGGACTGATTCTCTTTAGGATTGACTGGCTGGATCTCCTTGCAGTCCAAGGACTCTCAAGAGTCTTCTCCAACACCACAGTTCAAAAGCATCAATTCTTCAGCGCTCAGCTTTCTTTATGGTCCATTTCTTACATCCATACCTGACTACTGGACAAACCATAGCTTTGACTAGATAGGCCTTTGTCAGCGAAGTAATGTCTCTGCTTTTTAATATATGCTGTCTAGGTTGGTCATAACTTTTCTTCCAAAGAACAAGCGTCTTTTAATTTCATAGCTGCAGTCACTATCTGCAGTGATTTTGAAGCCCAAGAAAATAAAATTTGCCACTGTTTCCATTGTTTCCCCATCTATTTGCCATGAAGTGATGGGACTAGATGCCATGATCTCAGTTTTTTGAGTGTTGAGTTTTAAACCAGCTTTTTCACTGTCCCTTTTCACTTTCACCAAGAGGTTCTTCAGTTCCTCTTCACTTTCTGCCATAAGGGTGGTATCATCTGCATATCTGAGGCTATTGATATTTCTCCCGGCAATCTTGATTCCAGCTTGTGCTTCATCCAATGCAGCATTTCCCATGATGTATTCTGCATAGAAGTTAAATAAGCAGGATGACAATATACAGTTTTGACATATTCCTTACCCAATTTGGAACCAGTCCATTGTTCCATGTCCAGTTCTAACTGTTGCTTTTAGACCTGCATACAGATTTCTCAGGAGGCAGGTAAGGTGGTCTGGTGTTCCCATCTCTTGAAGAATTTTCCACATTTTTTTTTGTGATCCATGTAGTCAAAGGCTTTGGCGTAGTCAATAAAAAAGAAGTCAATGTTTTCTGGAACTCTCTTGCTTTTTTGATGATGCAATAGATGTTGGCAATTTGATCTCTAGTTCCTCTGCCTTTTCTAAATCCAGTTTGAACATCTAGAAGTTCTCAGTTCACATACTGTTGAAGTATGGCTTGGAGAATTTTGAGCATTACTTTGCTAGCGTGTGAGATGAATGCAATTGTGCAGTATACTTTGAACGTTCTTTCGCATTGCCTTTCTTTGGGATTGGAATCAAAACTGACCTTTTCCAGTCCTGTGGCCACTGCTGAGTTTTCCAAATTCGCTGGCATATTGAGTGCAACACTTTAACAATATCATCTTTTAGGACTTGAAATAGCTCAACTTGAATTTCATCACCTCCACTAGCTTTGTTCATAGTGGTGCTTCCTAAGGCCCATGTGACTTCTGACTCCAGGATGTTTGGCTCTAGGTGAGTGATGACATCATTGTAGTTATCTGGATCATTAACATCTTTTTTGTATAGTTCTTCTGTGTATTCTTGCCACCTCTTCTTAATATCTTCTGCCTCTGTTAAGTCCATACCATTTCTGTCCTTTATCGTGCCCATCTTTGCATGAAATGTTCTCTTGGTGTCTCTAATTTTATTGAAAAAATCTCTGGTCTTTCTCATTCTATTGTTTTCGTCTAGTTCTTTTCACTGATCATTGAGGAAGGCTTTCTTATCTCTCCTTGCTACTCTTTGGAACTCTGCATTCAGATGGGTATATCCTTCCTTTTCTCCTTTGCCTTTAGCTTCTCTTCTTTTCTCAGCTCTTTGTAAGGCCTCCTCAGACAACTATTTGCCATTTTGCATTTCTTTTTCTTGGGGATTGTCTTGATCACTGCCTCCTATAAATGTCATGAACCTCCATCCATAGTTCTTCAGACACTCTGTCTATCAGATCTAATCCCTTGAATCTATTTGTCACTTCCACTATAATTGTAAGGGATTTGATTTAGGTCATATCTGTATGGTCTAGTGGTTTTCCCTACTTTCTTCAATTTAAGTCTGAATTTTGCAATAAGGAGTTCATGATCTGAGCCACAGTCAGCTCCTTGTTTTGCTTTTGCTGACTTTGATGTTTTAAAATTTGTTTATTCAAAGAAAACATATAAACATTTATCTACCAATGTGGAATGCTTTAAAAAATGTGCCACTTAGGGAAAGTAGGGAACGATGTCTGTGAATCTCAAATCCATCCTGCTTGCTCTAGTTTAGGGCAGTACATTATTGAGAAAAGTTTAGAGATGAGTAGAATGTGTTTTGAAATCAGAAAGAGAAGATGTGTGTCAGTGCTCATCTGCCACAACACAGAGACCTTCCTTCGCTTAAAGGCCAGCCAAGCATTGTCTTTTGATCGTTATGTACACTCCCCAGTGACATGAATGGGAGTGTCAGGTTGAAATCTTTCCAGACTTGGAGACATCATACACTGGATTTTTTGAATTTCCATAAGACAATACTTTCCAGGCTTAGAATCAGATGTAATAACAATGCAATAGTTTTTTAAAAGCTTCAAATCTAATTTAATTGAGCTAAGTCCTGACTTAATAAAGTTTCCCAGGTTCCTGGGTAGAAATATAATGCCTTGATGTGGTTCACACTTCCATTTTTCAGAAGTTCTTTCATTCTAGCTTACCATGGCCTCAGTTTCTCTAATAGTAATCTGTCTTAGACATTCTCTGAAGGAAGATTTGACAAAAGTTTCCATGTAGGTACTTGATCCATGGGTCACTGTAAAGCATGAAGCAAGTGATTCTGGAAAGCAAGAAGTGATGGATGGTTGGACAGGAAGGAGAAAAAGGCTATACATGCACTGAGTTGGCCACAGTCAGTTCTGTGGTCCCTTCTGAAGAGCCTTCTGGTGTGTGTTTCAGAATTAACCAGCTGAGTATCAAAAGGAACACCTATTCCTTAGCTTCTACCCTGCATTGGTCAAGGGAAGCCTCACTGATCCTCCCCTGCACTTTAGAATGACCCATAAGTATTTACAGACATTCCAAGCAGGTGCATTGAAACCAACCAAATTTAAAACAAAAGTCCAGGCAGGGATTGAGAGATTAACACAGGCCTGAGTCAAGTGCTGTCAGGTTGCCCTGGTGGGAAGCTGGTTGAAACCTTCAAAGAACGGGCCAACACTGCAATTCTGGAATAGGACGTGGAGAGGATTTGAGGTAGAGCCCAAGAGCTATCTTTCATTCCCTTTGGAGTGCCCCTTTCAGGTAGTGGCCAAACTTGCAAGGATTTACTGGGCATGTCCCCAGAGGAAAACATAATTCAAAAAGACATATGTACTCCATTGTTCATTGCAGCACTATATACTAATAGCCAGGACATGGAAGCAACCTAAATGTCCACCAACAGAGGATTGGATAAAGCAAATGTGGTACATATATGCAATGCAGTATTCAGTTCCGTTCAGTTAAGTCGCTCAGTCGTGTCCGACTCTCCGCGACCCCATGAATCACAGCACGCCAGGCCTCCCTGTCCATCACCAACTCCCGGAGTTCACTCAAACTCATGTCCATAGAGTCAGTGATGCCGTCCAGCCATCTCATTCTCTGTCGTCCCCTTCTCCTCCCGCCCCCAACCTTTCCCAGCATCAGAGTCTTTTCCAGTGAGTCAACTCATCGCATGAGGTGGCCAAAGTATTGCAGTTTCAGCTTTAGCATCAGTCCTTCCAATGAACACCCAGGATTGCGCAGTATTAGTGAAGTGAAGTGAAGTCGCTCAGTCGTGTCCGACTCTTCGCGACCCCATGGACTGTAGCCCACCAGGCTCCTTGGCCATGGGATTTTCCAGGCATGAATACTGGCAGTATTACTCAACCACAAAAAAGAATGAAATTGCATTATTTGTAGAAATGTGGATGAACCTAGAGACTGCCAAACAGAATGTAGTAAGTCAGAAGGAGAAAACCAAGTATGGGATAGAAACACATATATAAGGAATCTAGAAAAGTGGTATAGATGATCTTATTTGCAAAACAGAAATAGAGAAACAGATGTAGCGGACAAACATATGGACATCAAGAGGGGGAGAGGGAGTGAGATGAACTGGGAGGTCAGGATTGACATAAATACACTATTGATACTATGTATAAAAAATGAAACTAATGAGAATCTACTGTATAGCTCAAGGAACCCTACTCAGTGCTCTGTGTGGACTTAAATGGGAAGGAAATCCCTTCTTTAAGGGATATGTATACACATATAGCTGGTTCACTTTGCTGTATGGCAGAAACTAGCACAATATTGTAGGACAACTATATTCCAATAAAAGTTAATTTTAAAAAGGAGGATTAACTGAGAGAGCTGCAGGCTTTACTTCTGCAACCAGTTCTAAAGCCATAATGGTACTTCTTTCTCCTCTATGATCCATTGTGAATTTCCCTTAAATTTGGCAAGACAGTCTAGTCGTCTGCCAGGTGGAGTGACCCTAGACCTTTATCCTCAGGGTTCAGAAAAACAACCACATTTTTGAGGCCTATGTGCCAGCCTCACAAGATGCTATGCCTATTAATACTATTCTATTCTAAGTCAGCTATTCTACTCAGGCCAAGTGCTTCTGAGTGATGAGATGTGTAATAAGTTTAATGGATTCTGTGAATATGGAACATTCTTCTCTCTCTTTAGCTGTAAAATTTGTCTATAAAATGATTCTTCTTCTCAAGATGAAGCCAGCAAAAGAGGGCAGCTCTGCTGTGCTTAGTCATTCAGTCATGTCCAACTCTTTGCAACCCCATGGACTGTAGCCCACCAGGCTCCTCTGTCCTTGTAGATTCTCCAGACAAGAATATTAGATTGGGTTGCCATTCTCTTCTCCAGGGGATCTTCGTAACCCAGAGATTGAACCCAGGTATCCTGCATTGCAGGCAGAGTCTTTACTATCTGAGCCACCAGGGAATATGTTAAATATATGTGCACCTTTCTATGTAATCTAAATAATGATTTTATGGTGAATGCAACCCACAAGGGTAACAGGATTCCTTTTGCAAATCATTCAGTAAATCCAAGCTCATGTGCACATATTATGATGGCTAATGGTGATCAAAGGTTAGGGATTTTTAGTAAGAGAGCCATCTAGACTGGTGAGGAGCTGCCTTTTGGTTACAGGAAGAGCCTGGTTGATATTGCCAAGTATGTGGGCATTGAAAGAGATAGAAATCCCCAGATGTTTGCTACCTTCTCCTCCCCTTCTTTCTCCCTGGAACAACTGTCTTAGCTTCAGAAAGCTCAAGTACTGTGGGACATTTAGAAATTGAAGGTTGAAATACTAAGTTTGCAAGTTCTGTTAAGAATAGTCATGAGTTTAAAAAGGAAAATTTTTATGGATTTCTCACCAGCTGCAAAGTGTTTTGCACCAGAAAAAAATGGGCAAGAATGGAGTATGGTACATTTTGCAACTTGGAATAAAGACTACTTGAATTGTGTAAGAGGGAGAGAGAGCATGAGCAAAGTGTGTATACAGGCCCAGCGACAGGCACTGCACAGCAGGTCTAGGAAACAAAAGAAGTGAGTCTGTGCTGTTGCTGAAGCTCAGACAGTGAATGCTGTAGTTATTTATCAAGAATCCAGAGCAACAGCTGGTCTACGATGACCATGAAGTAGCTGAGACAGAGGCTATATCATTCTTGACGAGAGAAAGTTTGTGCTAGGGAGTCCATGGATAGCCTCTGTCCCTGACACACTGACCACATCATTCATAACTTATTGCATCAGTACCACTGGGCTGAGTCAATAAAGTTATTGACACTCATGGGATGGGATGGATCATCTGGTCCAGTGGGTTATTGAGCATCTTTTTTGTGATGAATGCACATCAGTGGGCATTCATGTGGGGCATAAATATGTGGATACTCTAAGGCCACATCCATATTCCATCTACCTGCCTCTTCTCCAGACTTCCTTGGGTCTGAACATTGACTGCTGTGCCTTCAGGCACAGGAATTAGTGTATATCCATAACTCAAACCACTATCCCCTCCATACATGATAAGCAATAAGCTGTACTGTTCAAAGTTTTCAACACAGACAAATATTTCACCCCAGTTTTGGGAGGCCACCTCTGAGGAAGGCTGCAGGGTTACAGCAGTCCATGTCTTGCTAGTCTTAATGTGATTACATCTTCCCATCTGTGGACTGGACCCAAGTTCTTCCTCCTCTGTCAGTTTAGTTCAGTTCAGTTCAGTCACTCAGTTGTGTCTGACTCTTTGTGACTCCGTGGACTGCAGCACACCAGGCTTCCCTGTTCATCACCGACTCCCGGAGTTTACTCAAACTCATGTCCATTGAGTCGGTGATGCCATTCAACCATCTCATTCTCTGTCTTCTCCTTCTCCTCTTGTCTTCAATCTTTCCCAACATCAGGGTCTTTTCAAATGAGTCAGTTCTTTGCATCAGGTGGCCAAAGTATTGGAGTTTCAGCTTCAACATCAGTCCTTCCAATGAACACTCAGGACTGATCTCCTTTAGGATGGCCTGGTTGGATCTCCTTGCAGTCCAAGGGACTCTCAAGAGTCTTCTCCAACACCACAGTTCAAAAGCATCAATTCTTCAGCACTCAGCTTTCTTTATAGTCCAACTCTCACATCCATACTTGACCGCTAGAAAAACCATAGCTTTGACTAGATGGACTTTTGTCAGCAAAGCAATGTCTATGCTTTCTGATGTACTGTCTGGGTTGTTCATAACTTTTCTTCCAAGGAGTTAGCGTCTTTTAATTTCATGGCTGCAGTTACCATCTGTAGTGATTTTGGAGTCCCCCAAAATAAAGTCTGACACTGTTTCCCTATCTATTTGCCATGAAGTGATGGGACCAGATGTCATGATCTTAGTTTTCTGAATATTGAGCTTCAAGCCAACCTTTTCACTCTCCTCTTTCACTTTCATCAAGAGGCTCTTTAGTTCTTCTTCACTTTCTGCCATAAGGGTGGTGTCATCTGCCTATCTGAGGTCATTGATTTTTCTCCTGGAAAACTTGATTCCAGCTTGTGCTTTATCCAGCCCGTCATTTGTCATGATGCACTCTGCATATAAGTTAAATAAGCAGGGTGACAATATACAGCCTTGACGTATTTCTTTTCCTTTTAGGAACTAGTCTGTTGTTCCATGTCCAGTTCTAACCGTTGCTTCCTGACCTGAATACAGATTTCTCAGGAGGCAGGTCAGGTGGTCTGGTATTTCCATCTCTTGAAGAATTTTCCACAGTTTACTGTGATCCACACAGTCAAAGGCTTTGACATAGTCAATAAAGCAGAAATAGATGATTTTCTGGAATTCTCTTGCTTTTTTGGTTATCCAGTGGATTTTGACAATTTGATCTCTGGTTCCTCTGCCTTTTCTAAAACCAGTTTGAACATCTGGAAGTTCATGGTTCACATATTGTTGACGCCTGGCTTGGAGAATTTTGAGCATTACTTTACTAGCGTGTGAGATGAGTGCAATTGTGTGGTAGTTTGGGCCTCCTCTGTGAGTTGATCATAGTTGTTTCAGGGTGAGTTTCTCAGGATGCAGACTTTGTTAAAGGAATGTAAGGTGAAGTTTTTTGTTGTTGTTGTTTTTTTTAGAATAATACCTGTGGAAAGGGAAGATGGGAGGCAGGATTGAGCAGGGAGAGAAGGGAACTGTGATGCCCTCTTTCTCTCTGGAGTGTCTCCACCAGCCCTGCAAGAAGTCTGAAGGCCAGGAGACTCTTGAGAGCTGTCGTGACTGAGACAAGAGAACCAGGTCTTTAAAAAAAAATTATTATTGGCTGTGCTGGGTCTTCATTGCTGTCAGGGCTTTTCTCCAGTTGTGGTGAGCAAGGGCTACTCTTCATTGTGGTGAGTGAGCTTCTCATTGCAGTGGCTTCCCTTATTGTGGAGCATGTGTTCTGGGCGCACGGACTTCAATAGCTGCAGCTCCCAGGCTCCAAAGCAGTCTCAATCGTTGTGGTGCATGGGCTTAGTTGCTCTGCAGCATGTGGGATCAGGGATGGAACCTGTTTCTCTGGCATTGGCAGGTGGATTCTTTACCACTGAGCCACCAAGGAAGCCTCGAGAACCAGGTCTTTATGTGCTTTTTCAGTGGTCCCTGAAAGTAGATGCTCAAGGAAGGGAGTGATCTCAGGAAAAGAAACTCTGTCTGGCTAAAGAAAACTCCCAAAGGGCTGACAGCTGAGGACTAGCCATTACAGTGTGTGATATAATGAATCCTTTATTCCTGAAGGGAGACCTGGGTGGTGAATATCAACATACGCCAGAGCAGTCAACCTCTAGAAGGTAAGATCTGAGGAAAAGGCATTGATACAGGAAAGACAATTTTCAAGGGAGCCTGTTCTTGTGATTTGCTTGTTCTTTCTGAAGCTGCCCAAGTCTGAACCCAAGTAAAACAATGTCCCAGTTCATACACAGGGTAGCTGCTGCGCCTAGTGGAACTTACGGCTTGGTTGATTATATAATATCCAGCTCACGGTGGGCAGCTCTGGCCCAATAGTCATCTGGTGTCCTAGGAAAGGTTCCAGAACTGAATATTCACTTTTTAATTTATAGGAGGCAAGCAAGCTGAATCACCATTAGGAAATTTGTCACATTCGTGCAGACCTTGTCCTTAGGAAACATCCAGCTCTGCTTTCAGTCTCTATGGCTTATTGATGACTATAGCAAGTCCATGGAGCATTGGGTTATTAGAACACTAGGGTACACACTAAAGTTGAAAGTTACCATATGATGGAGCGAAAAATGACATACATGATATAAGATATCCTTACAAAATATCTTTGATCTGTTCTTTTGGAGACCAATATCTGAATATAGTCACAATTGAAGCTTCTTTGTTTATAAGGTTTTCTTCTCAGGATGTAGTTTCATATAACCCTGAGGTTACTACAGATCTTGGTATCTTAATATCTAAATATCTTAATGTCTAGTTAATACCTTTACCTATAATTAAACATCTATGTTTAAAAATATTAATCTTCTAGAAGATATACCAATGTTTTAATTATCTATTTTAATACTTGACACCTGTAAGTGGAAACTCTTAATATCTGCATCTGACCAATAGTTCCAAATATTAGGAGAATTTATATATAAATTATATATATATATAATAAGAAGGATATATGTATATCTAATATATTATATATACCTGATATATAACTATGAAAACTTAAGAGAAAATTAATTAAATAGCAAGGACTATGTATAACTCAAGTCTGTAGGACTATGTGGTGATTTTAAGAGAAATGGTTTGAACTTCTTCCCATTAACATTTGGTGTCTAAATTTCCCTCCCTTTGAAACTGGACCAGCTTTAGCGATTCTCTAAAAATTCAGCAGAATTTAGTAGATGTGTGCTCTGTAACTTCAAGTTCAGATCAGAAAAGACCATGAAACTTCCACCTGGCTCTCTTAGAAAACTCACTCTAAGGGTATTGAGAAACCATGTAAATCTGGTTATGCTGATACCTCAATGCTGGAAAAGACAGAAGTACACACTTTTGTCAAGAGCTAGGCCTACAGCCTAAATCAGTTCCAAGTGTCAGCATCTGAGAGTCTTCTTTCACAGCCAACCTTTTCAAACTTTTTTTTGACTGAGTCTCCCAGCCAACATCTGAAAGCAACCATATCAGAGACCCTTAGGATGAATGGCTCAGCTAAGCATTCCTCAAATTCCTAATCTATAAAATGAAAAGAAAAGTGAAATTTTGATTTCTATAGTTTTGAGGTTATTTGTTAGACAGCAATAATAACCAATTGGGGCTTACCAGGTGGCTCAGTGGTAAAGAATTCACCTGCAAATGCAGGAGATGTGGGTTCAATCTCTAAGTGGAGAAGATCCCCTGGAGTAGGAAATGGCAACCCAATCCAGTGTTCTTGCCTGAAAAATTTCATGGACAGAGGAGCCTGGTGGCCTACAGTCCATGGGGTTGCAAAGAGTCAGACACGACTGAGCATGCACCCAATACTAACTGACTGATATTATCTGTACTACTACTCTGCTTTGCACACTCAATTAACTCCTTTAATCTTGACACTAAGGCAAAGTGAGTGTTATTTCATTTTAAAAATGGCAGTGTTGGAAATGGTCATTGAGAAAAACATGACTGTAGGTTGACCCACGACTTGTAGTTGGAGGTTCCCCACCCCTTCCCCATCCTCAGAATGTATGTTCTGTCCATCACACCCTAAATTGAAGCAATTTTCAAGGTTGGGCCCTTGAGAGAGCACTATGTGTGTAAGATTATCTGGACAGTACACAGGCTGAATCCCGGTAAGACCTTTATATAAGTTTTTAAGTACAATCTTAGGTAACACGTGGGTGTGGACATTTACTCTTGCTGTGGCCACACAAGACAAATCTTTCATGTAAGTTCCCTTGCTTCTTAAACTGACCACCTACCAATATAGGTTCCCTTCTTTGGTCCTTCCCTGCCCTCCCTGGACAGGGGACAGTTTCAAATCGTGCCTGAACAACTCTGGAGGTTACAAACTGAGATGACAAAAGTGAATTTCAAAGAGGTTTACATTCTTCTGATGGCATCCAGCTAAGAAGAGGCAGTGTTGAAAGTCAAACCCAAGTCTGCCTGACTAACTGTAAGCTAAAAAATAAGATCTAAAGAGTCTTATATTTGTAGAATAAGGCCTATTCTTTAAGTGGTGGTGGGTGGGGTAGGGGGAGGGTGGGGAACATATCTGATATTAATTGAATTAGAAATACCCATATTTAAATGAAACAATTAAAACACTTTCTGGAGTTCAGCATGTGCAGGCTGGAAATGAAAAAATTTGGATGAGAGGGCCTAGTGAAACAAATTTAACTATTACCATATGAACATTGTTGCCTGAATAGTGATGATGCCAAATGGCTGAGCAAAAGGTATTGGAAATAATCTGTAACAACTTTTGTAAAGATGTTTTGGCATAAAAATGAAGAGCAATTTTATTCTGAAATACTGAAAAGCATGAGTGAAATTATAATTAGTATCTGTAAAAAGTGAATAATTATAGTGCTTTGATTTAAATGACCTTTGATGAAATGCTAGTTCTTCAGTATGCCATTACCCATTTAACCTAACATAAGAAAGGAGAAATCAGGTGTGTTTTTTTTTTTTGTCTTTCATCCCCTTTATAAGTCTACTGTCAAAACAGAAATATCAACCTTAAACTACTGTATCACATGCCAAGACTGGTTGAGGGATTGTAATTATTCTTGTTCACACACTAAACATATTTTTCATTTGTTCTGATTATGTATGTGGTTTGTAATTTATTTATACCAAATAAAAGCTCTTTTCTATTTCTAAATTCTGCTTTGCTTATGTAGTTTTTTTACATATTAACTCTAAATACTGGTAAAGAAACATTCATCAGTGAATACCCCTTCACCTCTGATTGCTCTTGTGTCTCCTTCAGAGGTCTTATCCCTGTTTGACAGTTGATATTCAGGGAATATGTTGAATGTTTAGGGTACCTTTACTAGGATTTGGTTGTTTAATCCATGGTTTTTGAGTATTCATATGTGGAAGGGTCACCCAGGGAGTGTACGATTGACACTATAGATTCCTGTGTCATATCCCCAGAGATTCTAATGTGAAGGATGCAGAGTGGGGCTTGGAGATCCACACTGATAAGGAGGATTCTACACTGCAGAGATCTACACTGATAAGATCTTTTGCAGATGGCCTGAGTATCCTATTTGGATAAATGCTGTCCTGACTGTAATGCCAATAATTTCAGTAAATTTTCTCAGATTGTAGGATGCCATTTATTATAATTTACTAAGTATGTCAGGCTTCCCTGGTGACTCAGATGGTAAATAACCTGACTGCAATGCAGGAGACCCAGATTCGATCCCTGGGTCTAGAAGATCCCCTGGAGAAGGGAATGGCTACACACCCCTGGAGAGAGGAGCCTGGCAGGCTGTAGTCCATGGGGTCACAAAGAATGAGACATGACTGAGCGACTAACATTTTCACTCTTCAAGTGTGTCAACCTCATCCATATAAAGTATATAGATTCTTAAACATTTCTTTTTAAATTTTTCATACTTTAAAAAATTGCTCAAAATAAAACCAAATATATATATTTTGAAATATATACAATTCAGCAAAGGTTCAGTTCAGTTCAGTTCAGTCGCTCAGTCGTGTCCAACTCTCCGTGACCCCATGAATCACAGCACGCCAGGCCTCCCTGTCCATCACCAACTCCCGGAGTTCACTCAAACTCATGTCCACAGAGTCGGTGATGCCATCCAGCCATCTCATTCTCCTTCGTCCCTTTCTCCCGCCCCCAACCTTTCCCAGCATCAGAGTCTTTTCCAGTGAGTCAACTCGTCGCATGAGGTGGCCAAAGTATTGCAGTTTCAGCTTTAGCATCAGTCCTTCCAATGAGCACCCAAGATCTATCTCCCTTAGAATGGACTGGTTGGATCTCCTTGTGGTACAAGGGACTCTCAAGAGTCTTCTCCAACACCACAGTTCAAAAGCATCAGTTCTTCGGCGATCAGCTTTCTTCCCAGTCCAACTCTCACATCCACACACGACCATGGGATACAACAAACTTAGCACAGAATGTATCCTTTATTAAACTTATAATAAGTATATGTGGTTGTATATTTTATTACATAAAATAGAATATATATATATGTATAAGATATATATATTATGACATAATTATCTAAAAAACAAGTGCTCAGTTGTGTCCAACTCTTTGCAGCCTCGTGGACTGTAGCCTGCCAGGCTCTTCTGTCCATGGGATTTTTCCAGGCAAGAATAGTGGAGTGGGTTGCCATTTCTTTCTCCACGGGATCTTCTCCACACAGGGATCGAATCCAGGTCTCTTGCATCAAGACATATATTCTATGACATAATTATCTAGAAAACATAACAGTTATAATTGTATGTTAAGAAAAACAATCATTGTTTAATTTAATTTTGCTCTCTAGCTTAATTAAAAATTTCATGACAATTTTCAAATAATAAAAAGTATCCAAGGTTGCAAGCTGGCTGCTTATTTATTCATGTGCTTGCCATTGTCTTGAAATATCAAAGGTTGATATAAAACCTATGAATGATCTTACTAACTGTTCTTAGACTTATCTTCACTTGTATACTCTTGTTTTTCAGTCTATTTACCTCCAGTGTTTCTATGTAGAATTTCTCCTCATAATCTACAAATTGTCATATCTTATCTTAAAATTAAAAATGAAAAGGACAAAGCTGGTAAAGTTTCCTTCATCACAATTCATTTTTGTATTAATTTGGCAACAATCTTATTAAGTAATCTGCACTACCAGACACTTCCTCAGTACTCAGAATATAAAACAATACAAGTTTACTGATCACTAACAATGCCTACTATAATTGGTAACAGGTTTCTGTATTTCAAACTTTGTGTTTTCCCGAAGTAATCATTTATCTTTTATAACCCTTCTTTGCTATTAAATTAGTTAGTGTAATATTTTAAGAGTAGGAGTTTTGAAGTCTGCATTTGTAAGAACTCTATTCAAATTCTTGCTCATGGATAGATTGTGATATGAAATAAGAATACTTTCTTTATAAAATAAGGATAATATTTAATTCACAGTGTTTATTTTCAGAGTATTTAAAAATTTCCAAAAAAGCAAGGTAATGTGGAGGCTCTACATTCAGCATGACAGTGTGGGGGGCTCTGTGAACCTGCTTTCCAGAAAAAATTTTAAAAAATGTAAACACACATACAACCGTTTAAAGTTTCTGGAAATGGACCTAAGGGCATACAGCAAATGAAGAAAATTCATTTGAGAAAATCTACTAAAATTTGGCAGGAACCATAAGAATCAATGGTATTTGAACCAAGACTCACTCCCTTCTTTGCCCTCCCATCTTAGTGAGATAGAAACTCCACTCCAGACTTGTGTGATCAAGAACACAGGACTCCCTCTCATTCAAGCTCCAAGTAAGAGGGCTGTTCTCTTAGGAGGGGCGGGACAACAGCATTTCTCATCCTGTTCTGTTGTTTCTTGCTGGTAACAGCAAGTCTGACTGACAGGTGGGGCCTTTCTTCTACTCAACCCCCACTCATGGGACAGGGGCTGCACCCCTGAAGCCTATCCTTTCCCGTGATTGTAAGGTGGAGATTCCACACTGAGAGACGCAAGCTGAGAAGACCCGAGGTTACTGTTTGCTCCCTACCCCCCACCTTCCATTCAGCATTCAGCTCCGAAGCAGTATGTCTTAATGTTGTCCTCACATCCAGTTCCAGAGCCATGGCCTCTGTGTGTTGCATGTGTGCTTCAGTCGTGTCCGACTCTGTGACCCCATGGACTATAGCCGGCCAGGCTCCTCTCTCTATGGGATTCTCCAGGCAAGAATACTGTAGTGGGTTGCCAAGCCCTCCTCCAGGGGATTTTCCCCACCCAGGGATCAAATCCGTGTCTCTTATGTCTCCTGCGCTGGTGGAAAAAGTGAAGTCGCTCAGTGGTGTCCGACTTGTAGTGACCCCATGGACTGCAGCCTACTATGCTCCACCGTCCATGGGACTTTCCAGGCAAGAGTACTGGAGTGGGTTGCCATTTCCTTCTCCGGGATCTTCCTGGCCCAGATATCGAACCCGGGTCTCCCACATTGTAGACAAGACGCTTTACCATCTGAGCCACCAGGGAAGTCGGTGGGCGTGCTCTTTACCACTAGTGAGATCTGACTTCATTTGCAAAAAAGTGTGAAAAAAGTTAAACCCCGAGGTGTTCTCAAAACCAGCAGGAGTTGCGGCAATAAACATTTGAGGAGATTGGTAGATTCATTGGGAATACAGGCAAAACTTTTGGCTAACTGTTTGCCAGGGAGAACCAGTGAGACAGCTGTAAAGAGTACTCCTTGGGTCAGAACAAGCCTCAAACAGTGATCTTAGGAGCTATCCCTTCAAAACAGCTTAAATTTAATTGGCCTGTTAAACAATTCATGCCCAGGACATTGTTGAAAACAATAAAGCAATTAGCTGGCAATTGTTGCAGTTTAATGGGTAGGTGAAGGCAGAGAAAGAAACAGTTAAAGAAAATGGCGCCAAACCACTGTCATCTGAGAATGGTCTAGGCTCTCCGAGGCTGTGTGCCTGGACAACAGCATAAGAGGCTTGACAGAGTGCTGGGTGGGGTGGGGTGGGCGATAGACTTCACAAAAACAGCATGGTCAGTAACAGTAACAAGCCCCGGAGGGAAGGTACTGTTGCAGGAAGGATGACCCCTTCCAGGGCCCAAAACCGGGCTCTTGTCTAACACTCGGAAGTGAATTGTCCGAGGAGACACATGTGCTGACAAAGCAGGAGATTTTATTGGGAAAGGGCACCTGGGCGGAGAGCAGAAGGGAAAGGGAACCCAGGAGAACAGCTCTGTCACATGGTTTGCAGTCTCAGGTTTTATGGGGATGGGATTAGTTTCCAGGTTGTCTTTAGCCAATCATTCTGAGTCCTTCCTGGTGGTACAGGCCTTGTTCAGCCAAGATGAATGCTAGAGAGTAGGATTCTGGGAGGTGGTCGGACATGTGGTGTCTCAGTTTGACCTTTCCTGAACTCTTCCAGTTGATGCAGGCTTATTAATTCTGTGTTCTTTACCAGGACATCCTGTCGTAAAACAGTTCATGCAAATGGTTACTATAGTGCCTGGCCAGGGTGGGTGGTTTCAATCAGTGTGCTTCCCTTTACAGTAACAGTACCAGAATTCCTTCAATGTATTATCTATAATGTCATTTCCAACAAATAATTTTGAGACATGCAAATAAACAAGAACATATCACCTATACATTGGGGGAAAAAGCAGATTGTAAGTGACTAGATGTCAGGTTTAGTAGATAAAGACTCAAAGTAGCATTATGAATATGCTTAAGAAACTAAAAGGAAACTGACTAAAGAGGTAAAGAAAGGCATAATGGCAATGTTGCAACAAGTACAAAGTATCAAGGAGCTATAAATGATGAAAAAGGAACTACATGGAAATTCTGGAGTTGAAATTTTCAATGAAAATTTCATTGGAGGGGCTCAACAGCAGACTTGAGAAAGCAGAAGAAATAATTAGCAAAGCTGAAAATAAATTGATAGAGATTGTGCAACTTGAAGAGTAGAAAAAAAAAAAGAATGAAGAAAACTAGACACTCAGAGGAATATGAGACAGTACTAAGTACATCAATGCACACAAAGTGAAAACCAGGAGAGGAGAGATAAGAGCAAAAAAAAGTGTGAAAAAATAGCAGTTGAAAATTCACAAAATATATTGGAAAACATTACACATCCATGAAGTTCAGCAAACTCAAAGGATAAATGCAAAGAGATCCACAGACAGACAAGTCAGAGTAAAAATGGTGAAAGTCAAAGGCAAGGAGAAAAATCTTGAAAGCAGCAAGAAGAAAATAACTCATTACTTACAGGGAACGTCACTAAACTAAACAGGCAAATTCTCATCAGAAACAGTGGAGGTCAGACATCAGTGAGAGAACACATCCAATGGGCTCAAAATCATAACTGTCAACCAAGAATCCTAAATGCAGCAGAGTTATCAGTCAAAAATAAAAGTAGAAAAAAGATGTTAAAAGATAAGCTAAAAGTGAAAGAATGCATTAATTGCAGACCTATCTTTGAGAAATGTAAAGGAAGTTTTTCAGGCTAAAAGCAAATGATCTTTGTTTTCAAATACACACAAGAAAACAAAGAACACTATAAAGGTAATTATGCAGTTGTGGAATTACAAAATATAATTGTGAAAGAGAGTATAAAAGTGTATTTCTTATCTTTTCTTGTCTCTTAACTAATTTAAAAATCAATTGTATAAAGCAAAACAATATCTAATAAATTGTTGAACCTATGATATATAGAAATGTAATATATTTTCCATTAACAGTACAAAGGAGGTGAGTGAGAACACAGCTTAGCTGGGCTTAGGAGAATTCCAAATGCTAACTCAAATTCATAGAAACAAAGCAATACATCCAGAAGCAGTAAAGGATGACTATTCATGGTCTTTCCCATAACCCCTCTTTGCTAAATGTGATACTGATTTTATGTGCTCTGTTTTTTACCCTCTCCTGAAATCTTAGGTGGTTCCCCTGCTGGTACTCTTTTGTGATGCAGGAGGGAAAGAAGAGAAAGAAGATCAAGAGGCAGGAGCCAAGGATCAACAAGAGGTCCCTCTGCTGCATTTCCCAGGGGAGCTGAACCCCGGCAGTTAAGAGAAGTTGTATGTAAGAAAAGAGAACTTAAACAAGGATGGCTGTGGAATTTCATCAGGATATTCAATCAATTTACATAGAAAGGAGAATAATTTTGACATTACCTTTTGTTTGCTGATCTGTGCTTTGGATAGGAAGCTTTCTGAGCTACACTATTTTTAGGAAAAAAAGTACCTACTACATTCTCTACTAGCTTTTCTCACATTTGCTTCAAGTTTTCCATTAGTGATTTTTTCCCCATCTTATATTTTAGACATTTTACCACTTGGTTTGAATGATACTTTTTATTTTTTACATCAGTAATGTTAATGCTGATGCTGAAGCTGAAACTACAATACTTTGGCCTCCTAAAAGGAAGAGCTGACTCATTGGAAAAGACTCTGATGCTGTGAAAGATTGAGGGTAAAAGGAGAAGCGGGCAACAGAGGATGAGATGGTTGGATGGCTTCACTGGATCAAAGAACATGAATTTGAGCAAACTCCAGTAGATAGTGGAGGACAGAGGAGCCTGGTGTGCTACCGTCCATGGGGTCACAAAGAGTTGGGCACCACTTAGCAACTGAACAACAACAATGTTAATTAATAATCATGTTTATTATTTCATTAATGATATTAATTGTTAACATTTCCTAGCCAAATAAGAGGCAGTTTGAAATAGAAAGGGTAGTTAAGTGAGAGATTGTGTTTTAGTACACTTTCTGTCATAAATACCCTGGTATCTTTGGATTATCTATGTAAATCCTTTGAGTATCAAGTCTCTAACCTGTTAAATGATGGAGATGAATTGCTCAGGAGTTGCAGGGGTAGACTTCAGTAGGTTTATGAACACCCAGAAACTGTATGTACAATTTTTTCAGTGTATACATTTAGTTTTTGTTTGGTGGTTTTAATCAGGAAAGAGATTCTATAACTTTCCAATGATTTCCCAATGATAGAATGATTTCCCAATGATAGAATGATTTCCTTAGGCTGAAAAAAGCCCTCTGGACTGTTTCAAGATCTCTTATAGTTTTAAAATTATGTAGTAGCATTAACTAAACATTGCAGTTTTTCAATCTTGAATATTCTAACTTTGTTTACCTGTTGCCCTGCAAAATGTGATTGCTTCTCAGTTTATTCAGTGTCTCATTTTCTGAGAAAGGACTGGTTCAAAAATGAAAAACATTTTGTTGGCGTCTCCTATTATGTATTCCTACATCAATACTCCTTTGATTCACAAAGGCTGTGTGACTGCTTTTGTACTGGGATCAAAAGAGAGGTGTCACCAATTCTGCTTTTTGTTTGTTTAAATCTATCTTTTCAGCTGGAGTCTTAACAGATCATTCAATCCAGCCCATTCCTGAATGTTGAAAATAAGAAGCCTGAAGGGAAACTAAGCATTTCACTGATTTAATTAAGACTACACTTCAAGTTCTGAGCAGCCCTGGGGTGAGTATCTTTCCACCACTTTTTCCAGTCTTTTTTAGAGCCTTATCTTGCTTTTAACTTGTTTGTTTTTTGCTTGTTGTTCTTTTTTCCAATCTCTTAGAGCCTTGTTTTACTTTATGCTGAGATTTCACACCTCTATTTTATACTCAGTCATGAACCATACTGTCCTTTTACAAAAGTAGAAGACAGTGGGAAATAGTCTCATGTGATTCAATCAGTGGTGGGATGAAGCATGAAAAAAAGATTCCTTTAAAAGTTGTTTGAGGAAGTATAGCTTTGTTTCATTTCTAGTGAAGAGGGTAAAGTAATTTAAATGGATCTTGTTTATTAATTGGCACATAGATTGAATTGTACTTAAAAGCACACACTGCAACTTTAATCACAGTGTAATTCTTGCCTTTAGAGTAGATAACACCACTTTTTCTATAGATGATCGGGATGTGACTCAGTACACAAAATGAGGGAAAGTGGAAAGCCTATTTTATGTGTAATGTTAAACACAGAGAACCCACTTATTTTCCTTGATGTTTGTGAGCTAGTCAAAATCATCTCACCTTTATTTACCCCAGAAAAAAGCTAAACAACATTCCTTCAAGAACTGGGGGAATACACTGTTTGAATCTTGTTTATAGAAAACAGTGGAATATTTTCTAGGTGACTGTTTCTGATAAAAGCATGTAAAGCTCATTAAAAAAAAAAAACAATGAACATACATAAGCAACTTTATACGACCCGCTATGGAAGGATATAGGAAAATTTCATATCTTAGAAAATAGTTAAAGAAGGCATATTGGTCAGGGTCCTGCCAGAAAAAAAGAAATTATTTGAAGTCCTTCAAACACAAGAAAGTCGATAAAAGGAATTTCTGATACATGAATAGAAGAACAGCTGAACTGGTTTTGATTGGAGTAACCCAGAAATTAGCTACAGCAGGAAGTCCTTATTTTCCCAATGGAGAGTAAAACAAAGGGAGAGATGATATTACTAGAACCCAGAAACTAGGGCATCTGAAGAAGGTAGAACCACAGCAGTGGCTGCCTAGCAGGAGATGAAGCCATGGATAAAATACAGTACCTGTAAGAATAGTCTCTGGAAACAGAAACACCCCAGCTTCTCCTCTCCCTAAACTTCCATGAGTTTCTTTCAATGCTAAACTTACTGGGAAGCTGAGAGTAGGGAGTCTGGGAAATATAGATTAACATAATGCAGAGCAGAGAGGATAAAGAGTGGTGAAGGACTCTGATAGCAGACAGGGAGAGGACAAACAACTGGAGAGGTAGTCTATTTGCAGAAACAATACCAAATATTCAATGACTATATGGCAGTGTGAGAAAATATGTAACCGGCTGCTTAGAATTAGACAGATGCATACTTAACTTTTCATTAAATATGAGACATGTCTCTGGTTGGAAGGCACATAGAATCAGGAGGAACTGAGATGAGATGTGACTTGTCCTGTGACAAGATTTGATGTGGAGAAAAAGTAGGGAGCTATAGAGGGAAGAGATGTAGTAAAAAAGAAAAAAATGGCAAAGAATTATCTGGAAGTATATGTATGACTTCATGGGGAAACAGTAGAAACAGTGTCAGACTTTATTTTTTTGGGCTCCAAAATCACTGAAGATGGTGACTGCAGCCATGAAATTAAAAGACGCTTACTCCTTGGAAGGAAAGTTATGACAAACCTAGACAGCATATTAAAAAGCAGAGACATTACTTTGCCAACAAAGGTCCGTCTAGTGAAGGCTATGGTTTTTCCCGTGGTCATGTATGGATGTGAGAGTTGGACTGTGAAGAAAGCTGACCGCTGAAGAATTGATGCTTTTGAACTGTGGTGCTGGAGAAGACTCTTGAGAGTCCCTTGGACTGCAAGGAGATCCAACCAGTCCATTCTAAAGGAGATCAATCTTGGGTGTTCATTGGAAGGACTGATGCTAAAGCTGAAGCTCCAATACTTTGGCCACCTCATGCGAAGAGTGACTCACTGGAAAAGACCCTGATGCTGGGAGGGATTGGGGGCAGGAGGAGACAGGGACAACAGAGGATGGGATGACTGGATGGCCTCACTGACTAGATGGACATGAGTTTGAGTGAACTCCGGAAGTTGGTGATGGACAGGGAGGCCTGGCGTGCTGTGATTCATGGGGTTGCAGAGTCGGTCACGACTGAGCGAGTGAACTGAACTGAACTGATATATATGAAATGGGGGTGGAGAAGGAAATAGGTGGTGTGCTCAAGTGAGGAGACCAGGAGAATAATTCCTCCCTCCTCTTTCCCTTCCGTTTGTCCCTATTTCCTTTCTCCATTAAATCAATAAGTGTTTATTGAGCACCTTCTATTTGCCTTTTTAAAAATGTTTTATTTTATATTGGAGTACAATTATATTAAATAGATAGCATACTAAAAAGGAGAGACATTACTTTGCCAACAAAGGTCTATCTAGTCAAAGCTATGGTTTTTCCAGTAGTCGTGTATGGATGTGAGAGTTGTATCATAAAGAAAGCTGAGTGCCGAAGAATTGATACTTTTGAACTGTGGTGTTGGAGAAGACTCTTGAGAATCCCTTGGACTGCAAGGAGATCCAACCAGTCAATCCTAAAAGAAATCAGTCCTGAATATTCATTAGAAGGACTGATGCTGAAGCTGAAGCTCCAATACTTGATCACCTGATGTGAAGAACTGACCCATTGGAAAAGACCCTGATGCTGGGAAAGGTTGAAGGTGGGAGGAGAAGGGGACAACAGAGGATGAGATGGTTGGATGGCATCACCCACTTGATAGACGTGAGTCTAAGTAGGCTCCAGGAGTTTATGATGGACAGGGAATCCTGGTGTGCTGCAATCCATGGGATCGTAAAGAGTTGGACATGACTAAGTGACTGAACTGGACTGATAGTCAGTTAACAATGTTGTGATAGATTCAGGTGGACAGCAAAGACATTCAACCATACATATACATATATCCATTCTCCCCCAAACTCCCCTCTCATCTAGGATTCCACATAACATTGAGCAGAGTTCCGTGTGCTATATAGTCATCCCTTGTTTAAAAAAAGAAGTATACATGTCTATCCCAAACTCCCTAACTACCCCTTTCCCTAACTTTTCCCCCTGGTAACCATAAATTCAATCTCTAAGTCTGTGAGTCTGTTTCTGTTTTGTGAATAAGTTCATTAGTATTGTTTCTTTTCAGAGTCCATATATAAAGGATGTCATATGATATTTCTCCTTCTCTGTTTGACTTATTTCACTCTCTATGACAATCTCTAGGTCCATCAATGTTGCTGTTAATGTCATTATTTCATTATATTTGCCTAGTGTCCCATCACTCAGTCATGTTCAGCTGTTTGCGACCTCATGTACTGCAGCACGCCAGGTTTCCCTGTCCTTCACCATCTCCGGGAGTTTGCTCAAACTCACGTCTATTGAGTCAGTGATGCCATCCAACCATCTCATCCTCTGTCGTCCCCTTCTCCCTCCTTCAATCTTTCCCAGCATCAGGGTCTTTTCCAATGAGTCAGCTCTTCGCATCAGGTAGGCAAAGTATTGGAGCTTCAGCTTTAGCATACAATAACCTATAGTAAGCACAAGATACACAGTGAATAAAAAGGGCTGGCTCTTGCCTTTGTGAAGCTTACAGTTTAATTAAATAAATAATAAATACATCATTAAACAAAGAAATGTGTCATTTCAAGTTGTGGAAAGGCTATAAAGGAAACAAACATGATGACATTAAACATAAAAATGTTCCATAATAAGAAATAGATCAGATCTTTTGACCCTTCATGCAGGAAATGTTAAACAATATTTTGGTCATATTTCCTGGTACTATGGAAAATGATTCATTGCAGATTCTTGACCAAGAAAGTGGCATGGGGGGAAAAATGATGTTTTTTTGCTTTTTGTGATGGAGTAGACTCAATATACTAGAATATGACAGCAAGATAAAATACAAATTTAGACTGTGTCAGCAGTTGTGGACAGAAAATAGCTAGCCAAGATATCTCAACTTAATGACAACTTTGATTTGGGATTTAAGAAGTCAGTTTGATGAATTTAACTTGGGTGTCAGTGTTAGCTGCTCAAGTTGTATCTGACTCTGTGCAACACCTTGGACTGTAGCCTGCCAGGCTCTTCTGTCCATGGAATTCTCCAGGCAAAAATACTGAAGTGAGTAGCCATTTTCTTCTCCAGGGAATCTTCCCGACCCAAGGATCAAACCCAGGTCTCCTGCATTGCAGGCTGATTCTTTACCATTGGAGCCACTTGGGAGGTCATAATAATAATGATGTCATTAATAAGAAAGGAGATGGTAAAAGAAGCAGATTTATAGGAGGAAAGAACCGTTTTTGAACACAATCTTACAGATGATGCCCATTAGAAAAGTGATGCAGAAATTCACCTGATGTGAGTGATTTATTTGTAAATAGTGAATAAAGAGAAACTGCAGTGTGGGGATGGTCAGGGTATGCTCATAGAAATTTGGAGTTTTGTAATATGCTTTTAAGACAATGATAGAGTGTAATACGAACTACATCACCATTGATTTTTTTGCTGTCTTCTAGGACTTCCTAGGCTTGAAATAAAGATAATGTACTACTGTACTAGATACAGTATTGCACAGTAAAGTCCACAAAAGCACAACCACTTACAGAGCCGAAGGGAAATAAGTAAATAATTTTTAAGAAAGTTTGTGGTAAGAAAAATCAGACTGTTTTCTCAAACCAGGTGCTATTCTGTCCTGCTCAAACTGTTGTTAGTTTCTGCCTTTTTGGAAACTGGAGGCCCAGAAAAAGTCACATTAAGATAAATTACATCTGTTTCTGACTTGTTTGGTCAGTCTTGCTTCTGTTAATTATTTGTGTCCTTGGCTAATTAAGTTTGAGATTTAATCTAATCTGTGTGTATCTGGGGAGGGTATGGAGGTCTATTTTTGCTTATCCACAATTCCAACACAAAAGACTGTAAGTTCAGCAATGAAGACTGTAATACACTATTTTTTTCAGTTTGGAAGTTAAGAATAAAAAGTGTGAGCAATACTTCTTTGCTAGTGATTTCTTTATCTCAGTGTTCAAGAAGAGGTTGCATGGCAACTGCTTGAGGATACTGCAAAAAGAATTCAAAGTGAAATTTGAAACTAATATATTGTATGTTAATTATAACAATAAAAAAGAATTCAAAGTATGATGAGGATGAGGATTAGATGAGATTGTGTCTAAGATATCATCTATCATATGCTTTATTGTTGTAATGATATCAACACAATGAATAATAATTTGAGAGCTGTCTTTACATTACAGTCAAACAAGTTGCCATTGGCAAAGTAAAAAGATGAGTCTTATCTGCAGCAAATATTTCCCACATCCTGACCAATGAAATAATGGAAAACAGACTGGGAAAGAACAGAATTCTGAATCATATTACAAAGGAAGCTTTAAAGTTTCCAGGAAAGTTTGGACAACTCTCCTTGGGAGACTCTTGTAAGGTGTACAGAGCCATGAATTAAGTGCTCATGAGAAAGAGGATTTTTAGAAGCCAGAAGAAGATAGATGTTTAAATATGCTTATGCTATTTTATTTGAAGCCAAAAAAGGAGACACTGGGATTGTTTGTCATATCTTAACTGTTGCTGAGAAACTAAGAAAGGTATTTCCAAACTAAGATGCCAGCTAACGCTGGAAAACCTTGGGGGCTGCTTGCCAAGACTATAAACTCCATTTGTCACAGAGCCTGTGTAGTGCAGAGCTTCTTCTAAATTTATCGTTTCCATTTGTTTTTGTCATGGGATTATAAACAATGTGAGGTTAGATGCATGAAATTGCTATATGTGTTGCTTCTTTTAGCTCTGTCAGAAGCAGCTTTGTTTAATATCAACTGCACTGTTAAAATCTACAAGGACTCAAATCCACTAGATCCTAAAGTTTTAAAAGGTTTAGGGATGGTTACCTTGTTCCTTTCTGTAAGCTCTACATTGCTATGGATGAATGAATGAAGAGAAGGAATAAATTATGGACTAAAAATCCCCCGAGAGGTGTTTAGTCAATGTTTTGTGAAATGTGTTATTGAGTTGGCATGGTAAATAGGACCATATGAAATTGCTGATATATTATTATTATTGATCTACAGAAGTGGTGATTTCCTGTGGTTCATCTGACTAGTTAGTAGTTCATTTGTCTTTCCTTCTCCACAGTATCATAATCAGGATAAATCAGTTTGTTAAGGCCTCTATTAAGGGCCAGATATTCAGATAAGCCTTTTTCCATGTTATCTTATTTAATTTTTAAAGCAACCCTAGTAGACAGAACTCTAAAATGGCTTCTGAGATCTCCACCCCAGTGTACATTTTTATATATTATTGCTGGGACTGTGAATCTTGTAGATTTTATGTATATAATTAGATTGTGTTATGTAGCACCATTGACTTTAAGAAAGTGAGATTTTTCTGGGTGGGCCAGACCTAATCAGACAAACCCCTTAAACAGTATGGGTGCATAGATGGAGCCAAGAGGAAGTCAGAGGTTTGGAGCAGGAGAAAGGTTTGATGTGAGGGAGATTTTTCCATTGCTGGCTTTGCAGATGAAGGGACCAGCTGTCAGGGAATGTGGCAGCTTCTAGATATTGAATGGTTGTCCACTGACAGATGAAAGGATAAGGAAGGTGTGGGACATATATATATAATGGAATATCACTCAGCCATATAAAGGAATGAAAGTGGGTCATTTGCAGAGATGTGGATGGGCTTAGAGTCTATCATCCAGAGTGAAGTAAGTCAGAAACAGAAAAGCAAATGTTGTATATCAATACACATATGTGGAATCTACAAAAATGGTACAGATGAACCTAACTGCAGGGCAGGAATAGAGACACAGAGGTAGGAAACGGATGTGTGAACATGGGTCAAGGGACAATGGGATGCGTCGTGAGATTCCGTTCCGTTCCATTCCATGGCTCAGTCGTGTCCGACTCTTTGCGACCCCATGGACTGTAGCCTACCAGGCTTCTCCGTCCATGGGATTCTCCAGGCAAGAATACTGGAGTGGGTTACCATTTCCTTCTCCAGGGGATCTTCCCGACCCAGGGATCGAACTCGGGTCTCCCGCATTGGAGACAGACGCTTTAACCTCTGAGCCACCAGGGAAGCCCGAGTCGTGAGATTAGGTTTGATATAAATACATCACCACATGTAAAATAGACAGCTAGTAGGAAGCAGCTTCCAGTACAGGGAGCTCAGCTCGGTGCTCTGTGATGACTGAGATGGGTGGGATGGGAGAAATGGAGGTCTGAGCTGGTGGACAGGGGGTGGTATATGTAAACATATAGCTCTTCACTTCATGGTACAGCAGAAACTAACACAACATTATAAAGCAATTCTCTTCCAATTAAAAAAAAAGGGTGGTCCTACACCTACAGTAATAGGAAAACAAAAGACTCAGCACAGCAAGAGCAAGGACTTACATTCTGCCAACAGCTCATGAGCTTTGTGCATGCTCGTGCTTAGTCACTCAGTCGTGTCTGACTCTTTGTGACCCCATGGACTGTAGCCCGCCAGCCTTCTCTGCTCATGGGATTTTCCAGGCAAGATTACTGGAGTGGGTTGCCAGTTCCTCCTTCAGGGGATCTTCTCGACCCAGGGATGGAACTGTCATTTTCTACATCTCTTGCATTGCAGGCAGATTCTTTACTGCTGGAGTCGAAACCCCAGATGAAAACTGTAGATGTAGCTGAAAAACCTGGGTTTTATCTGGTGAGGCACTGAACAGAGAGCCCAGTCATGTGCGATCCACAGAAACTCAGAGTCTTGTGTTGTGTTTAAGTTCATATGTTTGCAGTGTTGGATTTACAGCAATAGAAAATGAAGGCAAATCGTCTAAACCTTTTCATTTCCTGTTACAAGAAAGGAATGAAGACTTGATAGTAATGCCTAATTTTCTCAAGGACAAACAGAAAATATTTTAACACAAAGATTTTTGATTATGTGGCTAATATATATATATATATATTTCTAATGTGCCCTTACGAAAGAGGTTTGTAAGAAGAAGTGAGAATTAGAGTTCTGTCAAGTTCATGGTAAATTCTCCATAGGTGAGAGGTCACAAAAAAGTCCTAGGGAAGGTCCCTTACTTGTGACTCTGCCGTGCATTTGATATTTCTGGGTGTTTTTATGAGGAAGGTAAAGAGCCTCTGTGAACTCAGTTTGGGTATGATCAAAAGATATTTGGCAAGAAAGAATCACATGTGTCAGGTGAGCTTTAATATCTTTTTAAAGTTGAAGATGCATTTGTGGTTTGTGGCAACTTGCAGAGTTCATGTGATTCCTCCTTTCTTTCTTGCTGAGAAAACAGCACACCAAGTCCAGCATGTGATGAACTATTTTCTTATAAATCATATTATGCCATTCATCACATGTTGCTATGTTTTCTGTGCATATCCAGGACTAAGAAAAGCAGCATTTAAAAAGATCACCCAGTAAGCTCCATATCTTATTACATTAAACATTGTGTGTGCGTGGGGTGGGGGTGGGGGTTGTGTGACTATGTGATATCATTCTGATTTCTAAAACTGTGGCATGGGATGGTCATATTTCATATGAATCATGTAACTAAAAAAAAGTCCTAAGGAGTTTTTTTTTCCAAGTTACTTATAATCCCAATATACAGAAATTTACCGGTTTTTTAAAAATTAGCTTTCTTCTAGACATATTTATTTACAGATAAAAGGTAGAACAAAGATTAATACACTATAATACCATTTTAAAATAAATAGAATAAAATTATACTTGGGAGAAAAGAAATTAAAGGAATGTTGAACTTTAGATAATTGACTTACTAATCCCATGATATGTTAGTTCTAGAAGAACTCTCTGAAGCAGAAATGGGAAAACTTCTTATGTAGAAGACCAGTTAGCAAGTATTTGAGGCTGTGAGCCACACATGTGCTCTCACATATATCCTTGTGTGTGTTTATAGAGGAAGGAGGACATGTTTTACAACCTTTTATGTGTTTAGAAACCGTTCTTAGAGCCAGGGCTGAACAAAAACAGGCCATAAGCCAGAACTAGTCCAATCAAAAATAAAATATTATGACAAACATTAAAAGATTAGAGTGTTTTTTTTAGGGAAATTCTTTTATTAAAGCACAATATGCTAAGAAAATACACAAATCATGAGTGCACAGCTCAAAACATTTTCACAAAGTGACCTCATTTGAGGAATAGGCTGAACTGGAGTAAAGAAAAGAGACATTTTTAGCAGCTCAGAAGCCACTCTTTTGCCCTGGCAGCCGTGGAGGTGTGACCCACGTCTGTCCTTGAGAAAAGACTTGCTTTTCAGCCGCCTGCAGTGTCAACAAGCTGACTGCCCTGAGCCACAGCTCTTTCATGTGGCCACTGAGGCTCAGGTCTTCTGGGGCAACCTCAACCAGTAACCAAATCCAGTGGGGTTGTTACGGCCTGACCACTTCTAGCCAATGTGTTGATGAAAGTGAAAGTGTTAGTTGCTCAGTCATGCCCAACTCTTTTGTTAGCTGCTCGGCCTTGTCCAACTCTTTTGCGATCCCGTGGACTGTAACCTTCCAGGTTCTTCTGTCCCTGGAATTCTCCAGGCAAGAATACTGGGTGTGGGTAGCCATTCCTTTTTCCAGGGAATCTTCCTGACCCAAGGATCAAACTTGTGTCTCTTGCATTGCAGGCAGATTCTTTAATGTCTGAGCCAGCAGGGAAGCGCCAATGTATTGATAGAACTCCTCTATTTGACAATCATTTTGACAATCATATTTGACATCCAACTTCCCACTGGATTGGCTGAGACTTTCTCTAGCCTGTGTTACACTCGGAGGACTTTTTTGTTCCATTCTGTTTTCTTACACAGGTGTCAGAGCAGCACAGGGTATAGAGACAGTCATTTCTCAATAAGGCTTTCACCCACTTGTATTTTTCAGCTGTTACTTGTCAAGAAATCTACTGCTGTCTTAATCTGTCTCAGCACCTGCTTCCTAGAGGACTCAGACTGACATCTGTCCCCTTCCATCCTCTCCTCCATGGTGTCAGGCATAACCACTACCCTCACTTCTAAACCTTAGGTAGTTCCCTGGATTAAATTGAGTATCAGTTGAATCATACACTTTTGTATCACAGTCTTTTGTAACTGACTTGTTTTGTTCAGTATTTTGTTTGTGGGATTCATCTTTCTCATTCTTATGGCTATGAATTATTCATTCTTGTTTAGTTTTCCATTGTATGAATGCACCATGATTTATTTATCCATTCTACAATAGATGGACATTAGTTGATGGGGTTATTATATAGAGAGTTGTCATAAACATGGTTGCATGTGTCTTTTGATGAACACTTAATTCATACCTTTTGCTTGGGTTTATACCTAGGACTGCAATTACTAGGTCATATGGTGTGCATATGCTCAGTTTTAGTCAATTTTGTCCAAAAAATTTCCAATGTTCTTTTATAAATTTACAGTCTCATCAGCAATGGGAGCTCCAACTGCTCCATAAAAACGTCTTTCAAATTTTAGCCATCCTAGTGGATGTAAAGATAATTACATTATATTTATAACTTGAATGTCATTGAGAAATGAATGCAGTTTGTATGTTTATTGGCCACTTGGATGTTATCTTTTGTAAAATGTCTCCAGGTATTTTGCATATTTTCCCTTCAGCTGTATTCCATCGTACACATTTTTCATATTGATTTTTTTATGTTCTTTATATATTTTGGATAGTAATTATTTGTTTTATATATATATATATTTCAAATGTATTCTACTGTTTTTACTCTTTCAATGGTGTCTTTTCATGGAAAGAAGTTTTTAATTACAATGTAGTCTAATTTATTACTTTTTCTTTATGGTCAATACTTTTTGTGTTTATTTGCCTGCCCTAGGAAATAATGTCATGAAGATATTTTCCAAACTCATCTGCATTGTTTTAACAGTTAGCTTTTGACTATATTTTTTGTGTATTAAATGAGGTTGTGGTCATTATTCACTTTTTAATAAAAACATTCAATTTTCCAGCACATTTATTGAAAAAGCATCTTTTCAGCAATGCATTAAATAGACATCCAGATCATAAAAAGAAATGATGCTTTCTCTACTTTCAATTCTGTTTCATTGGTCTGTTTCTTCTTCCTTGTCTTATCATCATATCTTCCTAATTATTAGAACTTTGTATTGTATCTTGATATCAAGAATTGCAACTTTTAGCTTTGTTCTTCTCTAGAAATGCTTTGGCTATTCTTGGGCCTTTAAATTTCCTTAAATATTTTATCATCATCTTGTCAATTTTCACTCTGTTCAATAAATTAAATCTATGGATCAAATAGATATTTTTACAATACTGAATCTTCCAAACCTTGATCATGGAATAGCCTTGCATATATTAAATCTTCTTTAATTCCTCTTACTCCTTTTTTGGTGTGAAGGTCTTCTACCTGTTTTACTGTATCTATTTCTAGATGTCTATTCTTCAAATATTTTTTCTGCCTTTATGATGCCCTTCCTGCCTTCCCTTTCCCTACCTGTAATTGTTAGTTTGTTCTCTATATCCGTAAGTCAGTTTCTGTTTTGTTATAGTCATTCATTTATTTTATTTTTTTAGATTCCACATATACCTAATAATATAGAGTATTTCCCTTTCTTTGACATAATACTCTAGGCATAATACCCTCCAGATCCATCAATGTTGTTGCAATTGGCAACATTTCCTTCTTTTTTTGGCTGAGCAGTATTCTGTTGTGTGTGTATGTATACATATACATATATATATACAGACATACCCAGACGATTTTTATCTATTCATCTGTCGGTGGACTCAAGTTGCGTTCATATCATGGCTGTTGTAAATAATGCTGCTATGAAAATTGGGGTGCATTTATCTTTTGAATTAGTGTTTTCATTTTCTCCAGATATACACCTAGGAGTGGAATTGCTGGATCACATTGTAGTTCTAATTTTAGTTTTATGAGGAACCTCCATACTGTTTTCCTTAGTGGCTGCATCAATTTACATTCCTACCAACAGTGTACCAGAGTTCCCTTTTCTCCACATCCCTGTAAACATTTGTTATTTGTAGCCTTTTTGATGATAGCCGTTCTGACTGGTGTGAGGTGATATCTCACTGTGGATTTGATTTGCATTTCTCTGATGATTAGCAATGTTGATCTTTTCATGTGCCTATTGGCCATCTGTATGTCTTCTTTGGAAGATTGTTCAGGTCTTCTCGTTTTTAAATCAGGTTACTATTTTTTATATTGAGTTTTAGAAACCACATATATTTTAATATTACCCCATGTGAATATTAAATATAATATTTAATGTTTAATTTTAATATCAAATATTGACATCATTTGCAAATATTTTCTCCCTTCAGTAAGTTAGACATCACCATTTTGATGATCGTTTCCTTTGCTATGCAGAATACTCTGATATAAATCATACCAATATTTCCTTGGATCTGTCTCTGAGGCAAAGGAAACATAAGCAAAAATAAACAAATGGGACCTAATTAAACTTAATAGCTTTTCTTATTATTATTTTGAATGAAGCTAATTGTTTGTTAAAGAATCATGTGGGGATAAATAGGAGGTAGTGAAATAAACCAGTCAGCTTCTTCATAGAATTACTATTGCAAATATACTCAATAAATTTGCTATTTCCTTGCCCTAGGGACAACTTTCTTGTCACTATTATTGTTGTTGTTAGTGTTTAAGAGGGTTATAGAGGAAGTCTTTAGGTCATCGCTCTCTGTGTTGCTACCAGGCAACCACTTTATGCTTTTTCTCCTTGATCCTGTTTTACCCACTAGTGGCTCCCCAGGCGAGCATGATGTTCATACAAATACTTAATCAACACACTTGCTCCTCTAGTTTCACTTCCCTTTACACTCCTTGCTCTCACACAAGGTCTTTAACAGGGTCCCATCCATTTTGTCATGTGATACACATACACCCCTAGTTCTTGTCTCTATCAACAAGAGATATTTGTATAGGTCACTTGTGATAATGCTTCTTTAAGAAAATTATTAAAGAATTGATCAAATCTCATTTTTCTTCTGCATTTTGGTCCAGATTTTATAGAAATTTGCAAGTATGCTTTGATTTTCAGATTTCATGTGTTTTAAACATTATTTTTCATGAATTAAAAAAAAGAAATTAGAAAAAAACTTCATTCTGCTATATTTAAGAGTCCAGCCAGTACATTTTGAAGTTCTAAGGTTATATTATACCTTTTAGGTAAAAGAGATGTCAAAGATTTGTGATGCTTCCTTTGTGCTTTGGGTATTTTAGGATTTCTTGAGTCCTGCAATACAAATGTTACTGCATCTTGAATAAAATCCTCAGCTCAAGTGGTACTTATTAAAAGGGGATGGAGTAGTGCAGAGGCTAATATCATCGTGTTGAAGTCACAAAAGCCTGGGCTAAAGTGTTAGATCTACCACACACATGTTGTACAATAGCTGAGAAAATTGCCTAATTTCTGTAAATTTTAATTTCTATTTCTGTATGTTGATGATGAAAATACCCACCTCGTAGAGATGTGGTAGGAATTAAATGAGATAACACAGAGAGAATGATTGTTACATCAGTTCAGTTCAGTTCAGTCGCTCAGTCGTGTCCGACTCTCCACGACCCCATGAATCACAGCACGCCAGGCCTCCCTGTCCATCACCAACTCCCGGAGTTCACTCAAACTCATGTCCACAGAGTTGGTGATGCCATCCAGCCATCTCATTCTCTGTCGTCCCCTTCTCCTCCCGCCCCCAACCTTTCCCAGCATCAGAGTCCTTTCCAGTGAGTCAACTCGTCGCATGAGGTGGCCAAAGTATTGCAGTTTCAGCTTTAGCATCAGTCCTTCCAATGAACACCCAGGATTGATCTCCTTTATTATTGCTAAATAAACTACTGACAAATGTCCGTTGTCAAGTTATGTTTTTTTCCAGTAGTTATGTATGGATGTGAAAGTTGGACCATAAAGAAAGCTGAGCACCGAAGAATTGATGCTTTTGAACTGTGGTGTTGGAGAAGACTCTTGAGAGTCCCTTGGACTGCAAGGAGATCCAACCAGTCCATTCTAAAGGAGATCAGTCCTGAATATTCACTGGAAGGACTGATGCTGAAGCTGAAACTTCAATACTTTGGCCACCTGATGCAAAGAGCTGACTCATTGGAAAATACCCTGATGCTGGGAAAGATTGAAGCCAGGAGGAGAAGGGGATGACAAAAGATGAGACGGTTAGATGGCATCACCAACTCAATGGACATGAGTTTGAGCAAGCTCTGGGAGTTGGTGATGGACAGGGAAGCCTGGCGTGCTCCAGTCCATGTGGTCGCAAAGAGTTGGACATGACTGAGAGACCAAACTGACTGAAACAGTGACAATTATGATTATTATCCTACATAAAGATGTCTGACTGAATCAAACTGTGAAATTGTTATAAAGTTTAACTGCAGAATTCCATTTTTCATAATCTTTGGATAGAGAGATACATATATTTCTCCATATGCAAGTAAAATCATGTTGCTGGAGAAACAAAACTGGTAGGCAATGTTTCCTATGTTCTAGGATATTCATATCTGAAGGTTGAGCTTACTGGGAGAAAAGTTTTGCACATGGAAGTGTATGCCAGCTGGTGACATGTTATCTTTGCCTTGTCTACACCCTGACCTTTCAGCTTTATAACTTCCAAATGTTTATATAATGAGAACTGCCCTTTTAAAATTGACACAGTGATTAAAATTGAAAATGAGAGCCGAGACTGTTCTCTAATAAATAGGCTGGATCTGAGCATACATCTGTCCAGCAAAGATCTTCTAAGCAAGCAGGCACACATTTCTTTGCTTGTATCTAAAAAGTGAAGGTGACATTTATACCGTTCAATAATTTTTCTCTCCATCTGTTTATTCAATGGTGAGATTTAAGTTGGCAAATGCTACATTCACATTGATACTATTCCTAGGCTATCTTTCAAGTATTCAGCTTTTAAAGGGATGCAGCCAGAGCCTTGTTGACACATACATCTCTTATAAATTTCAACTTATAAGAAAACACTCCTTCAAGAAGAGAACTGTAGTCAAAGCAGAACCTACCCTACTCTGTTGGCAGTTCATCTTGCCAATGGATCTCCCAGTTCCATCAGTTTCCCAGATCCTCTAATGGGTTGTTTTAATGACTTTCTGATCATATATATAGCTTTCTTCATACCTGAATAGAGATATATTGCAATTATGCAAAAATCATCTTTCTCAGTGATTAACAGGTGAATTCCCCAAAGCATATTAAGAATATCCACAGTAACTTCAGCTTTATACTTTTAAAAGAGAATAAACATTCATGAATGAATGGTATTGTGCTCAGTTGTGTCTGACTGTTTGCTACCCTTGGACTGTAGCCCACCGGGTTCCTTGGTCCAGGGGATTTTCCAAGCAAGAATACTTGAGTAGGTTGCCATTTCCTCCTTTGAGGGATCTTCCTGACCCAGGAATTGAACTCGCATCTCCTGTGTCTCCTTCATTGAAGACAGATTCTTTACCTGCTGAATCAGCAAGAAAGCCCATAAAATTCATTGATAAGATTAAATACAATAGATATTTTTATTCAAATGTAATTAAAATCAAGTCACAGACGTCAACTGGACAAAAGCATTTTTTCTCTTTTTTACCTAGCTTTCCTCTACCTAAATTCTAGTCACAGTGGCCTTCTGATTCCTTGATCAAGTTAGATTCATTTAACTAGTTTGTAGGGCCATTATCACTAGCTGATTCCTTTCCTGGGAATACTCCTCCATATTTTCACATCTCAGTTCAAAAGTCACTCATTCAAGAGGTCTTTCCTGACCATTACCATTTAACCTAGAACCTTGTTTTATTTTCTTCAGAGAGCTTAACATTATATAAAATAATTTTATGGTTTTTTTCTATGAAAAAATTCTCCCTCCACTAGAGTGTAATCTACATGACAACAGGTACTTGTGTTTTGCAGTGTTTCCTGTGTGTAGAAAAGGTTTGTAATACAGTAGGTGCTCAATAAATATTTGTTGAATAGGTGAATGAGTGACTACTTATTTGCCAACCAGATTTCAGCTTTCTTCAAAGCTTCACTGAGGTTTGATTCCAACACCTTTTGTTTTAAGCTAGGATCCAAAACTAACCAAATTAAGTCATGGTGACCACATTATATTATATTCCATGATACATTTATATCCCATGATACACACTGTTCAACTTTATTTCTGGTTACCAAAATCATTTTTTTTTTTTTACATTCCTACTGTGAAACAACACAGACCTATTTAATTAATATATGCTCAGCTGTGTCTGACTCTTTGCGACCCCATGGACAGTCTCTTCTGTTCATGGGATTTCCCAGGCAAGAATACTGGATGGGTTGCCATTTCCCTCTCCAAGGCACCTTCTGCATCCAGGGATCAAACCTGGGTCTCCTGCAATGCAGTATATAAAAAATTACTCCATCCCTAGCTCTACTCTCTGGAAGCAGCCACTATCAAAATTTATTGGGGATTCTTTGAGAAAACTCTCACACCCCCAAAATATATATATATGATATATATATATCTTATATAAGTTATGAAGATTAACTTATAAGTTATAGATATTCTATAAGATTCAGATATGTTATAGAGGTTTTAAAGTACAGATTGGAGTGTAAAATACTCACTACTCTGACTTGTTTTCTATTTCACAATGGATTTTTATTTTAAAATATACAGATCTACTTCATTCTTTCATTAGGTTCAGAGTATCCCATTGGAAAAATCCTGATTGGTATAAGTTTACATGCATTTATGAGGCTGTATAGGATACATTTTCAATAAAGGGTTTATTGGGGCAATTTTTCTTTTATTTCTGGGCAAGAATTTTGCTCTTTTAAAAGATAGCTAACTATTTCTTGTTCTAAAGTAACATAAAATAGTTACTTTTTTTCAAATTTCATAGTAAATCTTCTCTTTGAAAGGAAAAAGCATGAGATAAGTATGTACCTTCTTTCAGTTTTAGAAAACAAGATGGTATTTTTAACATTGCTTTTGGTTAGTACCTTTAAACCTAGCAAGTGAATATATAATATATATCTATGTACGCTTTTACTTGGAAATAATAGCATGTCTTTACAGTAGAATTGTGAGAGATTAGTTGTTAAGGAAGTGACTGTGTTATTCTATTGAACTTCAAAGGTAAATGTCTAAAAATACATCCACCTATTTATTGTTCTATAATAAAACCTTTTTATTTTGAAATAACTTTAAACTTACAGAAAAGTTGCAAATCTAATACAGAGAATTCACACACACCCTCCACTCAGATTTCTGGTGGCTCAATCGGTAAAGAATCAGCCTGCAATGCAGAAGACCTAGGTTTGATCCCTGGGTCAGTAAGATTCCCTGGAGAAGGAAAGGGCAATCCACTCCAGTATTCATGCCTGGAGAATCCCATGGACAGAGGAGCCTGGTGGGTTACAGTCCACAGTGTCTCAAAAGAATCAGACACAACTTAGTGATCAAACTAACACCATCCTTGAGGATGTCAGTGCATTTCAGATTCCCATGATGTTAACTCATATTTCAATGATCAAACCAGGAAATTAACACTAGCAAGCTCTTATCAGCTGAACTAAAGACTCATTCAAATATTAGTTTCCCCATTACACTCCTTTTCACTTTCATAATCCAGTTAGGATCCCACGTTACATATAGTTGCTGCATCCTTCATCTTCTCTAAGCTGTGACAGTTCCTGAGTCTTTCCACTTCTATTGTGACTTGGTACTTTTCATCTCATGGTTAGTTATTTTGTAATTCTGATGTTTTCTCATGATTAGAATGAGGTTTTATATTTTGGCAAGAGAACTGCAGAAGTGATGTATCCCTTTCATTGCAGTAGACCAAGGGGAAAATTATTTTTATAATGTATGCATTATAGCTAGTGCTATAAACTTCAGTCACATGGCTTATGTGGTATTTGCTAGGTTTTTCCAATGTAAGTTTACTATGTTCCCTTGGAAATTAATAAATATCTTTGGAGAGATATTTAAGGTTCTGCAAATATTCCATTTCTTCTCAAACTTTCACGCACTGCCTTCTTTATCTATGGGTGGGTTTTGCTTGATTCAGTTATAACTGTGGTGTTTACCTAATGAAAATTCTACATTCCACCCAGTACTTCTACATTTAGTAATTGAAACTCTTTGTAAAAAAGAGTTTCTACTTTTTTTATTTACTTACTCAATTACTTATTTATATCAATAAGACTTATGGATAGGTATTTTACTCTACAGATTTTAATTAAACACTGTCATAATTTTTTTACTCCAATTGTTCCAAATTTGGCTATTGAGAATGTAACAGCATATCATAGATTGGGTGATTTAAACAACAGAAACCCATTTCTCACAACTCTGGGGAATAGAAATCCATCAAAGTGTAAGCAGGTCCGATTTCCACCAAGACCTTTCTCTTGGGGTTTGCAGATACCCTACTTCCCACTATATGCCTACGGTTTGTGCATAAACGTCCTTTGTGTCCCTCTTTTTATACGGACAACAGTCCTAGGATCCCGCCCTTATGATCTCACTTAACTTTTAATTACCTCACTGAAGGTTCTATCTTCACATGTAGTCAGATTGGGAACTAGAACTTCAAGGTACGAATTCAATACATAATAGCATTTATTTATCTTTAAGTGTCCAGTAGTATCAGCTGGCTGCCACCCACAGCCTCTCCTTCTATACTTGCTTCTGCCGAGGCGACCATGGTGCTTGATTCCTCAATTCTGCCTTTTCTTTCTGTTTCTCTAGTTTGAAAAGGGCTATGATGAAGCTTGTACTTGTTCACTCTCTTCATTCTTACTGCAAGTAATCATGGTTTGAGTTCTTCAGGCCTGGCTGATGATAGGAAGACTGCATACGAAAGGTCAGTCGCTGTCGATGTCCTTTCTGAAACCTTTTTATTTGCTATTAATTCACTGGATTTGATATCTCTTAGTCATAGTCTAAGATCTACTGTGTGGATCACAACAAATGTGGAACATTCTGAAAGAGATGGGATACCAGACCACCTGATCTGCCTCTTGAGAAACCTGTATGCAGGTCAGGAAGCAACAGTTAGAACTGGACATGGAACAACAGACTGGTTCCAAATAGGAAATGGAGTACGTCAAGGTTGTATATTGTCACCCTGCTTATTTAACTTATATGCAGAGTACATCGTGAAAAATGCTGGACTGGATGAAGCACAAGCTGGAATCGAGATTTCCAGGAGAAACATCAATAACCTCAGATATGCAGATGACACCACCCTTATTGCAGAAAGTGAAGAAGAACTGAAGAGACTCTTGAGGAAAGTGAAAGAGGAGAGTGAAAAAGTTGGCTTAAAGCTCAACATTCAGAAAACTAAGATCATGGCATCTGGTCCCATCACTTCATGGGAAATAGATGGGGAAACAGTAGAAACAGTGACAGACTTCATTTTTTTGCAGGGGAGAGAGGCTCCAAAATCATTGCAGATGGTGATTGCAGCCATGAAATTAAAAGACACTCCTTGGAAGGAAAGTTATGACCAACCTAGACAGCATATTTGAACTGTGGTGCTGGAGAAGACTCTTCAGAGTCCCTTGGACTGCAAGGAGATCCAACCAGTCCATTCTAAAGGAGATCAATCCTGGGTGTTCATTGGAAGGACTGATGCTAAAGCTGAAACTCAAATACTTTGAACACCTCATGTGACAAGTTGACTCACTGGAAAAGAGTCTGATGCTAGGAAGGATTTGGGGTGGGAGGAGAAGGGGACAACAGAGAATGAGATGGCTGGATGGCATCACCAACTTGATGGACATGAGTTTGAGTGAACTCTGGGAGTTGGTGACGGACAGGGAGGCCTGGCATGCTGTGATTCATGGGGTCACAAAGAGTCGGACACAACTGAGCGACTGAACTGAACTGAACTGAGACAGCATATTATAAAGCAGATACATTACTTTGCCAACAAAGGTCTGTCTAGTCAAACCTATGGTTTTGCCAGTGGTCATGTATGGATGTGAGAGTTGGACTGTGAAGAAAGCTGAGCGCCGAAGAATTGATACTTTTGAAGTGTGGTGTTGGAGAAGACTCTTAAGAGTCCCTTGGACTGCAAGGAGATCCAACCAGCCAATCATAAAGGAAATCAGTCCTGAATATTCATTGGAAGGACTGATGTTGAAGCTGAAAGTCCAATACTTTGGCTACCTAATGCGAAGAACTGACTCATTTGAAAAGACCCTGATGCTGGGAAAGACTGAAGTCGGGAGGATAAGGAGACGACAGAGGATGAGGTGCTTGGATGGCATCACCTATTCACTGGACATGAGTAAACTCCAGGAGTTGGTGATGGAAAGGGAGGCCTGGCGTGCTGCAGTCCATGGAGTCACAAAGAGTCAGACACGGCTGAGCGACTGAGCTGAACTGCACTGAGTCGTAGTCCATGGTTTCTCTGTGCTTTTCTGATTTTACTGCAGTTGTTTTCTCCTGTTTTCCATCCTCATTATTGTTTTTAGTTGGCTTTGAGAAAGAGAGATGGAATGCCTTTCTTTGGCCATTATCTTTAGTTACAGACAAACTAATGGGGAATTGGGAGAAAATGGAGAAGGAACTGGCAACCCACTCCAGTACTCTTGCCTGGAGAATCTCTTGGACAGAGAAGCCTGATAGGCTACAGTTCAACAGATCACAAAGAGTACGACATGACTGAGTTACTAAGCACAAATCTCAGATAAACTAAGATACTCATTGGTATTATTAGTATTACAGAAGTTCAAAAAGAAAATTGTGACTATTCAGTTCAGTTCAGTTCAGTTCAGTCGCTCAGTCGTGTCCGACTCTCCACGACCCCATGAATCACAGCACACCAGGCCTCCCTGTCCATCACCACCTACTGGAGTTCACTCAAACTCATGTCCACAGAGTCGGTGATGCCATCCAGCCAATGTAGTCTATATACTGATCAATTTTAAGACTTTTCTCAAAATATTTGTCTGTGCTTTTTATAATAAATAAAATAAGAACCACCAACATGTGTTGAACTTCTTACACCATGCCAGGTATTGTGCTAAGTATTCATAATAAAATCTAATTAACTCTTATAACCACTCTAAAACAGAGATAATAGTATTAAATTTTACAAATGAGAATACTTGTTCAAGGCCACACAAGTGAAAAATATGAGAACTGGACATCAAAAGCTTGTCTATCAACATAGATTATATATTTTCCACTACTATTATGTAGAAATTATCTTTGGAAGAAAAAAAAACACAAGGAAATAAATACAAAAGAAACAACAATATCAACAAAACATACCTCTATATCTTATAATCCCATTTCATTTACTGAGTATTTCTAATAACTTCCTTACAGTGTACATTAATTCATAAATGTACTCATCAAATAAAGCAAACACATGTATGCCATGGTCATTATTATGTATAATTTTTCACTTACAAAAGCAACATATTGCCTCTGTTCTGAGTAGCCCATTTGTTTCATAGTTACTTACTTCCTTATACACCAGCTCTACATAGGAAATGAGTCCTGGCACTGGTTACTTTGTACTAATATGGCCAATACAGATTGATGCAGTTTTCTCTCCATGCCCAAATATCTATTAACATGGAGAAAATCTGGATTATCTGGTACTGAATGTGCAAAAATGAGTTCAGCTTTCTGTGCTGGATAATTGAATGCATCCTTGGATCAGCCTATCAAGGTTTAATTCAACTACAAATCCAGTGATAATTGGAATAGAACTTTGGTCCAAAACAGGACACAAATAGTCTTAAGCTTTAGTTAATGAACAGAAGCAAATGGAGACTTCTGCTTGCATTCATGGCATCCTTTGATTTTATCAGCCACTCAGGCACCATGGCATTGTCATATTTAAAATGAGCAGTTATATAACAATAATTATGAAGTGGTCACATTGTGCTCAGTAGATGAGGCTAGAGAAATGAAATATAACCACAGGACATTTTAAAATACCTTCATCTGTATCTTACTTTACTCAAGACTATATGGATCTTCTTACAATAGTAATGCAGCATTAGGTGCTGTGCTGTGCTTAGTCACTCAGCTGTGTTGACTGTTTGCGACCCCAGGGACTGCAGCTCGCCAGGCTCCTCTGTCCATGGGATTTTCCAGGCAAGAATACTGGAGTGTGTTGCCATGCCCTCCTCCAGGGGATCTTCCCAACTCAGGCATCCCACAATACGAGTGGATTCTTTACCGTCTGAGCTACTTTGCACCTATCTATTATTAGGTGCATGCTGCTGCTGCTAAGTCGCTTCAGTCGTGTCCGACTCTGTGCGACCCCATAGACAGCAGCCCACCAGGCTCCCCCATCCCTGGGATTCTCCGGAAAAGGCAATGGCACCCCACTCCAGTACTCTTGCCTGGAAAATCCAATGGATGGAGGAGCCTGGAAGGCTGCAGTCCATGGGGTCACACAGAGTCGGACATGACTGAAGCGACTTAGCAGCAGCAGCAGCAGTAGCAGCAGCAGGGGTTAGACATGAGCTGGAAGAGGGAGAAGGGTGTGACTAAAGAAATCTCTTGTAAGATGGTTGTGGTTATGGAACCTTGTGGTAGCTGTAAGAATCTGCGCATGTAATACACATTTTAAATAGCACTTGTAATAAAATATACAGACACATGTATCAAAATGAATTTTCTGTTTTTCATATTTTTCTATTGTTACAAAAAATGTAATCATTCAAAGGAACTGGGTGGATGGTACACGGAACCTCTTCACTATGTTTGCAACTCTTTATGAATCTATAATTATTTCAAAGTAAAAAATATAAAAATGATGGGGCTGAGTTAATCTTGACTTAGTATAATAGCTGTGAGTTGTTTTCCCTCACTGCTCCCATATAAAAGTTTTGTACAATTCTACTCTGAAAGATGCTGTTTACAAGCTGTACATACTAGAGCTTTTGACAAGCAGTTGCAGGTGGCATATCAATGTACCAGCTGCATCTTAGACTCTTGTTGTTAAGTGACAAACGCATGGTATTCAACCTGATATTTCTCTTTAGAGGGCAGAATATCTCAAGTGTTTGGTTCCAGACATTGTTGTGACACTTACTGGTTTCTACCTTTATTGCATATATTGTTTTATATATTTCACCAGTATAATAAAAAATGTGAAATACTGGAGTTGTACTGATTTTATAGGTTTCTCTGTCGTGTCAGTTACACTTTGAAGTGATATATCAATATTCTGTTATTTGCTGATTCTTTCTTGTGCTCATATATACATATATTATGCTTAGGTGAGTGGTATAGATCTTCCTTATAATACATAAGTAATGCTGTGAGACACATAGCTGGAATCCTAGTATATATGTATAAAAGTGGATGAGAAGAATATTAGAATTCTCTTTCCTTGTCATCAAAGCTAGGAACCCCTGAAAGGCAAATATACCATCTCACTGTTTTAGTTTGCATTTCCTTAAAAATTAGTGAAATTGAGCATAATATTTACTTCTGTTGGTGTTTCCTAGTTTATGAATTGCCTCTTTGTAGTGATTTGTCCATTATTTTTCTACATAGATAATATTCTTTCCCCAGTTGACTTAAGGAGCTGCTTTGTCTACATAGAGCTTTAGTTGTATGGGTTGAAAATATTCCTCCTAAGTGTATCTTCAATGGGAGGAAGGTAAACACGCTGTATTCAAGAAATTGATGAAAAAAGAAAATAAACAAGCAAACCGGGTGTGGCTGATAGAGAGTGAAAGGTAGCAGGAGTGAAAAGCAGTGAGAGTATAGAAATAAGGAGGCTGTGTAAAGGATTTTAGCTTTTATCCTGAAGGAATGAGAAGCCTCTGAAATGTTTTAAGTTAGGTGTAGGTAGGATGAAGTATGGAGATGACGGTGATGTTGTAAATGAGGTTTATTATGAGAATTCTTTAAAAATAATCAATCTAAAACTCTTAGCAAAGAATGGAACATGGTAAATATTTAACAAATACCTGTCGTTCACCGTTAATATGAATATAATGACGACTATTAACATTTCCATCAGAAGGAGACTGAAGTCTGGTGAGGCTAAATGATTATTCCAATGACATGGCTATAAAGAATCACAGATAGATGTTTCTAGGCTAGATCTCATTCTCATCCTGATATCCAGAGTGTAGGTATGTCTGCTGCTGCTGCTGCTGCTGCTAAGTCACTTCAGTCGTGTCCGACTCTGCGTGACCCCATAGACAGAAGCCCACCAGGCTCCCCCGTCCCTGGGATTCTCCAGGCAAGAACACTGGAGAGGGCTGCCATTTCCTTCTCCAATGTGTGAAAGTGAAGTCGCTCAGTCGTGTCCGACCCTTAGCGACCCCACGGACTGCAGCCTACCAGGCTCCTCCATCCATGAGATTTTCCAGGCAAGAGTACTGGAGTGGCTTGCCATTGCCTTCTCCGAGGTATGTCTACAGCAAGCAAGTCATGAGCTCACAACACAAATCTAGCCAGGAAGGGTGATCCTGTTACAGAGTAAACATTAGGAGTATTAACAACAAAAATGCAGTCGTGCATGAGGTCACTCTCACGGGAGTCATACCACATGAGTGTGATTAATGTATTGGAGGCCAAAAGACTCAGTTACAATAGCATTTACACAGAAGAGGTTTTGGGAAACAATATTATCCTCATTATAGAGTTAGTCGGCCAGGATTTACAAGTGCCATCTTTTAAAATTAAATAATCTGCAAGCTTCATGTTCACAAACACGTACATACTCTGTGGGCCCTCAATAAATACTAGCTGACTGACTGACAGATAAACACCCCCATAAACAGATAAACACTTCTAAGTGAAGTGCAGCCATATATTTAAAGAGGCAGTATCAGATCTACGTGTATAGAGATTAAATATATGAGGAACAGAGCGAAAATGCAGTAGTGAAGATCTCTTTCTAAATTGTGAGCTGCTTAAAGAGCACATGAATATACCCTACAGCAATTATTAAAGTATCCCAGATGAAAGTTCTATAAAATAGCTTTAGTCCACAAAATAGATGCTCTTCACCAATTCTAAACAAAGCCATTTTTGTAACTTTAAATCTTTACCCCATCTCTCAGTTAACTTGCAAATAATGCTAACAGTGACCTTGTTAATATGTTTGGTATATCTTGAGAAGGAGATATAGTATAAAGAAACACGAGAGACGAAACTAAAGATCAGGACGTGTGCATTTCATTGGGACTCCCTGGCAGTCCAGTGGTTAAGACTTTGCCTTCCAATGAAGACAGTTGGGGTTCCATCCCTGGTCAGGGAACTAGATCCCACAGGCTTCATGGCCAAAAAACCCAAACCCAAAACAATATTGTAACAATATCAATAAAGACTTAAAAAAGTCTCCATTAAAAAAATACTTTAAAAATTATTTTTTTAAAAAGCAGGCATTTGATAACATCCTCTCCTCTCAGTTCTCAGTATGCTGAAGTCCTATTAAATATCCTTACTTAAATTAATGAATAGATCCTTAATAATGTAACTGAAATGCAGCAACACAGACTCACAATCTTGATGTTAGTACTTAACTAGTTTAATGATCTTAAGCGAGATTTAACCTTCCTTAATATTTTTGATTTCAACTGGAATAATTTAGTAAACCATTTCTTTACATATTTCCTTAAATATGTGTAATATCTGGTACAGTGCTGGGCTTTTAATAAGCAAGACATGTCTAATTGCTGATATTAGTTACTGACAGTGAAAATGACAATTACCCCAGTAACAAAGGTCTATTTAGCTTCAGTCTCTCCTGACGACGGGACTGTAGTGAGGAGTTTCAGGTGTGAGAGCTGAACTCACAGGATGAGACAGCTGATGGACCTCTGGAGCACAGGAGAAGTCTGGTCGAAAGATGGGTCCCGCTGTCCAGGCTAGCACAGGTTAGATGCTTGAATCATGTAAGTTATTCTGGCCAGACCCAAAGGAGAAGCTGAAGACCACGAGCTCACCTTAAGAGGGAGGATAAAGGATATAAAGAACAGTAAGTACGAGTGAAGAGAAAACTCTAAACCCTGGAATAAAGTCATGATCTAGCCAACTGGATTAAAGGGCCAAGAAGAGGGTTTTGTTGTGGTGGCCATTTGTGCGTTTTTTGTTTTAAGAACTTGCACTCCCCATTCCTTCAAGTTATATGGTGTAGTGATTTCAGTCATGCCTAAGACTAAATGAATATTTTTCAGCATCCCAGTCACTGCTTCATTTTTTGCAGAGGTTAGAGGTTCTTTGTAAGAAGGACTGAAAATATATAGTGACACATTTTAAAGATTGCAAGTAGTACAATTTCTGAATACTGTATTAATAGGGTACTAATGAATACTGTTAATAGTGTAGAAAGTGGCTTATAAAATGCCTAAAATTATGCTCTTCCTATACTTATTTCTTCACTTCCCTCTTTTACTTGAAAGGGAGCTAAGACAGAGTGGAAAGTACAGGTCTGCAGTGCTAGGCATTCAATTTATCTTCTAAAATGACATCAAATATTTTCTTCTTAGAGTTTTTAATAATTCTATAAGAAGCTATTTTTAGGCCAAATTTACCTGAGAAAATGTTTAGAGAACAAAACTAATGAGCCTAATATTAAATAATAAGAGGTGGAATTTGAAACTAAGAATGTTTAAAATTCAGGAAGGCATACCATGTTTTTGGTTGGAAAGACAATATTATATAGAAGGATGTAAAACAATTCCAATCTATATACACATTTTTAAAAATTTCAGTCAAAACTCCAAGGTAGCTTGCTTTAGCTGAGCAAATAATTTTTGAAAATATATGGAAATATAAGAGTGTAAGAATTGACAAGAAATTTTGAAAACGAAGAATATGAAGGAAGAGCTTCCCCTATTAGTTAATTAAACATTACAAAGCTGCAAACAAAACCATATGACAGAGGCATAAGAATAAGTGGATAAATGAATGATTTTGGCTATAAGCTCCTACTAAAATTACATGAAGAGTAAATTTCCTAAGGACTGAATACCTCTACTTAGCTCTTTATCTATTCCTAACTCTGTCACTGCTCCTACTCCACTCATAACTCTAGATCTCTATTTTTGTTTCCTTTTTCTTTTTTTTTGGCCACACCATGTGGCATGTGGGATCTTAGTTTCATGACCAAGGATTGAACCCATGGCCTCTGATTTAAGAGTCTTAACCACTGGACTGCCAGGGAAGTCCCGCTCTTCTTTAGGATTATCTGCCTCTCTCTCCTTACCTATCTATCTATGTCTGTCAGGCTATTTATCTATTTATACATGCATCTATTTATATCTTTACATAGATATGAAGCAGGCAAGAACATTTTATCCAAGATAACACAGATATATTGAAAAAAGCTGAGAGTTTCTATTACAATGAATATTTTCAATGTCTTTAAAGAAAATACATCAGCAATAGAATCAAAAGATAAATAATATAATTGAAAACATCTCCAACACCTATGATAATGGATTATCCTTAGACCACAAAGAGCTTTTGCTAATGAGTAAGCAATAAATCAATTGTAAAATGTATAAAGGAAATAAAGAGGCACATCACAATCTACATGGAATGCTACTATGCAGCAAAGTCTGTCAGGGCTTTTCAGGTGGTAAAGAATCCACTTGCCAAGGCAGGAGATGCAAGAGGTGTGGGTTCAGCCCCTGGGTTGGGAAGATTCCCTGGAGAAGGAAATGGCAACTCACTCCAGTATTCTTTCCTGGAATATTTCATGGACAGAGGAGCCTAGTGGGCTACAGTCCATGGGTCACAAAGAGTTGGCCACTAGTTGGACAAACACACACACACACACACACAGCGTTTGTTATTCATTAAGATACTTTTAGAACCTCTGTTGAAAATTAAGTAAAGTTCTCAACTGTATTCCTCACAATTTTTGTTTAGTTTCTCCTCTTAAACTATAACTAGAGAATTCAGTACTCTATAAAATTTGTTTTTCCCTAAAATTCTTTCTCCTGCAAAATTTCAAAACCTTCCAATTAAAATCCCCAGTTGATTTGAGCTACTAATATCAGCTAGATATTGATTTTTTAAAAACATATACTAAGGTAAAAGGCTTATGTCTTCTAAGGTATCTGCGTTTGTACAAGTAAAAGACACAAATGTTTGATATTGTTTTATAGACTGAAGATGCAGAAGGCTTCTACTGATTGGTTTTAAAAGATTCTGGAATGGGCTTCAGTTAATATTAGAATTAAAATTCAGGAATAATTGTATTCTGAAGAGGTTAATCCTTTTCTTCAGATATATAAATACTCAATATGAAGTAACTCAGCTTATCTTTTAAAAACATCCAAGAATTATCAGAGAAGCCCCAGACCCAGAGAGATTTGTTTTATATACTGGATCAACTTTATACTGTCACCAAGAGGAAAAATGCCACAGTGATAAATGATACTGCAGATGATAGTGAGGTCAGAAGAAAGCAAATAGTAAAGAACTATGCAGTTAGAAGGCTTCCCAGGTGGCACTAGTGGTAAAGAACTCGCCTGCCAATGCAGGAGACATGAGAGACCCAGCTTTGATCCCTGGGTCCGGAAGATCCCAGATCCCTGATGCTGGTAAAGATTGAAGGCAGGAGGAGAAGGGGACGACAGAGGATGAGATGGTTGGATGGCATCACTGACTCAACAGACATGAGTTTGAGCAGGCTCCGGGAGGTGATGAAGGACAGAGAGGCCGGGTGTGCTGCAGTCCGTGGGTGGCAGAGTCAGACACGGCTGAGTAGCTGAACACCCACCGATGGATGGGAGAAGACTGAGTGGTGAACAAGGCACCACAGACAATTTTTATGGCACCAAAAAATTAGAATTTAATTTTATTCCATATCTTTTGTCAAAATACTTTTATGAATTTCCCCATAAGCAATAAACCACACATCATCTTAAAAGTCTGAATGTGTCAATGACCTTGTTGTTAAAAAGAATAAGCACTTTTATGTGACACTTATCTTCTAACCATCTCAAAATATTGAAGTGAAAGATGTACTAAGTTCCTCGACCTAAGAAAAACACTATTTTGAAAATAATTCCTGTTAATAAATGCTTATTTCCTCCCTCCCTAACTCTCACTTCTTTCCCTTCCCTCATCTTATTTTTTCTTCTCATCAGTAGATGATGGAAAAAATATTTTCTTTTTCCTGATTTTCTACTGTTGCTATCTTTCAGTTCAGTTCAGTTCAGTCGCTCAGTCGTGTCCGACTCTCTGTGACCCCATGAATCACAGCACACCAGGTCTCCCTGTCCATCACCAGGAAGATCCTAAAAACATATTTACTTTAGTTTTTCTTCACTGCTGTCTTACATTCTTTGGTATCTTTGACATAATGGATATGTAATTAACATTATTGGTGAGTAGAAAATAAACTTTATAAGATCAATAGCTAGTAATAATCTTAGAGAAATTATTCCATGCTCACTGTATGCCAGGTATTGTGTCAAGGACTTTATGTTTTACTTTTATCACAGTTTATGAGCTAAGTCTTATGACTACCCTACTTGCAAAGGAGGAAACTGAGGCTTAGAGCAATTAAGATTACAGGGCTAGTCACAGCTAAAGATGAGCGATTCCTGAAGGCAGAGATGTCTGAGTCTAAACTAGAACATATACCCTACCCCACTGCGAGATGGGTCCTGGAAACAAGTCTTAACTCTGTGGGGACACCGTATTTCAAGAATAGTTTCAAACAATTCAAGGCATTTAGAAATAACATGACATTGTGCAATCCAGTGGTGAGTTAGTAAGTGTGCCAAGTCCTGGGAGAGAGACAGAGAAGGTTTGCCATCTCTCTGCCTCGTGTTTCTCATTTCCTTATACTTGTTTGTAAGATCAAAGGTAAATTTATGAAATATTTAGTGAACAACCCGGCTTAATAAAGAATATGCACAGCCCGCTGGTTTTGTAGATTTTTCCAGACAATCATTTTTTCAGCGTATTTACTCTTTTGCTATTTCAGTGGATAAAAATGACCCGATTGAAACTCAGTCCTCATCTTCATCTCCAGATTGCGACTAGGGCAAATATACCTTCAGGTCTTATTCAACAGAAAAGACACATCCAATCTCATTCCAATAGGTAGCTGAGCAACTATCAAAGATACATTACCTTTAGAAGGAGAGGGAAGAAATGAGCATCAGGTTACTAAAGACATGACATCCTAATTAAAAGAGCCTGCATAGAGCGCCAGAGTGGGTATAGAAAGAGCCAAAGTGATTGTGAAATCTTGTCGCTGAAGATGTCAGTAGCCTAAGAGCAGGTCCTTTAATTAGAATCTTCTTTTATTTTGTTTAAGCTCAAGACACAAAACTCATTGCAGTCACCCTGCCTGGAAACTGGGTTGCTTAGAACAAAAAGACTTGTCCTGGAAAAGAGAAAATCAGGGTCGTAACGGTCCAAGTATATAAATATGTATATGGACCATCACTTTCTTGTAACAAATGGTAAAAAGATATGTGGGTGACAGTGAGAGAGGCATGTGGAGGGTCTGCTTTATCACCTACCTCCGACTATGTTTCCCAAGCACAGCTCCTCGCCAATCCCAGGCCCCGGGCCATCATTAGTCCTCGCACATGGAGGCAATGAAGGTGTCTCTTCAAGTAAATCATCTGAGGATTTTTATAATCTCAAATAAAATTTTCTAATATTTTTTTCTAAGTTTTCCAGGTTTAAGGTTTTAATCTTTTATTATTTATTGAGCAGCAGTTTGGAAGAGCATGGTGAGAAACCCGGGATATATAGTTGGATGCAAAATCTGTGCTGTCCAGTGGTCTATTAAAAACTAATAAGTTCTTTCTTTTTCATATTATCGCTGTTCTCTCCTCTGGTGCTTAAAAATTAATAGCATGTGGGTTTATAAACCTTTGGCTGTCGATCAGTAAAATTGTTGATAAATGTATTTTAGAGATTGCATGGGAAAGTCTGCATATAAATTTTCTCTTCAACCTCCAGAAAGACCATAGGCAACTATTTCAACTGAACATATTTTCCAGTGTTTTTTTTATGATATCAGGATAAAGAAAATTACATGTCAACATAACCAAATAAAATAAATCTATTTCAAACTGCAACTTTGAAAATTAGTCAGAAAAGATGTAAATAGGTAAATGCTGTGGAATAAAGGTAAATGTTTCTTACTTACTAATGAGAGTCTGATAAAACAACAAATCATTGCAAATAATGTCTTCCTGTTAAAATTAATGAGAATAAAATCAATAAGGGGGAAAGGATACTGTTCTGACTTCTTTTTGCAAGTCTTAATTCTCTGTATTTATTTCCGGTATTAAGTAGAATTGATTTGCATCTGCCTGTTAAGTCTTAGGTATGGATGTGGTTAGAAATTTATAAAACCTGAAAGGGTCTGACCCTTATCTAATGAGGGAAAAATAGAAAGCAGGCACACTCGAATCAGTTCAAAATGTGAAGTCATAATGACATTGACTATTGAATTTTTATTCTTGTATTATTTATGCATCTGTAAATCCAACATATATAAGAATAAGGGGAGGAAGAAGAAAAGAAGGTGAGAATGAAGGAGAAAAGGAAAGGAAGGAGATGATTAATGATGGATGTGTGATGAGGACTGAATCAAATATAAAAAGGATGTAAGTCCTATGCTGTTTATTTAACGTGCTTCTAGCTGTGTTTTCTAAAAAATCAGTTCTATTCTTTCAAGATAAGCATCATTCTTCCTTATCTTAGACTATGATTTTGAAAAAGCTTTACTCTAATTTTGGATTGTGTATGCCATTTGGACCTTCAATTTATTTGTGGCAGCAAGCACTCTGATGAAAGTACTGTTTGTCCTGTAATTGCTGTCTTCCAGTGAGTGTTTTGTTCCATTATGATCTCCTAGAACAGTTTATTCTCAAAAAGATGTGGCACAGACTGACTCTTCATTTTAAGGATGCTCCTTTAACTTCTCCAGGTTTTAAACTAAAATGTTATCCTGAATAATAAAAAGTGGGGAAAAAATGAATGCTCAGGACCGGAGACACATTTCAAAATATATATTGAATATTTCTTTTATTTTGGAAATAAAAATATATTATGAAATGTAACCTAATACTTATAGACAACTCACTCATGGCATGCATTAATACTGTAACTATGTGGATAGAGACAAATTTTGTTGTAGAAATATAGATTGCTTTTTAGCAACCTGTATTTTTTTAAAACTTTCCTAATGCAAGCTTCATCATGAATGCAGTAATGCTGATTTTTAATAAAGACTATCAGTGTAAAGTATTGCTGTCTCTTTGATAAGCAAAGAATAATGAATTTATATGCTTTATGAATGCCATATTGTTGCTCACAAACTATCTTTGTGACTTTTGAAAACTAGGAATGAATAATTAGGAGAATGTGTATTTTATTTCAAGTATATTAAGTAATCTAATTTTCAGTCTCTTTTTTAATTTTTCTTTTCATTAGAAAAGACCCTGATGCTGGGAAAGATTGAAGGCAGGAGGAGAAGGGGACAACAGAGGATGAGATGGTTGGATGGCATCACCGACTCAATGGACATGAGTTTGAGCAAGCTCCCGGATACGGTGAAGGACTGGGAAGCCTGGCGTGCTTCAGTCCATGGGGTTGCAAAGAGTTGGAAAGGAATGAGGGACTGAACAACAACAAATTCTCAGTAACACTGTATCAAGGCCCAAGTGAGAATGTCTGGTAAGAATTTACTAAGGAAATAAGTGTTTACAATATATACATACTTGTAAAAAAATGATCTGAGGTGACACAGAGCATAGCAGAATGGTTGGAAATAAAGTTAGAGAGGTCAACAAACATATTCTTCAACAAAATGTGGTTGATGAAACAAAGCTTGTAACAGGAGCATATGACAAGGTCCAACGATTTAGCTTTAAATATCGCTCTGGGCTTGCAGATTGCCAAGTCAAATAAGAGTGTATTTCTCATTGTATGACAAAAGAAAACATACCAAATCTTCTGACAAGAAAGAGTATCACTATGCAAATAATATGGTAAATAATTCTTTGAGGAAGAAGCCAATTTTCAAGACACAGGTTAAAGATGGACTTTCAGCAGTATTTAGATAGAAATTTCCTAGACGTTTCCAGAGGAGGAAGTGTTACTGTTTCTCATGGCTTAACTTTTCACATCCATTTACAAATGTAAAATATTACAAAACAGTGTTGGAGAGGGGGGCAAGCAGCAGCTTTGTCACTTGTAGTTAGTTTTCTGCCTGAAAAGCTCTCCTTTATAGCAAAGCTTTCTCATAGCACCCCAGTGTGGTACTTCTCATTCTATATTGTAATAATTGATTTAGTTTCTCTCACTAAACTATAAGGGTCTCCCGGGTGGCGCTAGTGGTAACCTGCCACTGGCGGAATATAAAGATGTGGGTTAGATTCCTGGGTTGGGAAGTTCCCCTAGAGGAGGGCACTGGCAACTCACCCCAGTATTCTTGTCTGGAGAATCCCTGGACAGAGGAGTCTTGTGGGCTGCCATTCACAGGGTTGCAAAATGTCAAACCCGACTGAAGCGACTTAGCACACTCTAAGCTATAAACTTCTTGAAGGTATAGAATATCTTGGTTAATATTTTATTCCTGTTACTTAACATGGTCTCTGACACCTAGTAGATGCTCAATAAGTCCTTGGTGGATGAATGAATGGATGAATGAGTGAATTTAGGGTTGCACTGAGGAGTCTTCCTCATCAAGAAAAATCCTTGTCATCAAGGGTTTGGGGTCAATTGAGTGGGGAGAAAGGAAAGGGGAGAAAGACAGGACTATATATGGAAAGGGGTGGGTGTGTCTCAGCTCAGAGCTGAGATCAGGTGTCACCTGATCTCTTGAGCAGCTTCCCAATCATTAAAAGTCAGCATGTATATTGATTCTTGTGAACTGGGTGAGGGATGAGAAAAGGTGTTGTTTAATCAGAGTTCCAAAGCTCAAGCTCCTACACACTTGGGGGCTGAAGGATAGAATCAGAGAAAATCTTGATACAATTCTATTCTAGAAAATGGCTTTTCCATGCATTCATTTTTAATAGTATATTTATCATAGTTGCCTTTGAGGAAGGCAATTTATATTTAGCAAGAATTGCTATTAATTAGTATTCATGGGCATAGCCTTTCTTTCTGTTTGTTCTGGTGTTCCAAAATTGCAAGGAAAAAGTGTCTGCCATTTAATTATATTAAATCAGATATGTGAACAACAGAATTCTGGCGTCAAGGACTGTATTAGCAAATTGTGCCAATTAGAAACACACAGCAAGTACCATGCACTTTCCTTTTGCATTAGTGGCTTTTAAATCATATAGTGGCATAGTAACAAATACAGCTAGCATGGTATGACTGTCACATTTTCCACACATTCATTTTTAGCTACTTTGCCTTTTAAAGAAAACATACAGTAGGCTGTAGGCCTACACATAAAATGCTTCCCAAAATATGAGATAATTATATGCTTAAGGAGTAATATGCAAACACTCTTCTTTAGATAATTATGAACACTTATTTTTCCACATGGGAAACTAGCCAAGAAGTAACGACATACTGCACTTTGGGAAGTCATCCATTTTTAATACATGAAGCAGTGCCCCATCAAGTATTACAAAAAGAAAGTTAACAGATTTCTTGTGATCAAATGAATAACCAAAAGTTAAAAAAAAAATTCTAAAATGATCGTATCCATCACATAGTGCCCCATTGAGAAATAATGCTATGAAGGGACAAAAATCTATTACAAGAATAAATGTTAGCAGTCATAAATAAATATTTGATTTTTAGTAGATTCTGAAGATAGATCTTCCTTTAAGAGTATTCTTTAAAAATTGATAGAAATCAAAAAGTAAGTTTGTGTAAGCTGTAATTTTGGGTATTTTTAATTTACACTTAAGTAAATGATTAATTATGGTAATTATAACATCAAATGAAGAAGATGGATAATTGAAATATACAAGATGCTAAATTATATTTTTGTCCACTGCTTAAGCATTCTAAAATCTAAAATTTTTGCTAGGTCTCCATGAGTTTAAACTAATTTTAGTATTAAGAAACTTTATATTGCCTTTGAAATTTAATTTATTTGAGGGCAAAATGAAGTGATGATGAACTTTAGTTTCTTTTAAGGTGTTTTTGTACATATTATTAAGAATTTATTGTCTATTTGCTAACACTGTAGTATCTGCTAAAGAAATTTTAAACCTTCTTTTATTATTTCAGGTAAAGTTTACACAGAGTTAGATTTACAGCCAATAATTGTGTACTTTAGAGAGTCTGACAAATTCACACAAATATATAACTGACACCCCAACCAAAGAACACTCCTCTAACCCAGAAAGTTGCCTCATCCTCCAGTCCATCAGTCTCTATCACCCACAGGCAAACACTCCTCTGTTTCTGTCACCAAGAGTTTAATACGTTCTTGAACTTCAAACAAATGGAACTACCTAGTATGTGTTTATTCATTGCTAAGTTGTGTCTGACTCTTTTGCAACCCCATGGGCTGTAGCCTGCCAGGCTCCTCTGTCCACGGGATTTCCCAGGCAAAAATACTGGAGTGGGTTGCTATCTCCTTCTCCAGGGGATCGTCCTGACCCAGGGATCAAACCTGTATATCTCCTGCATTGCAGACAGATTCTTTACCACTGAGCCACCTTATGCTAGTTTTTTTTTTTTGGGGGGGGGAGGGGGAGATTTATCTCTCTAGTTGCATGGAACAGTAGGTAATTCTCTTTTTTCATTACCTGCTGGTGTTGCTTTGTATAATATGCAGCTATTTATCTGCCTTCCTTTTGGTACGTATTTAGATCGTTTCCAGTTTGGAACTGGGCAACCTGGCGGGCTACAGTCCATGTGATCACAAAGAGTCAGTCGTGACTGAGCACTGAACACACATGCTGGTTTGGAATTAGTATTAATGAAGCTGCAATAAAGATATTTTTACAGGTTTTACGTGGACTTATGTTTTGATTCCCTTTAGGTAAATACTTGAAGTTGAAATGCTGGTTCATGTGAAAAATATTTAAGAAACTGCCAAGTAGTTCTCCAAGTTTGGGTCAGTTTACACTCCCACCTTCAGTATATAAAAGGGATTTCTTCACTCCACACCCTTGCCAACATTTTGTGTTTTCAGTCTTTTCAGAAGTATGTTGCATACTTTTCAAATATTGGAGCATTTTCTAGATTTCTCTCTGTTACTAGTTTAAATCCATTATGATCATAGGACATTTTTGTGTGAATTATTTTTTTTTAACATACGGGAAAGTTCGTTTTATTGTTTATCTTGATGAAGACTGAGTTTATGTTCAAATATTAATAATACTGAACTCCCCTCACACTTAGTAGGGCTTCCCTGATAGTTCAGTGGTATAAAGAATCTGCTTGCAATGCAAGAGACTCAGGAGATGCAGGTTCAATCCCTGAGTCCAGAAGATTCCCTGGAGGAGGAAATGGCCATCCACTCCATTATTCTTGCCTGAAAAATCCCATGGACAGAGGATCCTGAAGGGCTACAGTCCAAAAAGTCACAAAGAGCCAGATACGACCGAGTGACTGAGTGTATTCCCAACTGCTTCCTGTCATCCTTTGCTGTGCTGTCATATATTTTAACTTCTACGTGTGCTATGAACAGAAAATATACTATTATCTTTCGCTCCAAACAGTCATCTCTAGAGCAGTAAAAGTTAAGAAAAATATAAATTTAATTTCCTTAATTTACTCCTTTTCCAATGCTCTTCATATTTTGTGTAAATCTAAATTTCTTACATCTTCGCTGCTTGAATAACTTCCAGTATTTCTTTTCAAGATAATAATATACTCATTAATTTTAAAAACTTCACTAGCTTTGTGCTTGTTTGAGAAAATAATTTATTTCTCTTTAGTTTTTGGATTATACTTTACTGGCTATGGAGTTCTAAATTGGTAGTCTTTCTGTTTCTTCCAATACTTGAAAGGTATCACTATTTTATATTTTCCCACATGATTTCTGATAATGAGTCTACCGTAATTCTTATCATTGTTTCTCTATAGGTAATATGTCTTATTTTCTCTGCAAGATTTTCCTTTTGTCTCTGGGTTTTAGCAATCTGAATATGATATATAGGTGTTCCCTTACCCCTCTTAAACTAAATGCTTTTCTGAGCTTCTTAAATCTGTAGTTTAGTGTCTTGCCACTAACTTTGGAAAATTCTCAGCCATTATTTTTTTCAAGTCATACTTTGGCCCCATTTGTTTGCTGCTCCTTCTAGGATTCTATGGATGTTAGACTGTTTGATATTGTCCCACAACTCATAGACGCTCCCTCTGCTTTCACTATTTTTTTCTTTGTATTTCAGATTAATTTTTATTGACTTGCCTGTGAGTTCACTGATCTTTTCCTTGACAGTGTAAAGTGTACTGATGAATCCACTGAGGGTAGTATTCATCTCTGTTTTTATTTTGTATTTCTAGCATTTCTGTTTGATTTTAGTTTTAGTTTCATTTCTTTTTAGTTTGATTGAAGTTTCTCTTTCCCTCAAGAAGATATCTATCTGATCTTACATGTGGTATACCTTTTCATTAAGAGCCATTAACATAGCATCAGTTCAGTTCAGTTCAGTCGCTCAGTCGTGTCCGACTCTCCGCGACCCCATGAATCACAGCACACCAGGCCTCCCTGTCCATCACCAACTTCTGGAGTTCACTCAAACTCATGTCCATAGAGTCGGTGATGCCATCCAGCCATCTCATTCTCTGTCGTCCCCTTCTCCTCCTGCCCCCAACCCCTCCCAGCATCAGTCTTTTCCAGTGAGTCAACTCGTCGCATGAGGTGGCCAAAGTATTGGAGTTTCAGCTGTAGCATCAGTCCTTCCAATTAACAGAGTATAGTTATTAAATTCTTTGTCTGATATTTCCAACATTAATGTCATATTTAACTCTGTTTTTGATGATTATGTTGCCTTTTTCAAACTTTTTGCATTTTCATATGCTTTGTATGTTTTTGTTAAAAGCTGGACATATTCTATAGAATCGTTGAGATATTGAACTAAACACTTTTTTACACTTGAATATGTATACGCCTGTCATTAGTCTAGCTTGATTGTTCTTATTTGAGGGCATACTGAAGTTGGATGGTGTTTTATGTTGTGGTGACGAGAAATTGGTTGCTGAGATTCGTAAGTCTTGTATCAGTTTCAATCCCACTAGCTATGAAATGAAACCAAGACTTTTAGACATTCTGAGCTCTCTCTCACTTTTCCTTTCATTTCTCCCCTTTATTTATTTTGGAAATTAAAGCGCAATGTCCACCTCGCCTACACAGGATGCAAACACACCTTGAGACCCTGTTGCTCCATACAGAGTGATAAAGAATTTTGTATTTGCCTCATGTGAAAAGTTGTGTGTACTTCTTTAGAAGCTTCGGATTTTTTATTTCTGATTTTGACTTAAAAACAAGGAGAGCCAGGACACAAAGCCATAGCAGAACGACTGTTGTATTTCAATTAAAATGGGGCCTCTTTTCTTCTTATCACCCAATACCTCTATCTATAGTCAGGCAAAAACCCAATTAGTTATTAATTGATGTGCATTAAAATTCATTAACTCTGCATGTGAGGCCTGGGCTATAATTAACTGTCTTTCTTACCTTTTGTTCTGAAATCTCTAGGTAAAAATCCCATTGCTAATAAGAAGGAGGGAAACACTTTTGCTATCTGTAGTTAGTTACAAAGCAAGGTCTTCAGAAGGCTGGATGACTGAGTGCCCGAACGTCTGATCATAACCAAGGAGCATTGTTAAATTCCCCAGAACTATTTACCTGTTTGAAAAGGGGACAAGAAGTAGTAGTAGTTTACAGGGTTCTTCTCTCATGATGTTTGCACATTAAATTACACTTTGTATATGTCTTCAATCAAATACTTAGATTCAAACTTAAGATCTCAAAAAAAAATATTCCTTGAATGTACAATTTCAAATAAATAGCTTGAAAGTCATCAATTTTAAACTAAATATATTGAAATCACTATGTGTTTTGTTAAAACACACCTCACAAATGAATGATAGACAAATTATCTCAGACTCAAGCAAGAATTTTCGTAAATAGCTTTCATTAACTTCTCAGTGTGACATTTGGACAGATTTACAGTCACAGTTATATTGACATTTTGGTATCTGTAATCTATAAAAATAACCAAGAAAGTAACTATTATTTCCTGTGATCTCAAGCTCCATAAAAACTAATTATGCACGCACTTTAAGTGAAGATTTTAACCCATTTACAGTGGTTTCCATCCACTTGTAGACTCAAAAGAAAGAAAATCATGTGAAATGAAAAATAAAGAAATCTTATAATTTATAAAATTTGGAGAAAACCAATAGGAACTTTCAGTCCTTCCACTTCTCCATTCTTTAAACTGGACAGCTGGGGCCCCATAATTTTAAATACTTTTGCAAAGCCATAATTATTGTTATCTATGGGAAGAATCTTGAGAGTCCCTTGTACTGCAAGGAGATCCAACCAGTCCATTCTAAAGGAGATCAATCCTGGGTGTTCATTGGAAGGACTGATGCTAAAGCTGAAACTGCAATACTTTGGCCACCTCATGCGACGAGTTGACTCACTGGAAAAGACTCTGATGCTGGGAAAGGTTGGGGGCAGGAGGAGAAGGGGACAACAGAGAATGAGATGGCTGGATGGCATCACCGACTTGATGGACGTGAGTTTGAGCGAACTCTGGGAGTTGGTGATGGACAAGGAGGCCTGGCGTGCTGTGATTCATTGGGTCGCAGAGAGTCGGACACGACTGAGCGACTGAACTGAACTGATGGGTTCGATCCTTGGGTTGGGAAGATCCCCTGGAGAAGGGAACGACTACCCACTTCAGTATTCTGGCCTGGAGAATTCCATGGACTATGTCGCGAAGAGTCGGATACCACTGAGCAACTTTCACTTTCATAGTATATTATGGTATATACCATATGTATGTATATGGTCACACAGAGTCAGACATTACTAACGTGACTTAGCACACATGCGTGCACATGTATATATGTGGTATATTATAATAATTATTATGATAAGTGTCAGAATTGTAAAACACATATTTTCCACATGGTTCACAACTAGTTCTCTCCAAGACATAGTAAATATAGCTCTCAATTTATGTTTGAATCTAGAAAACTATTACTCATTTTCACATTAATATGGATATACTGTAGATGGCTCAAGAATACAGCTCCGTGAAGATAACTACATGTGATGCTCATAGCTGATGTTTATTTCAGTGCTATTTTATTCTAGGCATTGTTCTAAGTGTTTACCTCTACTAAATAATTTAACCCTTAGATTAATTCTGTGAGATAGGTTCTATTACTATGATCTCCATTTCACAGATGAATACCCTGGGGCTCTAAGAAGTAACCTGCTCAAAATCCCAAAGCTAAAAAGTGAAGGTCTGAAACCTATGCTCATAACATCTGCCTGCTACTGCTGCGGTTCAGTCGCTTCAGTTGTGTTGGACTCTTTTGTGACCCCATGGACTATAACCCGCCAGGCTCCTCTGTCCATGGGATTTTCCTGGCAAGAACAGTGGAGTGGGTTGCTGTGCCCTCCTCCAGGGAAATCTTCTCCACCCAGGGACAGGGCTTGAACTGGCGTCTCCTGTGTCTCCTGCATTGCAGGTGGATTTTTTACTGCTGGTCCACCAGGGAAGCCCAACCTCTGCCTGCGAACCTTCATATATGAGAATGGCCTGTCATGGTTAAGTAATACATATGCATCCAGTTCAAAAGTATCAGTACTATGAGAAATTTCTCCAAACTTTGAAAATATTTTCAAATATTTTCTATGAATTACAAATATCTTCTTACGCCTTGCTGCTTTACGTTCTCACTAGTGCTGAGATAAGAAATGGTTGAAGAACAGGCTCCTGTTTCACTACTCACATATTCAAAATGTTGAGAAATTACTGAATAAGATGTGTTCTGATTCTTCTGGGTCTCTTTGCTGGCTCCTCCTCAATGCCACTTACTTAGAGCTAGGTCGTGGGCCCTTATTTTTCTTCTGCAGTCTCTGACTAGGTGTTTCCATTCAGTCACTTGGCTTTAAAGCCATGTATATGCTCATAGCAACTAAATTTGTATTTCTAGCCATGACCATTGAGTTCCAGATTTCAATATTTGTTGATCGCCTTTTGACATCTCCACTTCAATCAACAAATACCTCAGATTTAACATAACCTAAACTAAATTCTGTAATCTCTCCTGCTCTCAAGCACAGATCAGAAAACAAAAGCAAAACTAAAACTTAGTTCAATATTCAATACTTTTTTAGTTCAATATTTTCCGTATCGGTGAATACCACCCTCATCCGTCCCCTAAATCAGAAGTCACTTGTAATCTCTGTCCCCTCATCTTCCACATTCAGTCCTTGAGTGCATCTTCTCAGTTATTCTTCCAAATCATGCTTCATATCCATTTTTTTTGGGAGGGAGGGAAGGGGCGCTACACTGAGGATTCCTCACTGTGTGCTGGATTTCTCTAGTTGTGGTGCCCAGGCTTCTCATTGTGGTGGCTTCTCTTGGTGCAGAGCATGGGCTCTAGGGCATGTAGTTTTATCTAGTCATTTTTAAAGACTCAGCTCAAAGCTACTTTTCTTTCTGTAGTCTGTGAAGTCAAAGTCGCTCAGTCATGTCCGACTCTTTGCCACCCCATGGACCATATAGTCCATGGAATTCTCCAGGCCAGAATACTGGAGTGAGTAGCCTTTCCCCTGAAGAAGGAATTCATAGGGCCTGGACTCCATCTTAGGCCTGTTCATGCTGATCAAGCTCGGCCACCTCTCCAATGGACGCTGAACTCTGTGTTTAGTGCCTATGGAAACGACAACAGAAGGATAAGACACCCTCCGGACAGGGGAACCTTGACGATCGTATCTAGGTTCCTCATCACCTAAGAGAACACATACACTAATCACTATCCTTCCTCCAGACAAGCTGTAAATTTTTCTGTATCTTTCGGAGTGTAACCTCGGGCTTATTGATTATTGGTTAACAGTTTGACTGTTTGAGCACATGAGCACATAGCACGTGAATGATGGGGCTGCTGGGGTTGTATTTTCCTTGGTTTATGTAAGTCTCAAGGAATTTGGGGTGGTGGGTTTGGACATGTACACATGGGGTATAAAGATTTTCACAAATGCTGGTCGGAGTCCTTGGCTAAGAGGAGACTCTGCCTTGGGCCCGCTGGTGTAATAAACTGCACTTCACTATCTGCATTGTCCTTCTGAGTGAGTTTGTTTCCCGGAACGCATGACTTCCCAACCCAGGGATTGAACCCAGATCTCCTGCATTGCAGGCAAATTCTTTACCAGCTGAGCCACAAAGGAGGCCCAAGAATACTGAGTAGCCTATCCCTTCTCCAGTGAATCTTCCTGACCCAGGGATTGAACTGTGGTCTCCTGAACTGCAGGTGGGTTCTCTGTAGCCTACTGACTCAACTAATTCATGCTTCCCAGTTGGGTCAGTAAGGCTGCTGAGAAAAGGGGCTTTGAGCTGGGTCTTTTAAGTTCAAAGTTATCTAAATAAAATGTCTCTTTAAATTCACTTAGGGGAAAATGTTGACCTAGATTTATTAACATTTGCTAAAGGGCAGATGTCTAATTTTTATGTTGACTATAACCTATGTCTAGAAGGAAATGGCAACCCACTCGTGTTCTTGCCTGGAGAATCCCAGGGAAGGCGGAGCCTTGTGGGCTTCCGTCTATGGGGTCACACAGAGTCGGACACAACTGAAGTGACTTAGCAGCAGCAGCAGCAGCTACCTGGTCATATCAAATGTTTATTGTCTGATTCATAATAAATTAATCACACTGAAAATAAATGAATAGATAAGTCTGTTCTCTGTGTGTGCGTCTCCGTTGCTGCCCTGCAAATAGGTTCATAATACCATGGAAACATATACTTTACCATATGTTAAGTAGATAGCAGGTGGGAATTTGCTGTGTGACACAGGGAGCTCAACCCAGTGCTCTATGACAACCTAGGGGGTGGGAGGTGGGAAGAGGTTCAGGATAGAGGGGATTTGTGTATACCTGTGGCTGGTTAATGTTGATATATGGTGGAAACCAACACAGGATTTTAAAGCAATTATCCTCAACTAAAAAATAAATGGATAAAAAAGATGTGGTATACATATACAATGGAATATTACTCAGCCATAAAAAGGAATGAAATTAGGTCATTTGTAGAGGTGTGGATGACCTAGAATCTGTCATACAGAGTTAAGTAAGTCAGAAAGAAAAAAATAAATATATATTAACACAGACATGTGGAATCTAGAAAAATGGTACAGATGAACCTACTAACAGGGCAGGAATACAAACACAGGTATAAGAGAATGGACATATGGACATGGGTGAGGGAAGGGATGTGGGATGAATTGGGAAATTATGACTGGCATATATATACTACCATATATAAAATAGATAGCTAGTGGGAAGTTTCTGTATAGCACAGGGAAAACAGCTCGGTGCTCTGTGATGACCTAGAGGGGTGGGATGTGGAGGGGCTAGAGAGGTCCAAGAAGGAGGGGATATATGTTTACATAGATCTGAGTCACTTCATTGTATAGCAGAAACTAACACAACATTGCAAAGCAATTATACTCCAATAAAAAAGGTAAGAAAGACTGTTTAAATTAAAAAAAGAAAAATAATAGAACATTCTAAGATATAAAAGCAGGGAAGAAGATAAAGACATCACAAGAGGGGCAAATAACATAGCAAAGGAAGAGAAAGTTGAATGTCCCTGAGGACTCATGGAATGGTACTTAGTTAAACAAGGCTAGAGAATTAGGTGTTTGTGGAAGAGCAAGATGGAAATAATTCTGCCACGGTAGGCTGGGGCCACCTGTGCCTTGATTAACTGAACTTGATCAATAGATGTAATGGTGAGTCACTGAAGATATATTAACGGAGAAATGACTTTGAAAATTATGTTCAGATAGTAGCATAAGAGATGACCACTGGGACATGCACAGAGAAATCAAAATGTGAGGACTGAGAATGGAACTTGGGGAAAATGCTCCTGTATATGGTGAGCAGAGGAAGAGGATCCAGTGAAAAGTCATGGAACAGTCATAGAAGGAGAGAAAACCCAGATACACAGGGTCATGGAAGCCCAACGAGAAAAGTGTGTTTAAGAGGGGAGTGGACAATTTCATTTCAGTTCAGTAGCTCTGTCGTGTCCGACTCTTTGTGAACCCATGAACCGCAGCATGCCAGACCTCCCTGTCCATCACCAACTCCTGGAGTCCACCCAAACTCATGTCCATTGAGTTGGTGATGCCATCCAGCCATCTCATCCTCTGTCGTCCCCTTCTCCTCCTGCCCTCAATCTTTCCCAGGATCAGGGTCTTTTCAGATGAGTCAGCTCTTCTCATCAGGTGGCCAAAATATTGGAATTTGAGATTCAACATCAATCCTTCCAATGAACACCCAGGCAGGTCTGATCTCCTTTAGAATGGACTGGTTGGATCTCCTTGCAGTCCAAGGGACTCTCAAGAGTCTTCTCCAGCACCACAGTTCAAAAGCATCAATTCTTCAGCGCTCAGCTTTCTTTATAGTCCAACTCTCACATTACATGACCACTGGAAAAACCATAACCTTGACTAGATGGACATTTGTTGAAAAAGTAATGTCTATGTGTTTTAATATAACTTTTAAAGTTAAGTTAGTCATAACTTTTCTTCCAAGGAGTGTCTTTTAATTTGGCTGCAATCACCATCAGCAGTAATTTTGGAGCCCAGAAAAATAAAGTCAGCCACTGTTTCCACTTTTTCCCCATCTATTTGCCATGAAGTGATGGGACCAGATGCCATGATCTTAGTTTTCTGAATGTTGAGTTTTAAGTCAGCTTTTTCACTCTCCTCTTTCACTTTGATCAAGAGGCTCTTTAGTTCTTCTTCACTTTCTGTCATAAGGGTGGTATCATCTGCATATCTGAAGTTATTGATATTTCTCCTGGCAATCTTGATTCCAGCTTGTGCTTCTTCCAGCCCAGCGTTTCTCATGATGTGCTCTGCATATAAGTTAAATAAGCAGGGTGACAATATACAGCCTTGACGTAAGAGACCACAGGTTCCAAACTTGTGTTTTAATTTCCACATTTAGAAAATAAAGAACATACTTTAGGTAGTTCAGTTCAGTTTAGTCGCTCAGTCATGTCCGACTTCATGGACTGCAGCACACCAGGCTTCCCTATTCATCACCAACTACTGGAGCCTACTCAAACCCATGTCCATTGCATCCGTGATGGCATCCAACCATCTCATCCTCTGTCGTCCCCTTCTCCTCCTGCCTTCAATCTTTCCCAGCATCAGGGTCTTTTCCAGTGAGTCAGCCCTTCGCATCAGGTGGCCAAAGTACTGGAGTTTCAGCTTCAGCATCAGTCCTTTCAATAAATACAATGAATATTCAGGACTGATTTCCTTTAGGATTGACAGGTTGGATCTCCTTGCAATCCAAGGGACTCTCCAGAGTCTCATCCAACACTACAGTTTAAAAGCATCAATTCAGGTAGTTGAGATATTGCAAATCATACAAAATAACACCCCAGAAAACTAAACACCAAGTTCTAGCAAATCCAGAGTTTTAAGAGTGACTAATTCATGCAACGAGTTGACTTACTGAAAAAGACTCTGATGCTGGGAGGGATTGGGGGCGGGAGGAGAAGGGGACAACAGAGTATGTGATGGCTGGATGGCATCACCCACTCAATGGACATGAGTTTGAGTGAACTCCGGGAGTTGGTGATGGACAGGGAGGCCTGGCGTGCTGTGATTCATGGGGTCGCAGAGAGTCGGACACGACTGAGCAACTGAACTGAACTGAATGAAGATTTAAATTATTTTTTGCCCTCCTGGAGAATCATATCAGCTAATATGCTGTGAAACTCATATCAGCTAATATGCTTTTTTTTGGTCTTGTTTTAGATTTCCTATGGTTTTAAAGAGTTGTCCTAAGAGTTGGTAACTGAATATATAATGAATTTTTTTAAAGTCATGCAAAATTGTCCAATTTCAGCAAAATTCACATGAAAATAGTAGAAACAAAGTCATTTCATTATATGTAAATATAGCTGGGTTTTTATAGCTGGGGGGAACTTCATGTCATCTAGTACATCCCCCAACCCGCTACCCCCACTTCCATTTTGAAGTTGAGGAAACTGAATTTCAGACAGGCCAAAGGACTTCTCCATGTTACTTGGATAGTTATTGGCAGAAATGGGAATAGAAATAAAATCTCATGATACCTCTTTAAGGGTGGATTTTCACTATATCACACTGATACTTCTTAAAAATTAGTGACTGGAAAGTAGAGAATGATCATTAGCAATGGAATGGAGCCCAAGCAGATGCTCTGGTGAAGTAAAGCTTACGGCTCAGAGCAGAGACACAATTAACAAATACGTTGGATTTGTCATGGAGGAGGTGAGTTTTATGATTCATAACGAAACTCCACAAAGGAGGATTTTGGCAGTTGCAGGTCAACTTTCAGCAGCCCTTGCTTGAGACTCAGCTTGCTTAATGGGCTGAGTTACCCTAGGTCCTCCAGGGGCTCATTAGATAAATGACTATGGTCTTTAGACCTTGAGATTTGGAGCTGAAGCTGCTTGTTCTGCAAGAGCTTGACTAGCAAAGACTGTTAATATTAAAAAGCAATAGATCATTGGGATTTAAATTAGGGGAGGCAATGCCAGTTCTCTTCTGAGGGCATAGAGATATCGTTCAAGCCATGATATAAAAATATGCTATCAAATCTACTTTAATCACAGAAACTTGAATCAGCAAAGTCATATATCAACTATATATTCTCATGGTTTTGCCCCATCACTCTGCGTCATGCCAATAAAAGTATTATTTTCTGCCAATGCCAAGAGATAAATATAGCATTAAAACATAAAGTAAAAATAGGGGAGTTATTTGTTTCTCTGAGTAGCACAAATAATAATGAAATTGCAACAAAATCTAACTTGCAAATCTACAGGGCAGCTAAATCCCACAAAATTAACTCAGGCTGCCTTTCTAATGGTTGCTACCAATTTAACATCCAAACCACAGTGTCTCAACTTTGTGACTTTCTTCTCAAGACTTCAAGAAGGTCTTTTGGAAAATTCAATAATAAAAATTTTTAATGGGAAAAAGTCTTCTTTAAAACATATGAACACGTAAATAAGTGAAGGCATCTTTCAGGAGCCTTGTAACTGGTGGCAATAAGATGTTTTGCTTCTATGAGGGGGGAGAGTAACTTTGGGCTTGCTGTCTGTGTGGATGACCTTTAAGAGTTTAATCTGTTGAAAGAAATTTTGCTGAACTTACTTCACTGTCAGTGATCCTTGTGAGACTTGGTGTGCTTGATGGCATTCTCTTTTGCTCAAGGAAAGCTTTCTCCTCAAAGGAGGATACATTAGCCTGTTTCAGTTCAGTTCAGTTCAGTCGCTCAGTCGTGTCCGACTCTCCACGACCCCATGAATCACAGCACGCCAGGCATCCCTGTCCATCATCAACTCCCAGAGTTCACTCAAACTCATGTCCACAGAGTCAGTGATGCCATCCAGCCATCTCATTCTCCGTCGTCCCCTTCTCCTCCCGCCCCCAACCTTTTCCAGCATCAGAGTCTTTTCCAGTGAGTCAACTCTTCACATCAGGTGGCCAAAGTATTGGAGTTTCAGCTTTAGCATCAGTCCTTCCAATGAACACCCAGGATTGATCTCCTTTAGAATGGACTGGTTGGATCTCCTTGCAGTCCAAGGGACTCTCAAGAGTCTTCTCCAACACCACAGTTCAAAAGCATCAATTCTTCGGTGATCAGCTTTCTTCATAGTCCAACTCTCACATCCATACATGACCACGGGAAAAACCATAGCCTTGACTAGACGGACCTTGGTTGGCAAAGTAATGTCTCTGCTTTTTAATATACTATCTAGGTTGGTCATAACTTTCCTTGCAGATGCTGATTAGCCTGTTTAGAACACTGCAAAAGTGATGGTAATTTGAGTAAGAGTTCATTTCTGACAAAGCCCTCTGGGGAACTTGGGTGGTTCGGTTTTCAATGAAGATGAGAATTCGTGAAGCAAGAGGTGACTACGCCTTGCTGGTTTTGTAGTAAGGACTGAGACATATGCATTAAATCTGCTGACTTATGATGCACTTTTGCTGTGAAAATCTCTTAATGAACAACATACTATCACAAGTTTGATGCTTGTACTGAATTCTAACTTTCATTGTGTTGGGTAATTTTCACATTGGACTGGGTTTGATATTTCCCTCTGCCAAGAAAAACTGCTGAAGAAAGTGGCTCATACAGACCACTGCAATTCATTTAAAAATATTAATCCCACACTCTCCCTCCACTCAAGATTGTTTCTAAAATGCTTGATAATATTATTTTCTCTTGAGTGATAGATCCAATATCAGCAGTCTTGAAGGGGGAAGAAAAGCATTCTTGGGAGAAGCTTTGAAAATGTAAAGCGCAACAAAATCCTTTAAAATGTTAATTTTTTTGTTATTCTTATTTCACTAATCCTGAATTTTCTAGTATTGCCTGTAATGTCTTTCTCCTTTATGAAGTGGGAGGGGGCCTGCTAGAGGTAGAACAGTAATAAGCAAAGTGATGAAGTTGTAGTTTCTCATAAGTCTATCAAAATACACCATTTGTTTTCTTTGGTTGCTTTTCTACACTCTTCGTGGATTCTGAATCTGGAAGCTTGCGGCCAGGAGAGAGATCACACAGATTTGGTGACAGACACGAAAGGCACAGGACAGCAGTGGGCATGCGCTGGCCATGGGTGGCCACACCGCGAACTCTGGACAAGTGGCTTTTGCTCTTGGCTCTGTCGGTGTCCAGTGGGATGACCACACCCTCTATTTCCCAATGACAGCTTGGTTGCTCTAAAAAGGATGACAAATTATTGACTCGAGTTGATTGTTCTTCATTTGCGCTGAGACACATTTTATTAAGCACACTTTCCCAACCTGTAAGTTATATTCCTAGAAAAGTGACCCCAGAAAGTCAGCCCATTTGGAATGTGTCACTGGTATCATGGGAGGAAGGGGAAGGGAGGGAGGAAAAATGAGCACTGCCTTCATTCCGTGATTCTCTGTGAAATGAAATTGCTGCCAACACGTGTCACTCTGATAATTTTCTAAGCAGATTTTAGAATTTAGTAGAGATGTTAAAAGGACTGTGTTAGGCAGCAGCTATAACAATCACCAGCAAGACTGAAAGATTCTCTGCATAAATTGGACTTAAGTCCAGTTAACGGAAAAATGGGAAGTGGGGAAAACAGGCATTTTTATCCACACCTCTATGACTCCTTAGGGATTATTGTGGTACCCTGGGAAGATGAAGAAGCTCCACAGGACATGTTACTCTAGTCCTTACTGTAGATAAGTGATGGACAGGCCCAAATAACAGTCTCTTCCTGAACGAAAAAAAGCAAATTTGGTCTTTTCAGCCCACTGAAGCAATGTCATCACCAAGCATTTAAAAAAGAAACAACCACTAGTAATAAACAGTGATTATTCTAAATACGCAGAATGTAGAGGCTGCACTTTACAGCCTTGAGAACAGAAAACTTTTCTTTTTTTCTGAAATCAGTGACCCCCAAACTTTGTCATTAGTAAAAATAATTAAGAGGTGCTCTAAGAGTGAATGGATGGATGATTGCCACTATGAGGCACATTCTCATTAATTTATTACTGATTTTTAACTTTGCTTCATTAGGACAGGTCTGTTGAAGGCCATTTAGGACTCAGGGGATTAGTCTGCACTTTACGTTGCCTCTATACTGGCTTCAGGGAAGGAGGATCATTTCAGTTTGTTGTCCTCTATGGACCTATATGTACAGGGAGACAGAGGGAAATCTACTGCCTTATAAATCTTCCAATCAAGGAAGTGGTCAATTTCTTTAGGATGTTCTTGAGACTGATGGAGTGGGCTTTTAGGAGTCAATTCTGGGAAAATGGTCATCAGTTCAGCAAATTGTGAAGCAGTCTGCATGTCATTTATGTTTCTGCCTCAGTGAGAAGTATGAATAAAATTTGATCCCATCCCAGATAAATTGGGCACCTGAAAGGATGCTAGGCTTAAGTTCCCTCCTTATCTTCAGCTCTGTCTGTGTTTCCAGCTGTCACATACTTCATGAAGATTGCCTCATGAAAGAGGGGGAGCTCTCCTCAGTGTCTGATCTTAAAGCCACACAGCAGATGCCACCACACCTGATAGCAGAGGGTTCATTGAAGGAATGTTCTCTGGACGAAGCTCATTGAGAGAGAACACTTTTCTTTTTAAAACACTCCTGGCTGAATAAGTTATTCTTATCAAGTCTCTGCCTTAGGGCTAAACATCTAGATCTATGTCTCTCGGTTTCCCCATGGATATCTCTTGTGATGCGGATGTAAAGATATAAATTGATCTATCCCAGAGTTGGATTACCACTAAGGAGACAGGAATTAGGCATTTATTGGCTGTCTATGGCATAATTTGCTAGAGCTTGTCTTTGTCTCCTATAAAATAGCAAATGCCATACCAAATACCCTTGAACTTTATTTGAAAGGATCAACTAACTACTTAGGAGTCTCTAGAGTGAAATCTTCCCCATCGTAATCATTTCTTTCATTTCCGCAAAGCCTAACAAAAACCTGGTGTAAAGTAGTCCCTGAATAAATGAATAGTGTTCATGTACAGATGCAATAACTTTTCCTATTATTTTCCCCATGGTATCAGGTACAGAAAGTGTGAACTAACATCATCTGAAATAAATTCTTGAAATAAAAACTGAAAATCATTCTTTCTTTAGTAAATAAAAGAAAGCATCATTTTGTTTAATTTTGTGGAAGGCTTGGAAATCTGGATTATGCTTCTAGTGATTTTTTAAACAAACCTTTTAAAGAAAAGAGAACATCCAAATTTCCATGGTAAAAATAAGTGCACAAAATGAACCATTACCCAATACTCACAGAGCACTGTTTACCAATGATTAACAAATCCAACTGATATTAAGAACTTAGCCCCCTCTAATGGAGCAGACCACAGGGAAATATCAAAGAAGTGCTAACAGCTGGCTTGTTAATATTCTGTCTTTTTTATTTAATACAAGAAAACAAATGGGAAAGCACAAAAGCAATTACACAGAAGTCCTCTTTAAGAGAAATAAAGAAAAAGTACTGACTAGATTGAAAGCATTACCATATCCCAGATCATAAATTCTAATATTAGATGTCAGGAATATAAAGTGCCATTAGCTTAAGGAACACTAATACACAAGCAGTTGATTTTATTCTTAGTAAATACTTTACTGATAAAAGACCCACTCACAGATCCTAATGGTGAGAAGCATTTATCTCATTAAGTCACTACTATACACCATCTGTTTCCAAGTCAAGCCCCTAGGAAGGAGCCCTTCAAAAAGCAAAAGAACCATAGCGAATGCCAAATCTCACCTTGCCATCATGTTTTTAAAAAATACCTCAGTTTATTTTGAACCAATGTGAAAGTAGTTACTTGAAAATAACTACTAAAATGTACTAAAACTACAAAAATAGCTAGTAAAAATGAAATATAAAAACACAGCTAATCCCTTAAGAAGAAGGTGCTATCTTACCTTTTGAATTCTTTCTCCTTCCTCAGTGCCCTCCTGGACACATAAAATAGATCCCATAGGTCAGTGGGTCACAGAAGTTTTCCCTGACTCTTAGATACAGAAAGCTCCTCAGCCATATACGGTTCATGTTGGTTAGATCATCATACTCATCACATGTGAGTTTCCAGGGAGCTTTGACAACTTTTATCTTTGGCACAGTTCCATTCCTTTCAGTACTCAGTGGAGTGCCTGACACATAGTAGATAGTCTATCCATATTTGTTGAATGAATGAACAAGTGAATAATGCAAAGCTTCAATGGTAAAAATCCAACTGTGCCAACATCACCCTAAACCAAATGGAGATTTTAATATGTTTATTTTTAGTTCTAATTTTTAAAAAATAAGTAATCAATTTTATTCCTCAGACATCAAATCCAATGCTGTGGATAAATTTCTAAGGTAAGGTAAATAAAAGTGTTAAAAGTCAATACAAACAGACAAAATGTCTATTTAAGTTGCAATAATATTTCCTTTCAGACCTAGTATGGTATGAATTATTTGCTCATTTAATTTTTTATCCCTAAAAATCATAACATTTATGAAGTAGACAAATTATTGCAAAGGATTTCTCACTTGATAAATTAGTTTGCTTTTCAGAGAGGAGTTTCTTTCTTTTATAACCAAAATTCAGAGTTCAGTGTCCATGTTTCACTATTTTATTGAATGGCTTCCTTTAAAATTTTTTTTTTTTATTTTTTAAACTTTTTATTTTATTTTGAAGTATAGCCAACTAATAATGTTTTGATGGTTTCAGATGGATAGCAAAGGGACTCATTACATCAGCTTCACCTTAGACCACCAGTTGTTAGATTACAGAGGTTGGAGACCTCTGATTCTTGAATCTCCTGAAATATTAGTTTCACTTTTAAACCAAAAGAGAAACCAACTAGTTGCTATTAATCTAGAACTCATTCCTTGGGCCTTCTTGTTCCAACTGTTTGAATCATGTCACACTGTCTCCCTGCACACAGCAACTTATACTAGGACACAGGGAGACAAGCTGAAAGAATCTAACTTATTTGAGGTTCTTGAAGTGAAGTCGCTCAGTCGTGTCTGACTCTTTACGACCCCATGGACTGTAGCCTAAAAGGCTCCTCTGTCCATGGAATTTTCCAGGCAAGAGTACTGGAGTGGGTTGCCATTTCCTTCTCCAGGGGATCTTCCCAACCCAGGGATCGAACCCGGGTCTCCCACATTGCAGGCAGATGCTTTACCGTCTGAACCACCAAGGTAGTCCAGCAAATAAAATTTAAGGTAACAGATTGGTAAAATCCAATTCTACTAAATGGAGAAGCATTATGATTTATCACCTTATATTTTGTGTAGTAATCAAACTCTTTCAGTTTAAGTATGTCTGAAACAAGTGTATAAAATTGAAAATTAATCTTTGCACATCTTCATGAATATTAAATGACTTAAACAGTGAAATAAGACAAAGAAGAAAGAATAGCTTTAAAATACAATTAACTTTTACTTCAATTTCACTATTTAGAGTAGGAGGAACTCTTGATGTAGTTTCCAGCTTTTAGTTGTGTTGGATTTGAACAGTGGTGGTAATTATAATGAATTAAGAAGCTGCTGTAAACAATTTGTTTTGAAATGAACTTGCAGTTATATTTAGTTGTACAATGTTGAGCTTAAAATGGTTTAGAGTCTTTAAATTGTTCCTGAAGTTACTTTCAATTCCAAGAAAAAACTCAACTTTGTAAATATTTCATTTCTGTTTTAATGTAAATGTATACATGATAATTGCTTTTTGTTTCACTTTTGTCTTTAATATATGTCTATGCATAGGATAATTGCTGTTGTGTTTCATTGTACTTCTGCCTCTTCTTTTCCACCACAAAATAAGTAAGCATAATAAAAGATTATTGGAAATAAGGGTTAATATTAAACCTACTTTCAAAGGAATTTTCCTTTGAAAAAGGTTATCTTTTCCCTGTGAATATTTTCAATGTATAAATATTAACATGGATTCAGCACTTAAAAGAATGCTGCTTCCAATTTATACTGTCATGTGAGAAATTACTAAATGTATAGATTCAAGCTTCTACTCTACCCAAGCTAATATTCTTCATATTAAATGCCTAATGATCCCTAAAGGAAAATTGCAATGTATCAGAGTGTCTTTGCATTTAAAACCCTCTCCACTGGGGATATGTTATAGCAATATATAATGTAGCTAATTTCAGTATGATTTAAATTTGCTCCTATAATTATGTGAAAGCTTTGTTGTCCCAATACTATATACCAGACATCAGAGTATTCTTTTTTTTTTTTAGAGACTTTTTTGATGTGGACCATTTTTTAAGTTTTCATTGAATTTATTACAATATTGTTTCTGTTTTATGTTTTGATTTTTTTTTAGCCAAAAGGCATGTGGGATCTTAGCTCTCTGACCAGGAATCAAGTTCACACCCCCTGCCTTGGAAGGCGAAATCTTAACCACTGGACTGCCAAGAAAGTCCTTATCATGATGTCGACTAAAAAAATATAGTTGACAAAAACCTGAAAGTAGAGATTCATTTTATTTGGTGGGAATGTTTAGGACTCGGAGCCCCCGGGGAGACAGCATATCAGTAGCTCTGAGGAAACTGCTCCAAGAAGGCAGCAGGGAAGTCAGGCTAAATACAAGTTTGCAGCAAAGGGAGCAGGCAGTTTGAGCCTCAAAGATCAGGTGTCAAGTCAAGGAATTTTGCATACTATTCTATGTATGGGAAGATGCAAGCCTCTCAGTTCAGCTGAGTTCAGTTAGGTCACTCAGTTATGTACAACTCTTTGTGACACCATGGACTGCAGCACGCCAGGCTTCCCTGTCCATCACCAACTCCTGGAGTTCACTCAAACTCATGTCCATTGAGTCAGTGATGCTATCCTACCATCTCATCTTCTTTCATCCCCTTCTCCTCCCAACTTCAATCTTTCCTAGCATCAGGGTCTTTTCAAATGAGTCAGTTCTTCGCATCAGGTGGCCAAAGTATTGGAGTTTCAGTTTCAACATCAGTCCTGCCAATGAATATTCAGGACTGATTTCCTTTCAGTTCAGTTCAGTTCAGTCGCTCAGTTGTGTCCGACTCTTTGCGACCCCATGAATCACAGCACGCCAGGCCTCCCTGTCCATCACCAACTCCCGGAGTTCACTCAAACTCATCTCCATTGAGTCAGTGATGCCATCCAGCCATCTCATTCTGTGTCGTCCCCTTCTCCTCCCGCCCCCAATCCTTCCCAGCATCAGAATCTTTTCCAGTGAGTCAACCCGTCTCATGAGGTGGCCAAAGTATTGCAGTTTCAGCTTTAGCATCAGTCCTTCCAATGAACACCCAGGATTGATCTCCTTTAGAATGGACTGGTTGGATCTCTTTGCAGTCCAAGGGACTCTCAAGAGTCTTCTCCAGCACCACAGTTCAAAAGCATCAATTCTTCAGCAATCAGCTTTCTTCACAGTCCAACTCTCACATCCATACATGACCACGGAAAAAACCATAGCCTTGACTAGACGGACCTTTGTTGGCAAAGTAATGTCTCTGCTTTTTAATATGCTGTCTAGGTTGGTCATAACTTTAGCCTCTGGGCTCACTGAATTCATTCCTTTCATAGCACCTCAGCTCTCTGGGGCCAATCCTGTTTCCTCATTTACCCTGCTTCTTGCATTCCCCTGGCTCCTCAGCAATCACCTTGTGGGGGTGGCAGCATCCACTGGATCAGTTTTTGGAGCGCTCATTCACAGTTGAAGGCCAGAAATCACTGATGGCTGTGACATTCCTTTTTGATTAATATGGCAGGAGATATTTTCATTTCACAATGATCATATTTTAATCAAATTTCAGAGGAATGGAGAAGGGAGGCTTATACATTGTTATGGGTTGAAGGGGTCTTAGAATGAGTATAACAGAATAAATAGAGGATGAGGCTGATGGAATGTTTATAAATATTGATAAAAGGCTGAAATATGTTGCTGATGAGAGAAGAAAGTAAACACTGGAAGAGTTGATGAATGAGTAAAGTGTCTTCATTAAGTCTAAGGACTAATGTAATAGGAGTAATGGAGTGAAAACTGAATGAATGAGAGTATTTTCAAAGTGGGATAATTAAGTTTTCAGAGGTGAAGGACATCCGAGTAATGATTAGACCAGGAAAAATCAAGAGAATGTGCTGTGAACATAAAGAATGAATAACAGAAATTTGAAACTATTTATTTGACAAAGCAATGACCAAGATGGCAGTAGCATTTGGGGCTGGAGGAAACCTGTGACCTAGACACCACAGTTATCAGGGTCAAGGGTCTCCTGGATGTAGGCAAAACTGCAGGACAAAAAGGCAATAGACAGAGAGCCAGAGCTCAAAGAGGGACTTAACCCTGGGGAGTCAGAGCAATGAATGTGTGATCTAAAAGCCACACTGAAGAACTGTAGAAAGTTAGTTTTGTTGCAGAGAAAAATCAGGCTCCATTGTGAGACCTTTTCCATAGTGGAAGGAAGTGGAAGGAGCATTGTGTGAAGAACACGACCCAGTACAGGACGCTGGTGGTGGTGGTTTTGTTGCTAAGTCATGTCCGACTCTTGCAACCCCATGCACTGTGACCTGCCAGGCTCCTCTGTCCATGGGATTTTCTAGGCAAGAATACTGGAGGATGTTAGCAGAGACTTTTGCTGGGGTCTCACTCAGATCCTCTTCAATCACTTGTATGGATTCTGTGAGCTCCTGCTGCCACCTCCTCATCTCAATGCTCCCAACTCACAGCCCTTGGGATGAAAGCCCAGCAACCTGACTTTCACAGAATTTCCATACAAACTAACAAAAATTTAGGATAGCCAATTAAACTTGAACTTCAGGTAAACAAGTTATTGTTTTTCAATATAAGCATGTTTCAAGGAATATTTGAGACATACTAAAAAAATTTGGGCTTCCCTGGTAGCTCAGTTGGTGTAAAGAATCCACCTGCAATGCAGAAGGCCACCATTTGATTTCTGGGTCAGGAAGATCCTCTGGAGAAGGGATAGGCTACCCACTGTAGTATTCTTGCCTGGAAAATACCCATGGACAGAGGAGTCTGGTGGGCTATAGTCCAAGGAGTTGCAAAGAGTCACACAGGACAGAAAGACTAAGCACAGCACAAAAAGAATTCATTGTTTATTTGAAATTCAAATTTAATTAGGTGTCACGTTTTATCTGGCCAGCCTCTGTGGGGAACAAACTTGCAGGTGTAATTTCAGCTGCAGAGCTCCTCTGAGAGGCCAGGTGAGGCCAAATCTGTGCCTGAAAATAGACTCTTGCTTGACTTCTTCCTTCTTCCTGCCCTGCTTCCCTGATTTTCTAACAAGTCTCTCCCAGTACCACAGAGAGTACCTTGTACACAGTTCGTTTCTGTTTGTTCCTGTATAATCTGAATTACAATGAGTTTATAGTAAGTCTCCTACATATGAAGGAGTTCCATTCACAGAACACATTTGTAAGTCCAACAAAGGTAGCCTAGGTACCCAACTAACATGATCACTATATTGTACTGTACTACTGTAATAGTTTTATGATACTTTTTGCAGAGATATACATACATAGTATATATAATTAGACTTCTCTGGTGGCTCAGATGGTAAAGAGTCTGCCTGCAATGCAAGAGACCTGGGTTTGATCTCTGGGTCAGGAAGATCCCCCGGAGAAGGGAATGGCTACCCACTCCAGTATTCTTGCTTAGAGAATTCCACTGATAGTTGAGCCTGATGGGTTACAGTCCGCGGGGTTGCAAAAAGTCAGACACAACTGAGAAACTAACACTTCCTTTTAATACATATAATACATTCACACAGATAATACACAAAAAAACATAAAAAATAAACATTTTAACCTTAAAGTATAGTACCTTGAACGCTGAATATTCATTGAAAGGACTGATGCTGAAACTGAAACTCCAATACTTTGGCCACCTTTTGGGAAGAAAACTCATTGGAAAAGACCCTGATGCAGGGAAAGATTGAGAGCAGGAGGAGAAGGGGACGACAGAGGATGAGATGGTTGGATGGCATCACTGACTCAACGGACAGGAGTTTGAACAAACTCTGGGAGATACTGAAGGACAGGGAAGCCTGGTGGGCTACAGTCATGGGGTTGTAAAGAGTTGGACACAGCGGAGCTACTGAACAACAGCAGCAACAGTACAATAGCTGGCATACAGGGGCTAACATGCATGTTTGCATCTTTGAAAGTTTGCAAGTTGAAGGTTGGATTGTAGGGAACTTGACTGTACTTTGAGAGAAACTGTGTATAAAATTGAAGGAGTTTGCAGGGAGGTCAGCAATGGGACCATGAGTCAGGAAGGAACAAATGGGAGGAAATTTGCTTCAGTTTTACAGATGAGGACGTTTCTTAACTTGCCAGACTGATAGAGATGGAAAGTGGCGTTTCGGAGGGTCAAACATAAATTGGTCTGGTGCACGTTTCCACCCACACTCCCTCCCTAAGGCAGAGGAGCATGCATGTAAGGGATTAGCTGAGAACACAGCCCAGGCCGCCGACTGCCTTCTGCGTGGTAAACATGCTGATGTCAAAGGAAGGAGCCTGGTTTGTATTTTGTGTAATGCCCCAGAGAAACAGAGATCAGAGCAACGGATGGAACGGGTTGATTTCAAGGTCAGAGGCCTGAAAGGAATGCTTTGGTAAAACTGTTCGAGCCCAGAGCCAGGATGCTTCTGTGTGCTTCCTGAGCACTGAAGCCGTTGGCAGCATCTCCCTGTGGTACTGGGAAGACCAGAAGTGGAATGGAAATCAGCTTTCCAAATGCCCCTACTAGAACATACACGCACTCTCAGAAGACTTTCCAACATGAATCACTTCTGTGCTCATAGGTCCATGTTTCTCCCTTATTATGTAAATTTTCATGGTGAAACATGTTCCAGGTTAAAGAGCAGAATGATTTTTTAGGTGAAAACCTGAGGACATTATTTTTAAAGTAAAATATAGTTACTTAAGGTGCTTTAGTAATGTATGTATGTATTGCTCTTTGTATGTAATACTGTTTGTGATTTTTTTAATATGACCCATTTTTTATTTCATTCTTATTAACACACTTTTCCTAAATATGAAATATTAATGCTATTTAATAAATAATAGTGCTTTTCAATGGAAGGAGGTTAAAAGTTTGAGGAATGTGTGGCTGGGGAAGGTGGAATATATCTTCAGCATTTGGACAGCCGTGGTTCCAAAATTTGGAGCTAAGAGGCAAGTAAAGAATGTTTTATTGCAAGTATCTAAAACAAATTTTATTGGAAACTTTTATGTTTGTAGGTCTGAGTAGTTTTTATAGTGAAGAGTTCTGAAAACTGCCATAAAATTTTGCCTTGGGGGTTATGATTACATTTGTATCTTCCCCAAACTTAGATAAATAAAAAAGACAGTTTTTACTGTGAGAGCTTAAAAGGTTAGAGAGGTATTTGGTCTGTGATGAACCTTTTATAGGTTTGATGTTATAGGAATTTATTTTTAAAATATCAATAAAAATACAACTTTAGAGGCCTTGATAAAGAAATTGCAGGAAACTTGACTTTGAAATTTCAGTTCAAATAGACTCACCAAGATGATTTAATTAATTTATTATACTATGCAAGCTATCTTTAATATTAGCTGATGCTACAATTTTATGTGGTTGTGATATGGAATTTATGTTTTCTGGTGGCTAGACAGAAACAGGAGGTAGAATTTTTCCTGCTAGAGCTATTTAAGCATAAGCATAAGCTGGACAATCACATGGCTGTCCAAATCAGACATTTGATTTTTCAGCTGTAAATGGGATAGTTTAATATGTGAAAATGTCCCCCTTTCTTCTGCTATGTCACAGTCGAGGTTTTATCTTGCAAAACAGGTTCCCTACCAAAGTGAGAAAAGGAGGAAGAAAGAAGAAAGGGTGGGAGGGAGGAAAGAAGGAAGGGAGGGTGTATTTACAGCATAAATCATACGTCTAAATCATACACATGATCTAAAATAACTATGTAAGGAAGGAAATAGTTCCTCATTTTCTAAATGAGGTAGAGCCAGAATTCAAACCTCAGTCTCCGTGATACCCAAACCTGTGTTATGTGCTGTGCTCAGTCGCTTCAGTCAAGTCTGACTCTTTGAGACCCCATAGACTGTAGCGTACAAGGCTCCTCTGTCTGTGGGATTCTCCAGGCAAAAATACTGAAGTGGGTTACCCTACCTTCCTCTAGAGGATCTTCCTGACCCAGGGATAAAACCCAAGTCCCTTGCGTCTCCTGTATTGAAGGTAGATTTTTTACTGCTGAGCCACTGGGGAAGCCCCACCCAAACCTGTATATTTCCTTATTAGTTTTAAAATGTTACTACTTCGAGTGAACGTTAAGATGAAAAGTTAGAAAGTGATTGTCAGTCTAGTATATACAATAATATATAATAGAGAACATGGATTTGGGCTTCAAAGGCAATTGTCTCGAAACTTCTGGGTCAGTCAGTCAATCAGTATATATCCACTGGGCACCTGTTATGTGTCAGACACTGTTCTAGGCGTGACAGACTCTACAGTAAAGAAAGTAAACAGAGTTTTGACTTTAGAAAGCTTACCCTCTGATGGAAACCAACAAACATGTACATAAGACAGTTCAGGCCATGATAAGTGCTTTGGAAAGAAAAAAAAATTGAGCAAAAAAGTGTGCATTTGGTTTGGCTAAGAGTGTCAGGGGCTAAGGATGGTAAGAAAGGTTGAATGGAATTCACTGAGAGCACTGAAGGCCATGGGACAATTTTGGACTTGATCTTTCAGGTAGTGCGGGATACAATACAAATATTTTTCTAGAAAGCTACATGATTAAATTCATATTTTAGTCAGTTGCCTCTACTGACTGTGCACAGACTGGAATGGTAAGGGCAGACACAAAAGGAAAAAGCAGGAGGCTCCTCTGGCACTTCAGGAACCGTGAGATGAATTATTAGTAAAGTACAAGGGCAGATACTTCCCTGATGGCTCAGTAAAGAAGCCTCCTGCAGCGTAGGAGGCCTGGGTTTGATCTCTGGTCCGAGAAGATCCCTTGGAGAAGGAAATGGCTACCCACTCCAGTATTCTTGCCTGGAATAATCCTATGGACAGAGGAAGCTGGAGGGCTAGAGTCCGTGAGGTTTCAAAGGGTCGTACACAACTTAGCGACTGAGCAAGAACAAGAACAGGTACCAGTGACTGGATAGAGACGAGGGAGATGACGGTTTGCACAGGCTGAATCTGCCGTTCTTCGGTAGAAAGGTAGCTCTCTTCGTCTTAGAGAGATGAAGGATACAGCCGAGAGGCAGGGAGAAAAACAGTAAGATGTTCTTCCAGAGTTGATACATTTGGTTCTATAAAATAAAAATTAAAAAAATTAATCATTGTAGTTCTGGACAGTTTGAATTTAAGGCCCTTGCAGCATTCTCCAAGTTGACTTTTTTATGTAGGCATCTGGAAATATGGCATTCTTTTGAGAACAGTGGGGTCTGGATATAAAACTTATGGAGTTAGCAACTTAGATGTGCTAACGGAAGCTTGGCTTTAGTTTCTCAGTCATATCTGACTCTTTGCAGCTCTATGGACTGTAGCCAGGCTCCTCTGTCCATGAAATTCTCCAGGCAAGAATACTGGAGTGGGTTGCCATTCCCTTCTTCAGGGGATCCTCCTGACCCAAGGGTTGAACCCAGGTCTCCTGCACTGTGGGCAGATAACTGAAGCTATAAGAATGGACTGAAGAGGACATAAAACTTAGGGGAAATAAGTTAAGAAATGTCTGTAATCATCCTGCTTCTCTTTAGAAACAGGTATAGTAAGAACCAAAGTTAGGTGAAAAAACAACAACAACGACACAACAAAAGAAGTCTCTCTGGAGTGTGCCTGCATCTCCCGCTGCCCGGTTACCACGTTCCCTCTCTGACTATTACCCTGCAACTCCTTCATTCAAATTAGTTTTCCCTCTCCTCCTTTCTCTTCAATCTCAAGCACACCACTTCCCACTGGGTACCAGTGGCATCTTATAAGGTACTCAGTCTTTTCATTTCCATTGTGGTAAAAAAGACTCTTAAAGAAAATTAAAGTAATAGGAAGAAGGATGCCCTTGTTTCAACCTTGTACTGATGGATAGGAAGGTTACCAAGGTATACTGGAAAGATCAGGAAACAGACTGTCAAAAAACCCTGGGTTTCTGGTCCAGCATTTCTACTATGAACTAGCTCATTTACAGTAACCCCTTTGAATTCTGTATTCCCCTTAAGAATACACACTTCACAGGAATGTAACAAATATTAGAGGAAATGATATATGTAGGTGTGTTATACAGAGGGTGGTACATATATTAGGTTTTCATCTACTGTCTGGCTTACTCAGTAAATGTTTGTTGAATGAATGATCACCTCTATTAAGGATTCTTGGATCTACCCCTATAGATATGTCAGTCTCTATAAAATTGCTTCTTTAAGACTTTATAGCTGCCAGGATTTCTGGCTTTAAGTATGTTTTTACTACCCTCCTGTATTTTTGTTTGCATTGACTTTATCTGAAAGCACAAAGGTATTAAAGTATCATATAAAATGAGTATCATGTAATTATTATTCAATTATGCCAACCATAATACTACATTTTTCTTTTTGATTATGCCTTTTCAATAATCTTGATTTCTCTTTTTCTCTAAGTCTTGTTCATTCAGTTCTCAACTATACACAAAACACATAAAAATATTTAAAATACTCTATAAAACTAAACATAAAGGTATAGCAACCAGAGAAGGCTATCGTTAAGTTCTTGTTCAGCCATGATTTTTATATTGCCTACTAAATTGTATTTATCTGATAACATTTTTTACTGTAAAATATTCAAAGTTGACTCAGAGACTTGTCTTAAAAACTTGAGACCTGAAAACCTTGATTATTTCTTGACCTCTGCAGAACTCTCAGTATAATGATATGACCTCAGAGGGCATTGCACTCCAATCTGCAGTTTGCTTACTTTTCTATCAGCTACCATAAAGCTCCATCCCACACTATGCTAATAGATTTTGTTAGATCTAAATCGCATACAAATAAACTGTATAGGTTAATGATGCAGAAAACGGAAGGCTATAAGCTTTATGAAGACAAAGCAATGCCAGATATTTTTAAAACATATTTCAAGATACAATATAGCAGTGAATTAATAAAAGCTTATGTTGAACTAATAAATGATGTGTGCACGCAAGTTTTAGATTATGATTTCAAAAATATTATTTCATGAAATTTAGAGTTTCTTTCTCAATAATTCTAAATAGAAACTCTAAATTTCATAAAGTCTTAATAATTAGAAAGCATGCACTTGCTGTCCACAGATTTCTTGCTGTTCTGTTGGTATCCCCAGCTTACTCTTACTTTGGAAACCTTAAATTAAATATTGTTGCTGAATGGAATTCTCTTCCCTCATAGACCTTTGTATAGTTTGATCCCTCACTTTGTTCAGATCTCTCATCAAATGTCCTTTAGAGACTCACACCTTGACCGCTTTTAAATAGTCTTTCCCTTTCTTATCCCTAATACCAGTCTCTCTCATTTTTCTAAAAATTTTTAGTTATGGCATTTATAATTACCAGAAAGGAAACATTTACTTGTACACTTTTATACTGTCTGTCTCCCCTCTGACCCTTACCTGATATCTACAAGGTTCAAGCAGGCAGGGATTCTGTCTGTAGATTATCACTGCAATATCCCCAAAGCTTAGGAGAATGCCTGGCAAGTATTAGGTGCTCAATAAAAGTTCGTTGAACTGATGAATGAATTCCTGATATTTATATTTGACATATTTCCCAGGAATCCTGGAAGATCTTTGTGAACAGAAAATAAATTCTGTATCCCACTAATTCATAGAAAGTCAAAGTTATTGAGTAAAAATTTAAATTTAACATTTATTGAAGACTTATTATAAACTAGGCACTTGCATTTTCCCATTTAGTCCTCGACACAACTTTCTGAGGAGATTATTATTTGTTGTTTAGTTGCTAAGTCTTGTTTGACTCTTTTGTAACCCCATGCACCGTAGCCCACCAGGCTCCTCTGTCCATGGGATTTCCCAGGCAAGACTACTGGAATGGGTTGCCATTTCCTTCTCCAGGGGAGCTTCCCAACCCAGGGCCTGAACCCTCATTTCTTGCATTGGCAGGTGGATTCTTTACCACTGAGCCACCAGGAAGCCCTGATTATTCTTATCCCATGTTAATGATATGGAAAATAAGACACACACACAAAATTGCCTCAGAATCATTCCAAGTCACAAAGCTGGCATTCAAATTCTATTGAGTTTGACTTAAAACCCTATGCTATCTATTACATATTTGTGTTCCATTTCATATGGAAGCCTTTAGAACTCTCTTGAATGGAAACCTTGTATTTGTTTCTGTTCTACAATCCCATGGCAAAATTGTCCATCAGTTCAGTTCAGTTCAGTCTCTCAGTCGTGTCCGACTCTCCACGACCCCATGAATCACAGCACGCCAGGCCTCCCTGTCCATCACCAACTCCCGGAGTTCACTCAAACTCATGTCCACAGAGTCGGTGATGCCATCCAGCCATCTCATTCTTGGTCGTCCCCTTCTCCTCCTGCCCCCAACCTTTCCCAGCATGAGTCTTTTCCAGTGAGTCAACTTGATGCATGAGGTGGCCAAAGTATTGCAGTTTCAGCTTTAGCATCAGTCCTTCCAATGAACACCCAGGATCGATCTCCCTTAGAATGGACTGGTTGGATCTCCTTGTGGTACAAGGGACTCTCAAGAGTCTTCTCCAACACCACAGCTCAAAAGCATCAATTCTTTAGCGATCAGCTTTCTTCACAGTCCAACTCTTACATCCATACACGACCTAAAAATAAACCTTCAGTTCAATCCTGAAATCAACAAGTCGGCCTGACACCAGTGCTCTCAGATTGGTAACATATTTTCCATCCCCCAAAGCCATCAAAAAATAGCCTCCCTAGACATAAGGGCCCCCACATTTCCTTCTATTAGGATTCTATCATTCAGAACAGTTTACTACCACATTTTAGCACCTGGGTGGATCTTATTTGTTCACTATGACTCACTAGAAAAGACTCTGATGCTGGGAGGGATTGGGGGCGGGAGGAGATGGGGACGACAGAGAATGAGATGGCTGGATGGCATCACCAGCTCGATGGACATGAGTTTGAGTGAACTCTGGGAGTTGGTGATGGACAGGGAGGCCTGGTGTGCTGTGATTCATGGGGTCGCAGAGAGTCGGACACGACTGAGTGACTGAATTGAACTGAACTGATCTCCTCTTTGGGAATCATATAAATACAACTTAACTTTATTAGAATCTCATATGCTGGGTATAAAATGATTTGATGGACAGTAGAAGTTGTCAATTTATTACTGACAAAAATAAATATAAATATTTCAATATAGAATTGGACCCCAGAATATGAAAACAAGGAGAGAACTGTCAGAGAAAACTTGTATCATACAAGTTAAACAGGCAAAGAAGACTTTCCTTTTACTTATGTCTTTAAAAAACATATATTTATTTTTAAAATATGTATTTATTTTCAGTTGATTGATGGTTGGTTTATAATATTGGTTTGATTTCTGTTCATACATCAACATGAATTAATCATAGATGTACCTATGTCCCCCTCTCTCTTGAATCTCCCTCCCATCTCCTGCCCATTCCCACCCCTTTAGGTTATTACAGAGCCCCAGTTTGAGTTCCCTGAGTTATACAGCAAATTCCCATTGGCTACCTATTTACATGTGTTAGTGTATACGCATCCATACTACTCTTAAAAATAAATTTAAGAATTATTTATTTTTAATTGGAGGATAATTGCTTTACAATGTTGTGTTGGTTTCTGTCATACATCAACATGAATCAGCCATAGGGATGCATATGTCCCCTCCCTAATGAACCTCCATCCCACCTCCCACCCCATCCCAGCCCTCAAGGTTGTCACAGGACACTGGGTACAGTCCCTGTGTCATTCAGCAAATTCCAACTGGCTATCCATTTTACATATGGTAATGTTTCAGTACTATTCTCTCAGTTTGCCCCACCCTCCCCTTCCCCTACTGTCTACGTCCACAAATCTGTTCTCTATGTCTGCGTCTCTATTGCTGACCTACAAATAGGTTCATCAGTACCATCTTTCTAGATTCCATATATATGCATTAATATGCGATATTTGGTTTTCTCTTTCTGACTTACTTCACTCTGTATAACAGGCTCTAGTTTCATCCACCTCACTAGAACTGACTCAGATTTGTTCCTTTTTATAGCTGAGTAAAATTCCATTGTATATAGGTATTAATACCACAACTTTATCTACTCATCTGTCGATGGACATCTAGGCTGCTTCCGCGTCCTGGCTGTTGTAAATAGTGCTGCAGTGTACTTATGCCTTAAGCAATTTAAATAATATGCAATCTGTTGCATACAATTTCTAGATCTTTTCATTATGTATCCTCCTCTGAAGAGTTTGTTTCTCTAATTTATTCTGTATGCTTAGTTGCTTTGAATAAATAGGGAAAGGTATAATTCTTTTTTAATTCTAAAAGTGGCACCTTTTATAACAATGTTGTTCAGTCACTCAGTTGTGTCTGACTTGTTGCAACCCCATGGACTGTAGCACATCAGGCTTCCCTGGTCTTCATCAGCTCCTGTAGCTTGCTCAAACTCATATCCATTGAATCAGTGATGCCATCCAACCATCTGGTCCTCTGTTGTCCCCTTCTCCTACCACTTTCAATCTTTCCCAGCATCAGGGTCTTTTTCAACGAGTTGGCACTTTGCATCAGGTGGCCAAAGTATTGGAGCTTCAGTTTCAGCATCAGTCCTCCCAATGAATATTCAAGATTGATTTCCTTTAGGATTGACTGGTTTGATCTCCTTGCTGTCCACAGGACTCTCAAGAGTCTTTTCCAACACCATAATTCAAAAGCATCAATTCTTCGGCACTCAGCTTTCTTTATGGTCCAACTCTTACATCCATACATGACTACTGGAAAAACCATAGCTTTGACTACATGGACCTTTGTTGGCAAAGCAATGTCTCTGTTTTTTTTTATAACAAATAATACTGTTGAAACTTATATTTCCTAATCTATCACTCTCAGAAATGAGGTTGTATCTAGTGAATACCCACTGTCAAATAGGAATAAGTTAACTCTCTTAGAAAACCTTTCATCCCCTCCCTCTCTCTCCTGTTTCTCAAGTTTTGTGAATTTGCTCTATTTTTTTCCCTCAAATCAATTGTAGAAGACATATTCTTATTATTCATTACATGGACACGGATGCCCCAATGATAGCTTTAGGTCTGTGTTTAAAGAGATTAAATGATTCCTTCCACTTCTTTCATACTACACCCCATGGTTGGTTAATTTGCACCCCTTCCCCCAGGGTGCATTGAGAACTTAGTTTATTCTGGGCAACACGTCAGAACCAGAGATTTAACAGTGGGTAGGGCATCCCTCATAGCTCAGTTGATAATCTGCCTGCAATGCAGGAGAGCTGGGTTTGATTCCTGGGTCGGGAAGATCCCCTGGAGAAGGAAATGGCAACTCACTCCAATATTCTTGCCTGGAGAATTTCACGGACAGAGGAGCCTGGCAGGCTACAGTCCATGGGGTCGCAAGAGTCGGACACAAATTAGCGACTAAAGAGAGAAAGAGAGAGAGGGCACTATTAACCAACTTCACAGTAGCTTCCTCTGTAGTAAACAGAGCTTCTAAATGGGGAAGGAAAAGTTGCCTCACTTTTCTTACACTTTCTATAATGTGCATTAAATTTTTTTTTCATTTCATTCTTTTTCATTGAGATCCCGCTTCATAGTAGGATGCTCACAGACACTCCAGTCTCATCATTTCATTTGTGTTTCTAGGCATGCCTACTTGACATTTCAAATTTCTATTCTGTTGAATTCTCATGGCTTCATAAGCAGCTCTTCGATTTACCTCTGAGTAAGGAATTTTCCCTGTCTCCTCTGCTTCATTCACTCTCACATATTTGTTTTGAGCATTTGGATTTGTGTTTGCTCAATGGTGTGTGAGCTTGAAATGTCAGGGGAAATAATTGGACAATGCAACCTACTCAAAGTTTAAAAGCTTAATTATGTTTCTAATGTTCTATTGCTTGTCAGAAGCCACTATGTTGAATCTCAGATGGTTATCAGGAAGTTCCTGTGTCTTGAAAAGTATCCTGGGGATGAATTTTTAAAGCATTGTCTCAACTCATTTCCTTATAATCCCTTTCCATTCACAAATCATTACCACTGCCTACGAAGTTTCTTGTGAGAAGGGAATTCCTGTGAGATTTCAAGAAAAACAAAAACCAAAGAGAAAATCTAAACTGTCAAAGGGAAGGACATTTTAAAAGGTAGGAAACTTTGTTTTAATTCTACAAGTTTCCTACCTGTCAGTGGTGGTCTATGAAGTTATTTTACTAATTTGTCTCTGTGAAATAAGAGAAGGAAAGCAGCTCTTAAATCACTGTCTTGAAAAAGTAAGAGAGTATCATGGCCTGGGTAAATTCACTTGAAAAGAGTTTTATGAAGAAGTATCACCTAACCTGCCTTCAACCAAAAATATTTTTCTTAAAAAATTCTATGATATAAATTTCTTCATAAAAATTTCATTTTTTTAATATCTGAAAGCTTCACAATACATATTAGTGTTAGGAGCCCTAACATCTGAGTAGCGTAGCTGTGATAGTCCTGAGATCTTGCTTAGGCCTAAGTTTCAATTTCCTGGCGATAGGGTGGAGGCTAGGTTCATAGAAACTCCTCCCTAAGAAAATCCCAATGGCGCCAAGAATTAAGAAACTCCTCCCTAGAAACATCCCGCCGGCGCCAAAATTGGGCCAATCAGAAGAAAAAGGGAAATCCCCCAGAGAAAACCCCTCTCCTGTATAAACTGGCCAATGAGCTTCTGCGTGTGCATGAACTGGCCAATGAGCTTCTGCCAGCTTGATCTTTTGAACAGAAATAGGTGCTTATGTAACCGGAGACTATAAAAACCCGCTGTGACCTGGGCTCGGGGCTCTTGTCCGCATTCCACTGCGCTGGGAGGGGCAGGAGCCCTAGCTTGAGCTAGAAATAAACCCCATTCTTGCTTTTGCATTGCTGCGAGTGTCTTATTCTACCAGTTAAGGGGGACCGGACTCAGGGCATAACATTAGTACATAAAGTATTCCATTGTGTCTTGTTTTTCTTATTGTTCAGTTGCTAAGTTGTGTCTGACTCTTTGCAACCCCACTGGCTGCAGGACACCAGACTTTACTGTCCACCACTGTCTCCTGGAGGTTGCTCAAATTCATATCCATTGAGTCAGTGAAGCTATCTAACCATCTCATCCTCTGCTGTCCCCTTCTCGTTTTTCATTCACTTTTTCCCAGCATCAGGGTCTTTTCCAATGAGTCAGCTCTTTGCTTCAGGTGGCCAAAGTATTGGAGCTTCAGCTTCAGCATCAGTCCTTCCAATGAATATTCAGGGTTGATTTCCTTTAGGATTGTCTGGTTTGATCTCCTTGAAGTCCATGGGACTCTCAAGAATCTTCTCCTCCACCACTATTTGAAAGTATCAGTTCTTTGGTGCTCAGGCTTCTTTATGGTCCAACTCTAACATCCGTTACATGATGAAGGAAAACCATAGCTTTGACTAAACAAACCTTTGTTGGCAAAGTGATGTCTCTGCTTTTTAATACGCTGTCTAGGTTTGTCATAGCTTTCCTTCTAAGGAGCAAGTGTATTTGAATTTCACGGCTGCAGTCACTATCCACAGTGATTTTGGAAGCCAAGAAAATAAAATCCATCACTGTTTCCACATTTTCCCCTCTTCTTTGTCCTTAAGTGATGGGACTGGATGCCGTGATCTTAGCTTTTTTAATATTGAGTTTCAAGCCAGCTTTTTCACTCTCCTGTTTCACCCTCATTTTATGAAATATAGTAAACATCTTTCATTTTATTTGCTTATTGATCAGCTCATTTTTCCTCCAAATTTAATTCAGTTATTTCCTCCATGAAACATTTAATATCAGTTTGTTGTTGTTGTCCTAGGAAGCACAGGTTGGGGAATGTTGCCTTAGGGACATGCTTCTTCTTTTGAGATTTAAGTGAAATGGTTGACATTAACTTAAGGACTGTAGAGACTCCTTTTATTTTACACTTGACTCTTAAGCAGCTGGAATGCACAAATACACTTATATCCATATCGGAAGAATGCTGCATTGGAAAAGTCTGCCTCTATATTTAGGTCCCACACTAGGAATAGGATGAACATATGGCTCTTTGTCCCCAAAATACTAATCTAGTTTCTATCATTCCCAAATGCTAACACTTTCCATATAATTTTAATACATAAGAATGAAATCACATTTAAACTAATGTTACTGAATGTATGTTTACTCTAAATGATTAATTGTTGAGAAACTCCTTAAGTCCAAAAGGATTCCTGAAACTCAGATCTAGAAGGAAACACAAGATTAGTGAGATCATGAGGAAAGCGAACAACTTTGTTAGTGCTTAAAAGAAGAAATTTCCTCAAGGTAGAGGTAGAGACTCCACTACAAAGATAAACTTTCCTGAATTGAAAACTTGGTCTAGTATCTGCTCTAGCTGTGCTACACTAGCTGTGCACTCCCAAAGGTACATTTCTAAAGTGATTTTCCAAAAAGAATGTACCAATAATCATCCAATGCCATCTGGTGATGTCCATGTGTACAGTCTTGTCTTGTGTTGTTGGAAGAGGGTGTTTGCTATGACAACAGCGTTCCCTTGGCAAAACTCTATTAGCCTTTGCCTTGCTTCATTCTGAGAAATAGATCTAAGGGACTAGATATGATAGACAGTGCCTGATGAACTATGGACGGAGGTTGGTGACATTGTACAGGGGACAGGGATCAAGACCATCCCCTAGAAAAAGAAATGCAAAAAAGCAAAATGGCTGTCTGAGGAGGCCTTAGAAATAGCTGTGAAAAGAAGAGAAGTGAAAAGCAAAGGAAAAAAGGAAAGATATACCCATTTGAATGCAGAGTTCCAAAAAATAGCAAGGAGAGATAATAAAGCCTTCCCCAGTGATCAATGCAAAGAAACAGAGGAAAACAATAGAATGGGAAAGACTAGAGATCTCTTCAAGAAAATTAGAGATACCATGGGGGATACTTCATACAAAGATGAGCTCCATAAAGGACAGAAATGGTTTGGACCAACAGAAGCAGAAGATATTAAGAAGACGTGGCAAGAATATACAGAACTGTACAAAAAAGATCTTCACCACCCAGATAATCACAATGGTGTGATCTCCCTCTAAGAGCCAGGCATCCTGGAAGGTGAGGTCAAGTGGACCTTAGGAAGCATAACTACAAACAAAGCTAGTGGAGGTGATGGAATTTCAGTTGAGCTATTTTAAATCCTAAAAGATGATGCTGTGAAAGTGCTGCACTCAATATGCCAGCAAATTTGGAAACTCAGCAATGGTCACCGGACTGGAAAAGGTCAGTTTTCAGTTTTCATTCCAATTCCAAAGAAAGATAATACCAAAGAATTCTCGAACTACCACACAATTGGACTCATCTCACACACTAGTAGAGTAATGCTCAAAATTCTCCAAGCCAGGCTTCAGCAATATGTGAACCGTGAACTTCCAGATGTTCAAGTTGCTTTTAGAAAAGGCAGAGGAACCAGAGATCAAATTGCCAACATCCACTGGATCATAGAAAAAGCAAGAGAGTTCCAGAAAAGCATCAATTTCTGCTTTACTGATTATGCCAAAGCCTTTGACTGTGTGGATCACAATAAAATCTGGAAAATTCTTCAAGAGATGGGAATATCAGACCACCTGACCTGCCTCTTGAGAAATCTGTATGCAGGTCAGGAAGCAACAGTTAGAACTGGACATGGAACAGCAGACTGGATCCAAATAGGAAAAGGAGTACGTCAAGGCTGTATTTGTCACCATGCTTATTTAACCTATATGCAGAGTTCATCATGAGGAACATGAGAAACTGGGCTGGAGGAGAAATCTGAATCTCAAGATTCCAGGAGAAATATCAGTAACCTCAGATATGCAGATGACACTACCCTTACGGCAGAAAGTGAAGAAAAACTAAAGAGCCTTTTGATGAAAGTGAAAGAGGAGAGTGAAAAAGTTGGCTTAAAGCTCAACATTCGGAAAACTAAGATCATGGCATCTGGTCCCATCACTTCATGGCAAATAGATTGGGAAACAGGGGAAACAGTGGCTGACTTTATTTTTCTGGGCTCCAAAATCATTGTAGATGGTGACTGCAGCCATGAAATTAAAAGATGCATACTCCTTGGAAGGAAAGTTATGACCAACCTAGACATATTAAAAAGCAGAGACATTGTTTTGTCAACAAAGGTCCGTCTAGTTAAGGCTATGGTTTATCCAGTGGTCATGTATGCATGTGAGAGTTGGAATATAAAGAAGGCTGAGCATGGAAGAATTCATGCTTTTGAACTGTGGTATTGGAGGAGACTCTTGAGAGTCCCTTGGACTGCAAGGAGATCCAACCAGTCCATCCTAAAGGAGATCAGTCCTGGGTGTTCATTGGAAGGACTGATGTTGAAACTGAAACTCCAATATTTTGGCCACCTGATGCGAAGAGCTGACTCTTTTGAAAAGACCCTGATGTTGGGAACAATTGAGGGTGGGAGGAGAAGGGGACGACAGATGATGAGGCGGTTGGATGGCATCATTGACTCAGTGGACATGAATTTGGGTAGGCTCTGGGAGTTGGTGATGTACAGGGAGGCCTGGCATGCTGCAGTTCATGGGGTCGCGAAGAGTCGGACACAACTGAGTGACTGAACTGAATTGTTTGACAGCTATATATCAGTGTTTTCTTGACAGAATTAAATATTATTTCTTATTTTTGCCAGTTTTATGTAGAATTTTGAGAGATTTCTCATTTATTCTCCATTAGTATTTATTGGTGAGGTTCAGTTCAGTTCAGTTCAGTTTAGTCACTCAGTCGTGTCCAACTTTCCGCGACCCCATGAATCACAGCACGCCAGGCCTCCCTGTCCATCACCAACTCCCAGAGTTCACTCAAACTCATGTCCATCGAGTTGGTGATGCCATCCAGCCATCTCATTCTCTGTCGTCCCCATCTCCTCCCACCCCCAATCCCTCCCAGCATCAGAGTCTTTTCCAGTGAGTCAACTCGTCGCATGAGGTGGCCAAAGTATTGGAGTTTCAGCAAATATTTTTAATTATTCTGTGAAATGTATTTCTATCTCTTCATGCAAGGTGTATTGGCTATGTAGGGACTAATGATTTAATCTGAATAATTCTGTCCCCTAATTCACTTTCATTCCTTCATTTTTTTCTGCTTTATGAACATACTCAGTGAGTATGAGGTATAACCAAAACCAATTTGTTATTGACTGTGCCTTTGGTATCCTATTTAAGAAATTGTTGCCAAATCCAATGTCATGAGATTTTGCTCTATTTTTCTTCCAGGATTTTATAGTTTCAGGTATTATTACATTTAGAGGTTTAAACCATTTTAAGTTAATTTTTGCATACAACATGAGGTAAGGGTCCAACTTCATTCATTTGCAGGTGGTTATGAAATTAAAAGATGCTTACTCCTTGGAAAGAAAGTTATGACCAACCTAGATAGCATATTAAAAAGTAAAGACATTACTTTGCCAACCAAGGTCTGTCTAGTCAAGGCTATGGTTTTTCCAGTGGTCATGTATGGATGTGAGAGTTGGACTGTGAAGAAGGCTGATCACCGAAGAATTGATGCTTTTGAACTGTGGTGTTGGAGAAGACTCTTGAGAGTCCCTTGGACTGCAAGGAGATCCAACCAGTCCATCCTAAAGGACATCAATCCTGGGTGTTCATTGGAAGGACTGATGTTGAAGCTGAAGCTCCAATACTCTGGCCACCTCATGCGAAGAGTTGACTCACTGGAAAAGACTCTGATGCTGGGAGGGATTGGGGGCAGGAGGAGAAGGGGACGACAGAGAATGAGATGGCTGGATGGCATCACCGACTCGATGGAGGTGGGTTTTAGTGAACTCCGGGAGTTGGTGATGGACAGGGAGGCCAGGCGTGCTGTGATTCATGGGGTCTCAAAGAGTCAGACACAACTGAGCAACTGAACTGAACTGATCCAGTTTTCCCAGCATCATCTGTTAAATAAATTATCCTTTATGCATTGTGCAGCCTTGGAACTCTTGTCAAAGACCTTTTGGCCAAATACGTGAGGATTCATTTCAGGACTCTTTATTCTGCTTATTGGTCTATTTGTCAGGCTTTATGTCAGTGCCATACTGTTTCAATTACTGTAGCTTCATAATATGTTTTGAAAGCAAGATGTATGAGGCCTCCAGGTATGTTTTTCTTTCTCAAGGTTGTTTTGATAGTTTGGGGTTCTTTGAGACATTGGAATAGGAGTAGAGGAGTCTTATGTATACATAGACTTTCACATAAGTTTATATTTTCACTGTTGAAACCTCTACCTTCAGCTGAAGTGAAGTCGCTCAGTCGTATCCAACTCTTTGTGACCCCGTGGACTGTAGCCTACCAGGCTGCTCTGTCCATGGGATTCTCCAGGCAAGAATACTGGAGTGGGTTGCCATTTCTTTCTCCAGGGGATCTTCCCAACCCAGGGATTGAACCCGGGTCTCCCACATTGCAGGCAGATGCTTTACCTTCTGAGCCACCAGGGAAGCCCTGGCTGAGCTGAGTGTTATTAAGTCCAGGGTCCCTTTGCTTCATCAGAGAGTGAATGCTCAGTCTTCTGCTGTGATGGGTATAAGAATGGGAATGGGTGATAGTCATTCTGTTGTTGGTGAAAGGATGGGGTCTAGGGTCATCAAGGATATTCTTTATTGCCTGAAGTAAACACTGAGTAAATGCTCACTGGAGCAGATAATTCAGGCAAAATGAGTACAAGAAAAGTTCAAGCAAGAAAAAAAATGATACAGTTGAAAATAAAAGTTAACGTTGCTAGGTCCCTGAATTTCTAATAGCAACCCATTAATGATTTCCTCACAATGTAGTCTTTTTAAGGAACATTATAGAACTTATATCTATAATATTTAAAACTCTGCTAACATAAACAGACATTTTAGAGTATTAAATGGATAATCACTGAAGCAAACCTGTCTAGATTTTTGCACATAGAATTCTAAGTATCCCTGCCAATAAGATTAGAAATTTAAGAAGTTCTTTAGGAGAACAATTTCATTTCCCCAAATAACTTATCATTTTTCTTCTGGGGTTTTTCATATCGGCTATTAAAGTGAATATTAAAAGTGTGAATGGAAATATTTTGTAGCCATGATGTTACAGATTGGCATCTTCAAAAGTACAAGAGATATTGCCAAGTCTATCACTAATCAAGTTTTATAATTTACAACCTGTGCAAACTGTGGGCTGAGAACCACAGCAGTTGTGCTGAGCATTTCTGGGAAGTTACCACCATCCCAGCACCAATTATTAAAACCTCTTACACACATTAAAGCTATAAAGATTAAAAATATAGCACATTTGTCATTAAATATGGATGACTTCATGTAATATGCATTATATACAAAAACAATGTCCTGCCACTTGAGCTTTATCACTACCCTACGGAAAATCCACAAACCCAGAGTCCCACATCAAAGCTCATTTTGGCAAAGCCAAGGAACAACTTTGTCATGCAAAATAAACACAGATGTTCCACACTCAGGCAACTGGCTAAGAGGAGATAGTGCATAGGGGGATGCACAGCTCTGTAAAAGATAATGCCTTCTTACACACCCTACAGCAGTCTTCTATGAAGGCTGCAAATGCTGTTTCAAAGAGCTGATTCTTCCATTTGAAAAGAATATTTTCCTGACTGTAGCTGTGAACACACTACACTAGTTCTCTCTGCAGGCATATAGAGAAGTACATACAGACTGAGGTTGTAGGTTTAGATGTTTTGGATCTAAAGAGAACTAAATTTCCCATGCATCTTAAACTGTGCCCTTCTTTTCAGTGATTTATTGATTTCTATCTGTAATATATAATATTAATAATCATTTTAATTATAATAAGGTCTAAGGAAAGAAAAGTTTCTAAACTCTTCCATTAACAGTTAATGCTGGATGATTTCAAATGACCAGACAGCTACAATTGACTTCCCTTTGTTTCTTTTATTCTCAGCTAATTGCAATAGAATATCTCTGCTAAACAAACAGTTCTGGGATTCAAATATATTTCCCCCAGAAACAAAAATAGAGTTGCAAAAGATGGAGAACACATGTTTGGGAATTCTTCTATGTGGTTTAGAATTGCATTGATATTCAGTTATGGCTTATTTAAAATATCTACTCAAACTAGAATTTTTCCTCTTTCCCCATACTATCATGTGATTGGGGAGAAAAGGTAAGATTGGAAAAAGAAGGATAAGGTTTGGGGTTATTGTGATTTTGAAAGTATACAGTTTTTGTGGACACCTCTGTCTTGAAATAGTTTTAATCTGAAATAGACCTAAAGCCAAGGAGGAGGGAAGTGTTAGATGGTCAACAAAATCTCCCTCTGTTCTGCCAGCAATATTGTCTTGGTTATAATGAGAAATTGATCCTAGTAGTTATACTCTAATTAATAGGAATTATAAATATAAAGCATTTTAGGAAACAAGTAACCTTTTGTGAAGACCAAGAGTCTTGCCCATCATCTTCCACCATCCTGTATTTTAAGTATCAAGTAGGTGTGACAGACAGAAAATTTCAGGCTGTGCTCCATTTGCTCTCCTCTTGCAAGTATTTCTATTCTCTTCTGCTCTACTATTCTTTGCAATGTCTTTTCTACATTTCTAAACTTGCTTATTGCAGCCATGAAATTAAAAGACGTTTACTCCTTGAAAGGAAAGTTATGACCAACCTAGATAGCATATTAAAAAGCAGAGACATTACTTTGGCAACAAAGGTCCGTCTAAGTCAAGGCTATGGTTTTTCCCGTGGTCATGTATGGATGTGAGAGTTGGACTGTGAAGAAAGCTGATCGCCGAAGAACTGATGCTTTTGAACTGTGGTGCTGGAGAAGACTCTTGAGAGTCCCTTGGACTGCAAGGAGATCCAGCCAGTCCATGCTAAAGGAGATCAATCCTGGGTGTTCACTGGAAGGACTGATGCTAAAGCTGAAACTCCAGTACTTTGGTCACCTTATGCAAAGAGTTGACTCACTGGAAAAGACTCTGATGCTGGCAGGGATTGGGGGCAGGAGGAGAAGGGGACAACAGAGAATGAGATGGCTAGATGGCATCACCGACTCAATGGAGGTGAGTTTGAGTGAACTCCGGGAGTTGGTGATGGACAAGGAGGCCAGGCATGCTGTGATTCATGGGGTCGCAAAGAGTTGGACACAACTGAGCAACTGAACTGAACTGAACCCTTATTAATAGGACTTGGCAGGTGGCGCTAGTGTTAGAGAATCTGCCTGCCAATGCAGGAGATTCAAGAGACAAGGGTTCAAACCCTGAGTCACAAAGATCCCCTGGAGGAGGAAATGGCAAACCACTTCAGTATTCTTGCCTAAAAATCCCATGGATAGAGGAGGCTGTAGTTCATGGGATTGCACAGAGTCAGACACAACTGAGCACAGTTTACTTTGATACATGGTTATAATATCTGCCATAGTGAAAAGAAAGTTTGTGCAAATACTATGAGACAAATGAGACATTTTTCACTGTGATTAATAAATTATTATATTCAATTAAAAAATCCCAACACCCCCAATTAAGGAAAACTATTTTTCTTAAAATTTGACTCATACATTTCCATCTTCCCTGAGGTCAATCAATTTTCTTTGCAAATTAATAAGTGGTGTTCCTCTAATTTTAGCAAATTGCTTCATTCCAGTGAAAATTTTATTTTTGAGTATTTGTGTGTTTGTGTGTGCTCAGTTTCTCAGCTGTGTATGACTCTTTGTGACCCCGTGGACTGTAGCCCTCCAACTCCTCTGTCTATGGATTTCCCAGACAAGAATACTGGAGTGGGTTGCCATTTCCTACTCCAGGGGATCTTCCTGACCCAGGGATTAAACCTGAATCTCCTGTGTCCCTTGCATTGACAAGCAGATTCTTTACCACTAGTGCCATTTGGAAAGCTGTTTGGAGTATTTAGCATGTTCCAATTTGAAAATCTTATATGTTTATTTATTTTGGACTAAAAATATTCCTTAATAATGGGAATATTTCTGAATATCAGTTTCTAGATGCCTTCTCCATAGCCAAGAATTCATCCTTTACCACAAGGTAATCAGCAAATCTCTGTGAACTAAAAAAGTTCATGATGTCTCCATGTTTTATTACAAGAGGATATGTATATTCTATTATTTTTTAAACACCTTATACTTATATAATAACTGTATTATGAAATACTCTAGTAGATTTTGTATTTCTCATTTCAACTTATTTCTTGCAACAGTTTTCTAAAAATGATACAATAAAGAGAGTTCATAAATGATGCTGTTGATTAATGTAATCCCAGAATTCCTTTATAAATTATATTTGGGGCAACTGCTCAGAGCTTGGACTTCCAAAGTTGGGTTTTTATAAAATGTTGTGGTTAGAACTATATTATTTTTATTTAAAAAGGCATTACTGTTAAAATATGTCTCCTCTGACATAGCTGTTCTTAAGTGACCCATAACAATAGTTATTTTAGATTGCACCCCCAGCTACCTTAAACATTTTATTCTATTGTGAATGCTTTCTCTCTCAGTACAGTTTCTCTTTGCTACTGGTATATTTGCCAGTCACATTAATAACTCCTCTTCTTTCCAAAAATTTGTGTTTAGATTCTTTGGATGTTTCTATATAACAATATCCTCTGAAAATAAAACATAAGTGTCTTTACATCTAATCCTATATCTTAATTTTATTTTTTCATCTTACTTTGTTAAATAAAACCTCAAGAGAATATTGAATACAAGTAGAAATAGTGGTCCTTATCATTTCCTTATTTTGAAGGTAATGCATCTAATGTTTTTGCAGTATTGAGTAACATTCACTCTAGATTTATTGTGTATGTAGACAGTGGGAGACAGGACATAACTTTGGAGATTAAGTTGTGGCAATACTATTACTTAAAATAAAAAATATAGGGAAATGAGCAAATATGAGGAGCAGAGGGCAGAAGTTCAACTAGTGAATGGTAAGTTCAACAAGTTCAGTTCCTTCATCTCTACCTAGCACATAACGGTTCATCCTTCAAGTCCCTTGTATAACATTCTTGACTCTTTCAGGAATCCTTAGACACATCTTTCGCTATACAGTCATTAAACTATGTATGCATCAACTTAGCAGCAATTATGGCACTGCATTGAAATAGTGTGCTCACATATTTAGTGACCAAAATTATATCAGCTATCCTTCTCCGTTTTTTCAACCGACAACCAATCTCTCAGCTGAAAATGTCTGTCAATTTGTCAGCTTACTAATGAATGAAGTACACTTTGAATCCATATGATTTCATCCTTACCCTTACTTTAGTGTAAGCCATGGAAAATTCTTCAAGAGTTGGGAATATCAGACCACTTTACCTGCCTCCTGAAAAATCTGCATGCAGGTCTAAAAGCAACAGGTAGAACCAGACACGGAACAACGGACTGGTTCCAAATTGGGAAAGGAGTACATCAAGGCTGTATATTGTCACCCTGCTTATTTAACTTATATGAAGAGTACATCATGTGAAATGCCAGACTGGATGAAGCACAAGCTAGAATCAAGATTGCCAGGAGAAACATCAATAAACTCAGATATGCAGATGACACTATGCTTATGTCACAAAGCAAAGAGGAACTAAAGAACCTCTTGATGAAGGTTAAAGAGGAGAGTAAAAAGGTTGACTTAAAACTCAACATTCTTAAAACTAAGATCTTGGCATCTGGTCCCATCACTTCATGACAAATAGATGGGGAAACAATGGAAACAGTGACAGACTTTCTTTTTGGGGCACCAAAATCACTGCAGATGCTGACTGCAGCCATGAAATTAAAAAACACTTGCTCCTTGGAAGAAAAGCTATGACCAACCTAGATGGCATATTAGAAAGCAGAGATATTACTTTGCCAACAAAGGTCCGTCTAGGCAAGGCTATTGTTTTTCTAGTAATCATGTATGAGAGTTGGACCATAAAGAAAGTTGAGTGCTGAAGAATTGATGCTTTTGAACTGTGGTGTTGGAGAAGACTCTTGAGAGTCCCTTGGACTGCAAGGAGATCCAACCAGTCCATTCTAAAGATCAGTCCTGAGTGATCATTGGAAGGACTGATGTTAAGGTGAAACTCCAATCCTTTGGCCACCTGATACGAAGAACTGACTTACTGGAAAAGACCCTGATGCTGGGAAAGATTGAAGGCAGGAGAAGAAGGGGATGATAGAGGATGAGATGGTTGGATGGCATCACTGACTCAATGGACATGAGTTTGAGCAGCTCCAGGAGCTGGTGATGGACAGGGAAGCCTGGTCTGCTGCAGTCCATGTAGTCACAAAGAGTCGGACACGCCTGAGTGACTGAACTGAACTGAACCATCACTACTTACCTACACTGGTCTCATAGCCTTCTCACAGTTGTCCCTGCCTCACTCTTATTCCATCCCAGTCTGTACTGCATAAAGAAGCTTTATTAATCAATTAAAATTGCAAATGAAATCATGCCACTCTTTTGCCAGTGGCTCCCAATAGGGCTTCCCTGATAGCTCAGTTCCAGTATTCTTGGGTTTCCCTTGTGGCTCAGCTGGTAAAGAATCTGCCTGCGCTGTGGGACACCTGAGTTCAATCCCTGAGTTGGGAAGATCCCTGGAAAAGGGAAAGGCTACCCACTCCACTATTCTGGCCTGAAGAATTCCATGGACTATGTAGTCCATGGTGTTGCAAAGAGTCAGACACGACTAAGCAACTTTCACTTAGCCATGTTAGCCCCATATGTTAGGAATAAAATTCAGACTTCTTTCAGTTCAGTTCAGTCACTCAGTCATGTCTGACTCTTTGTGACCCCATGGACTGCAGCACGCCAGGCCTCCCTGAATATCACCAACTCCCAAAGTTTACTCAAACTCATGTCCAATGAGTCAGTGATGCCATCCAACCATCTCATCCTCTGTCATCCCCTTCTCCTCCTGCCCTCAGTCTTTCCTAGCATCAGGGTCTTTTCAAATGAGTCAGTTCTTCACATCAGGTGGCCAAAGTATTGGAATTTCAGCTTCAACATCAGTCCTTCCAATGAATATTCAGGACTGATTTCCTTTAGGATTGACAGGTTGGATCTCCTTGCAGTCCAAGAGACTCTCAAGAGTCTTCTCCAACACCACAGTTCAAAAGCATCAATTCTTCAGTGCTCAGCTTTCTTTTTAGTCCAACTCTCACATCCATACATGACTACTGAAAAAACCACAGCCTTGACTAGACAGACCTTTGTTGGCAAAGCAATGTCTCTGCTTTTAAAAATGCTGTCAAAGTTGGTCATAACTTTTCTTCCAAGTTAGTTTCATGGCTGCAGTCACCATCTGCAGTGATTCTGAAGCCCCAAAATATAGTCTGTCACTGTTTCTACTGTTTCCCCATCTATTTGCCATGAAGTGATGGGACCAGATGCCATGATCTTAGTTTTCGGAATGTTGAGTTTTAAGCCAACTTTTTCACTCTCCTCTTTCACTTTCATCAAGAGGCTCTTTAGTTCTTCTTCACTTTCTGCCATAAGGGTGGGGTCATATGCATATCTGAGGTTATTGATATTTCTCCTGGCAATCTTGATTCCAGCTTGTGCTTCCTCCAGCCCGTGTTTCTCATGATGTACTCTGCATGTAAGTTAAATAAGCAGGGTGACAATATACAGCCTTGACGTACTCCTTTTCCTATTTGGAACCAGTCTGCTGTTTCATGTCCAGTTCTAACTGTTGCTTCCTAACTTGTATACAGAATTCTCAAGAGGCAGGTCAGGTGGTCTGGGATTCCCATCTCTTTCAGAATGTTCCACAGTTTGTGGTGATCCACACAGTCTAAGGCTTTGGCATAATCTATACAGCAGAATTAGATGTTTTTCTGGAACTCTCTTGCTTTTTCCATGATCCAGTGGATGTTGGCAATTTGATCTCTGGTGCCTCTGCCTTTTCTAAATCCAGCTTGAATATCTGGAAGTTCATGATTCATGTCCCGTTGAAGCCTGGCTTGTAGAATTTTGAGCATTACTTTACTAGGGTGTGAGATGAGTTCAACTATGTGGTAGTTTGAGCATTCTTTGGCATTGCCTTTCTTTGGGATTGGAATGAAAACTGACCTTTTCCAGTCCTGTGGCCACTGCTGAGTTTTCCAAATTTGCTGGCATATTGAGTGCAGCACTTTCACAGCATCATCTTTCAGGATTTGAAATAGCTCAACTGGGAATTCCATCACCTCCACTAGCTTTGTTTTTGGTGATGCTTCCTAAGGCCCACTTGACTTCACATTCCAGGATGTCTGGCTCTAGGTGAGTGATCACACTATCGGGATTATCTGGGTGGTGAAGATCCTTTTTGTACAGTTCTTCTGTGTATTCTTGCCACCTCTTCTTAATATCTTCTGCTTCTGTTATGTCCATACCATTTCTGCCCTTTATTGTGCTCATATTTGCATGAAATGTTTCCTTGGTATCTCTAATTTTCTTGAAGAGATCTCTAGTCTTTCACATTCTATTTTTTCCCTCTATTTCTTTGCACTGATCACTAAGGAAGTCTTTCTTCTCTCTCCTTGCCTCTGCCAGAGATTCCTGGACACTCATGGGCAAGTCTGGGTCAGTCTCTTGTGAGGTCACTTTTCCTTTCTCCTGGGTCCTGGTGCATACAAGGTCCTGTTTGAGCCCTCCAAGGGTCTATTTCCCAGCCCTGTGTAAGGTCTGGCAGCTCTCTGGTGGCAACCTCCTCCAAGAGGGCTTATGCCATACCCAAGTCTGCTGCATCCAGAGCCCCTGCCCCGCAGCAGTCCATTGCTGACCTGTACCTCCACAGAAGATACTCAAACACAGTTCTGTCTCAGTCTCTGTAGGGTCTTGGGTCCTGGTGTGCACAAAGTTTGTTTGAGCGCTCTGAGCATCTCTGGCAGGTATGGGGTTTGATTCTAAACGTGATTTTGCCCCTCCTGCCATCTTGCTGGGCCTTCTCCTTTGCATTGGACATGGGATATCTCCTCAAAGTCACTCCAGTGCTGCACAGCTGCCACTCCAGTGCCTACCATCTTGCTGGGGCTTCTCCGCCCTTGGACGTGGGGTATCTCCTTATATTCGCTCCAGCACCACCAAGTGGGCATTAAAAGCCCAATGTGATTTGTCCTCTCTTTACTGCATTCCAGAATGATTAGCCTTCTTTTAGTTGCTTGAGCAAACTCATCCAGACCCATCACTACTTCAGAGAGGCCTTCACTTGTAGAATAGTAAGATAAATAATATATAAATATATATGTGTATATAAACAGATAAATCATAATATAACTCAAACAAATAATAACCTTATAGAAGAAATTACACAAAAAATACATCCAGGAATAGAGGAGTCACATAAAAAATACAAGAAATAACAATATAAGAAAATTCTTCAGAGAGTATTAATGAAATATAGTTAATATTTAATTAAATCAATTAATTATATAATTTGATTTAGGTCATATCTGAATGGTCTAGTGGTTTTCCCTACTTTCTTCAATTTAAGTCTGAATTTGGCAATAAGGAGTTCATGATCTGAGCCACAGTCAGCTCCTGATCTTGTTTTTGCTAACTGTATAGAGCTTCTCCATCTTTGACTGCAAAGAATATAATCAGTCTGATTTCGGTGTTGACCATCTGGTGATGTCCATGTGTAGAGTCTTCTCTTGTGTTGTTGGAAGAGGGTGTTTGCTATGACCAGTGTGTTCTCTTGGCAAAACTCTATTAGCCTTTGCCCTGCTTCATTTCATGCTCCAAGGCCAAATTTGCCAGTTACTCCAGGTGTTTCTAGACTTCCTACTTTTGCATTCCAGTCCCCTATAATGAAAAGGACATCTTTTTTGGGTTTTAGTTCTAAAAGGTCTTGTAGGTCTTCATAGAACTGTTCAACTTCTGCTTCTTCAGCATTACTGGTTGGGGCATAGACTTGGATTACTGTAATATTGAATGGTTTCCCTTGGAAACGAACAGAAATCCTTCTGTCGTTTTTAAGATTGCATCCAAGTACTGCATTTCAGACTCTTTTGTTGACCATGATGGCTACTCCATTTCTTCTAAGGGATTCCTGCCCACAGTAGTAGGTATAATGGTCATCTGAGTTAAATTCACCCATTCCAGTCCATTTTAGTTCACTGATTCCTAGAATGTCGACATTCACTCTTGCCATCTCCTGTTTGACCACTTCCAATTTGCCTTGATTCATGGACCTAACATTCCAGGTTCCTATGCAATATTGCCCTTTACAGCATCGGACCTTGCTTCTATCATCAGTCACATCCACAACTGGGTATTTGTTTCACTTTGGCTCCATCCCTTCATTCTTTCTGAAGTTATTTCTCCACTGATCTCCAGCAGCATACTGGGCACCTACCGACCTGGGGAATTCCTCATTCAGTATCCTATCATTTTGCCTTTTGATACTGTTCATGGAGTTCTCAAGGCAAGCATACTGAAGTGGTTTGCCAGTCCCTTCTCCAGTGGGCCACATTCTGTCAGACCTCTCCACCATGACCCGTCCGTCTTGGGTGGCCCCACACAGCATGGCTTAGTTTCATTGAGTTAGACAGGGCTGTGGTCCATATGATCAGATCAGCTAGTTTTTTGTGATTATGATTTCAGTGTATCTGCCCTCTAATGCCCCCTCCCAATACCTACCATCTTATTTGGGTTTCACTTACCTTGGTCGTGGAGTATCTCTTCACAGCTGCTCCAACAAAGTGCAGCCTCTGTACATTACCTTGGACGAGGGGTATCTCCTCAAGGCCGCCCCTCCTGACCTTGAATGTGGAGTAGCTCCTCTCGGCCCTCCTCTGCCCGCGCAGCCACCGCCTCTTGGATGTGGGACAGCTCCTCTTGGCCACCGCCCTGACCTTGGGCGTGGGGTATCTCCTCTCGGCTGCGCTTCTGTGTGTGGTCAGTTGTGCCAAGCCCGGAGTCTCTCGCGTCTGCACCGCAGGGGCTGGCGTCAGGAGACAGGGACCAAGACCATCCCCATGGAAAAGAAATGCAAAAATCAAAATGGCTGTCCGAGGAGACCTTACAAATAGCTGTGAAAAGAAGAGAAACGAAAAGCAAAGGAGGAAAGGAAAGATATAAGCATCTGAATGCAGAGTTCCAAAGAATAGCAAGGAGAGATAAGAAAGCCTTCCTCAGTGATCAATGCAAAGAAATAGAGGAAAACAACAGAATAGGAAAAACAAGAGATTTTTAAGAAAATTAGAGATATCAAGGGAACATTTCATGCAAAGAAGGGCTCAATAAAGGACAGAAATGGTATGGACCTAACAGAAGCAGAAGATATTAAGAAGAGGTGACAAGAATACACAGAAGAACTGTACAAAAAAGATCTTCATGACCAAGATAATCACGATGGCGTGATCACTCACCTGGAACCAGACATCTTGGAATGTGAAGTCAAGTGGGCCTTAGAGAGCATCACGACGAACAAAGCTAGTGGAGGTGATGGAATTCCAATTGAGCTATTTCAAATCTTGAAAGATGATGCTGTGAAAGTGCTGCACTCAATATGCCAGCAAATTTGGAAAACTCAGCAGTGGCCACAGGACTGGAAGAGGTCAGTCTTCATTCCAATCCCAAAGAAAGGCAATGCCAAAGAATGCTCAAACGACCGCACAATTGCACTCATCTCACACGCTAGTAAAGTCATGCTCAAAATTCTCCAAGCTAGGCTTCAGCAATATGCGAATCGTGAACTTCCAGATGTTCAAGCAGGTTTTAGAAAAGGCAGAGGCACCAGAGATCAAATTGCCAACATCCGCTGGATCATGGAGAAAGGAAGAGAGTTCCAGAAAAACATCGATTTCTGCTTCATTGACTATGCCAAAGCCTTTGACTGTGTGGATCACAATAAACTGTGGAACATTCTGAAAGAGATGGGAATACCAGACGACGTGACCTGCCTCTTGAGAAACCTGTATGCAGGTCAGGAAGCAGGAGTTAGAACTGTACATGGAACTACAGACTGGTTCCAAATAGGAAAAGGAGTACGTCAAGGTTGTATATTGTCACCCTGCTTATTTAACTTATATGCAGAGTACATCATGAGGAATGCTGGGCTGGAAGAAGCACAAGCTGGAACCAAGATTGCCGGGAGAAATATCAATAACCTCAGATATGCAGATGACACCACCCTTATGGCAGAAAGTGAAGAGGAACTCAAAGGCCTCTTGATGAAAGTGAACGAGGAGAGTGAAAAGTTGTCTTGAAGCTCAACATTCAGAAATCGAAGATCATGGCATCTGGTCCCATCATGGGAAATAGATGGGGAAACAGTGGAAACAGTGTCAGACTTTATTTTTTTGGGCTCCAAAATCACTGCAGATGCTGATTGCAGCCAGGAAATTAAAAGACGCTTACTCCTTGGAAGGAAAGTTATGACCAGCCTAGATAGCATATTAAAAAGCAGAGACATTCCTTTGCCAACCAAGGTCTGTCTAGTCAAGGCTATGGTTTTTCCCGTGATCATGTATAGATGTGAGAGTTGGACTATGAAGAAAGCTGATCGCCGAAGAATTGATGCTTTTGAACTGTGGTGCTGGAGAAGACTCTTGAGAGTCCCTTGGACTGCAAGGAAATCCAACCAGTCCATTTTAAAAGAGATCAATCCTGGGTGTTCATTGGAAGGACTTATGCTAAAGCTGAAACTCCAATACTTTGGCCACCTCATGCGACAAGTTGACTCACTGGAAAAGTGTCTGACGCTAGGAGGGATTGGGGGTAGGAGGAGACAGGGACGACAAAGAATGAGATGGCTTGATGGCATCACCGACTCTGTGGACATGAGTTTGAGTGAACTCCGGGATTTGGTGATGGACAGGGAGGCCTGGTGTGCTGTGGTTCATGGGGTCGCAAAGAGTCGGACACGACTAAGCAACTGAACTGAACTGAACTGAACTGCATTATAATTAATAATAATATATATTAATAATATATTATATTAATATATATAATTAAATAATATATATAATTATAATATATATAATTGAAGCATATAATTAAATCATAGGCCAAATAAATAAAGTGCATTCAATGGTTATTGAATTTTGACTCAGTGGTTCTGGAGGGTGGTCTGGGTTTTAAATTTTTAATGAGTTAATTTAAACTTGCTTTAATTTTAATATTGGTGATTCTGATGTAGACCATCCATGGACATTGCTTTCACAAATATCACTTTAGGAGTTCAAAGGCTGAAAACGATCTGGAATGAAGAGAATATGAAATATTTCATGATAGAAAACAGTTATAATGTGGACTTCATAGGGGTGTTTGAGCTGACATGGGTAAGTATGAAGAAAAAAGGAATATCATTCAAAATAGAAAGCATAGGAATAAAGATTTTCATAGTATAATGGTTTCCAGATCAATAAGAAAAATTATTAAGGCTATAAATAAAAGATTGAATTCAGTATTAACTATAAAATTATTTAACTAAAAAATTCTTCATTTGTGATTAGGAAGAAAGAAAAACTATTCAAATATTTTTTTTGATTGAAGGTTTAAGGTTTCAGGAATACTCACATATTGTCAATTATCCTCAAGCTATTGCATCAAATGTTCACCTGCATTCCAGAATATATTACAATTATGTTACTAGCTATGAGACAAGTATATCAGCCCAGCGCCATGAATTCATTTTCATCAGGTCAGAGAACAACTAAGGTTTTTAAAATTGTGTTACTTTCTCTGTATTGAGGTCATAAAACTGCCCTGAGTCCCAGCACAGGTGGCCACTCTCTGTGTGAAATGCCCAGGCCTGTGAAACAAGAGGTATGTCACGGATCCGCGGTGATCACTGACAAACTGAGCGCCTCTCTCAGGGCATTTGCCTCCGAATTGGCATAAGTCAGACTTCATTCCAGGCAGAAAACACAAAGCAGCCTAGTTAACAAAATCCTTTCCTTTGAACTTGAACATTTGTTTGGGAGCTGGAGCACCAATAAGTAGAAATGTATAATCTATCTCTTTAAAATATGGTTTTGAATGATTTGTTTTCTCCAGATTGTATCACCTATTATTAACTCACTAGTTTAACAGAAAGAGGCTTCTTCTCTAACTTCCCCAGATGATAATTTTATTTCAGTAGATTTTTGGGTGCTGATGTCCTTTCTTATTAATTACAAATGAAGGTTCAATCTTTTTTTTTAAACAAACACTGTCTTTACATTGTCATATTTCTGAGGTTTATGGCAATTTATTTAGGGAATTGGGAGGGGTAACAAGTAGTAAACCTGTTCAAATAAGACCACAATGCTATCGTTATAACATATTATAATCACCATATATGGAAATACACTGACTTCTAACTAGGAAATGGAATAACAAAAAATAAAACAGGATGTTTATATTGATGAATGGATATTTGCATTCATCATCACCTCTGGTCATAATTCATCTAATGATGCTGGATACTGACTTTCTCATGGCATACATTCTATTTCCTTTCAAATATTCCCTATCCAGGTTTATATAAATTCTGGGAGGTATTAGCCTATATACCTCATTCGCATAGTAGAGAACAGAAATATAATTGAGTTATTTATTTTGTCCTGGGGAGTATGATGAATGGAACAATTAGGAGCTTAAAGACTGCAACACTAATAGACTAGTTCATAGGACTGAAGATGAGTATATGCTACAGCTACCAGTGGAAATGGAAAAGCATTTTTTTTAAAGAAAGAAATAAAAGTAATGGCTTTTTTGAATATTGTCACTTGACTTTCCAGAACAGTTGAATCTGGAAGCTAAAGTGTTAACACCTATAAGCTGTTCAACAAGGGAATATATACTGTTAAATATTGGGAGTTATTTAAAATGCCAGTGAGTATAATAGCAGTGCTCTGAAATAACCATTTCATCTGCCTACATTACTCTAAAATTAATGAATAATGAAGCGATGCCCTTCACATTCTCTTCCCTTTCCATTCCAAGATATATTGATCAGATGACATTTATTTAAGTTTGGGATAATGTATTAATTTCAAGATAATTATTCAATATACTTTTGTCACTGTTGATATGCTTCAATGTCATCCAGGGGCCGGGGGATGAATAAACTGTTATCTGACATTGCTGGACAGGGTGCTAGAAATAAATGAAATTTTTCTCCTTGAGATTCACTGACTTAGGTTTTTACTTGGGGAGGGGCATGGAAAAGAAAGCTGAAGGTGGAGAGAGCATGATGATATAACCTGAGGGTTAAGAGGATAAGGGTATTTTAAAAGATGGTACTTCAGGATGAAGTGCTTTTCCATTGTTGCTGGGGTCAGGCTGATCTTCAGCAAAGCTGACAGAGCCCATCCTTAGTGGATGCCACTGCAATATTAACACTCATTTAGAGCAGATGTGGCTAAAAGCATGAAACATTGAACAAACAGCTGCCACAGATCCAGTGCCATTGCATAAGCACTTATGTTCTATTAATGCAGTGGATTGCTGAGGCCAGTAGGGCAGACTTATTCCCCACAGTTCTTTAGCAGATGTGCCAAATGATGACTCCTCTGAGAAGTGCTGCCCCGTTGAAGCAATCCCTCCATCTTATGCAAAGATTCTAATACAAAGTCCTCTACCCATAAAAAGATGCAGCTAAGGTCAGACTAGATGCAGTCCATGGGGTCGCAAACAGTCGGACACGACTGAGCGACTGAACTGAACTGAAGAGAAGGTCAGATTACACTCTGTCAAGATATTTTGAACAGGTGTACTTTGGTATGGGTTTATTTTATTTTTATTCTATTCTAGTCTATTTTTATTTTGATCATGTGCCAGTGCTACAAAGTTATTTCTTTCTGTTTCCTCTCATTTTTATTGTGTGTGTGTTCACATGTAATATCTAAAAGACTGTTTCTGCCCATCAGTTGTTGGTCTTTAGCTGCTAAGTCATGTCCAAATCTTTTGTAACACCAGGGACTGTAACGTGCCAGGCTCTTCTGTCCATGGGATTTTCCAGGCAAGAATAATGGAGTAGGTTGCCACTTCCTTCTCTAGGGAAATCTTCCCGACCAAGGGATCAAACCCACATCTCCTGCATTGCAGGTGGATTCTTTACCACTGAGCCATATGGGAAGCCTGTCGGATAAGTCAAGACCCTGCACTTCAAACTTGCATCTCAGCTCACCTGATTCAGTAGGTTTCAGGCATGATGTTTCCAAGTTGACAACTATCTGTTTGAAACCTCTTTGGGCTTCCAAGTTTTTTCCTCTGTTCAGTGGAATGAATCAAAACTCAGAACTCTAAAGAAAAATATCAAACATTATGGGTCAAAACTATAATTCATTTGTAATAAAAATCAACAAGTCTCCCACTCATCAGCAGTGCAGAAGCTAGCTGGTAGTATTTGAAAATTTCAGGAGAAAAAGAGCAGGCAGTAATTCTAGCTTGTTCTCTCTCAGGCTGATTTGTACTCTGCTGCCATCTCACTTCCCCATGCAGACGAGAGTCACTTGGGTAATTAATCCTTAACAAGCCAACATGCTGCTCTCCAGCAAGTGAGCAATTCCTTCAAGTTGAGTGGAAGTGGAAGAGGTGCTGGATGGGTTTATTAAGATTTTTAAGAATTCTCAAAGAACAATGTTGCCTAGCCCTAACTGTTCTTCAGTATATTATGCCATCAAAATTCTCTACTCCAATGCCAGGAGGAAGAAAAAACAGAGAAGGAGTGGTTGAAAGAGATTGTAAGTGCAGCCATAACTGGAAAATAGGAAAGCAACAAGCACTTCACCTATTCATTCTTCTGTGGGTGCATTGGCGGTGGGGGGCACTTACTATGTACCAAGCACTATTGCAAGCAACGGTATGGTTAGGGATACATTCATTAGGTCAGTGATCACATCAAGCTTAGATTTTAATACAGAGCAACTGATGAAACATCATGAGGAACGCTGGGCTGGAAGAAGCACAAGCTGGATTCATTCAAGATTGCCGGGAGAAATATCAATAACCTTAGATATGCAGATGACACCACCCTTATGGCAGAAAGTGAAGAGGAACTGAGAAGCCTCTTGATGAAAGTGAAAGAGGAGAGTGAAAAAGTTGGCTTGCAGCTCAACATTCAGAAAACAAAGATCATGGCATCTGGTCCCATCACTTCATGGGAAATAGATGGGGAAACAGTGGAAACAGTGTCAGACTTTATATTTTTGGGCTCCAAAATCACTGTGGATGCTGATTGCAGCCAGGAAATTAAAAGACACATACTTCTTGAAAGGAAAGTTATGACCAACCTAAATAGCATATTAAAAAGCAGAGACATTACTTTGCCAACCAAGGTCCGTCTAGTCAAGGCTATGGTTTTTCCCGTGGTCATGTATGGATGTGAGAGTTGGACTGTGAAGAAAGCTGATCGCCAAAGAATTGATGCTTTTGAACTGTGGTGTTGGAGAATACTCTTGAGAGTCACTTGGACTGCAAGGAGATCCAGCCAGTCCATTCTAAAGGAGATCAATCCTGGGTGTTCATTGGAAGGATTGATGCTAAAGCTGAAACTCCAATATTTTGGCCACCTCATATGAAGAGCTGACTCACTGGAAAATACTCTGATGCTGGGAGGGATTGGGGGCGGGAGGAGAAGGGGACGACAGAGAATGAGATGGCTAGATGGCATCACCGACTCGATGGACATGAGTTTGAGTGAACTCCAGGAGTTGGTGATGGACAGGGAGGCCTGGCTTGCTGTGATTCATGGGGTCACAAAGAGTCAGAAACGACTGAGTGACTGAACTGAACTGATGAAAGAAACAATAAAACAATATATTAAACCAATAGCTTAGATTTTGATAAGTGGTATAAAGAAAATAGGGGCTTCCCAGGTGGTACTAGTGGTAAAAAATCTGTCTACCAATGCAGGAGACACAGGAGATCCAGGTTCAGTCCCTGGGTTGGGCAGATCCCCTGGAGGAGGGCATGGCAACCCACTCCAGTATTCTTGTCTGGAGAATCCCATGGACAGAGGAGCTTGGTGGGCTACAGTCCATAAAGATAATAATATAGGAAAATGTACAGAAAGTACCAAGGGTTAACATACTCCCTTATATGGATGGTTAGGGAAAACTCATCTGAGGAGGAGCTATTTGAGCGCTGAGTTCTAGAGGGTGAACTTGGGAAGCACGAGAATCCCAGGTGGAGGCCCAGTTAGGGCAAGGGTCCTATGGCAGAATCAAGCTTGGTCGGTTCAAGGACTGGAAAGAAGACACTGTAGTTGGCTGTGTTTAAAGCCTCCACATTATGATATATGTAAATTCACCTTTTGAATCATCTCACAATGAAGGGAAGAAGGGATACAGAAGGTACTCAGCCCTGTAACTTTGACTCTGTTCAGCCAGCAAGTCCCCTACAGATCCCTGAACAGCAGTGGCCCACATGGTTCTGTTCTGCAATCAAGGGCACCCTCCAAATCCTAGGCTGCTTTCTCAGGGCCATGACACCCAGAAGGGAAGGAGGTAGGACACTGTGACTGTCTCCGTTCAGCCAGTCTGCTTTCTAGTTTTCTGACAGCAGTGTCCATATTCTCCAATATGAAGAACCGTGTGGAACTTTATCACAGGTGCTCCAAATGTCAGGAGAGAGCTGAGTAATGCCTTCAGATTTGCCCAGATGCTTCAGAACTGAACGGGATGAAATGAGCTGTGAATGAGACCAGATAGGAAGTCAGCTCAAAATGTTCTCTCTCTCTTTTAAAAAACCTAACATGAAATACATCCAAAGTCAGGAAAAGGCAGTTCTAAACAAGTTGTGCTAAATGCTGCTTAGAAACAGCCAGGAGACAAGGAGACGTGTGAAATGACTCTGTCATGTTGAAATGTTCACTGTTTTGTGAGAGAGAAATGGATGAAGCCTACCTTTCTTGCAACTCTGGAATAAAAACATGAGCAAGCCCTGTGTTTGTTTGCAAGTTGACACTGGTAACAGCAAAAGAAAGGGAGGATATGTTAGCATCATAATAAAACCCCATTCTGACCTGGGAAAGATGTGGCAAGGGAGGGGCCCTGTACTCAGGTCCAGACCCTTGAGTGTCAGCACAGTGTTTCAGAGTCAATGCATCTTTAGACTTTCCTTGAACTTAAAATTGCCACCTGGTATTCTTGGCTTTATTTTCTGGCTCATAGAATTAAGACGTTCTTGAAGAATTAACCCATCCAGGGATTTTCCAAATGCATTTTCCTGAGTTCTAGAGCTTTCACTAAAATACCTCAGTGGTTTATCCCCTGGGAGATTGAGGGAGTTAAGACTGTAAAAAATCATCTGCAGCTCCCCACTCCATTTCTACTTGTTTCTGCTTTTCAAAGAGGCATAAAAGTATTGGCTTTGTAAAGTCAGGAGGTGGAAGGAAGTTTTAACTCTGGCAATACAGTCTGCTTTTTCTTTTGGGTAGATTTGATTTCTTGGATGTTTGTGATGGTTACAAAGCATGGATGGTGATCTAAATGGAATTAGAGTGGAACCTGGCAGCATTTCACGGCAAACAGAATGGTAAAATGTAGAGGCAGTGACAGATTTTATTTTCTTGGGCTCCAAAATCACTGTTGATGTTGACATGTGTGTGTGTATCCATGCTAAGTGGCATTAGTCATGTCTGACTTTGTGACCCTATAGACTGTAGCCCACCAGGTTTCACTGTCCATGGGATCCTCCAGGCAGGAATACTGGAATGGGCTGCCGTGTCCTCCTCAAAGGGATCTTCCTGATCCAGGGATCAAACCTGCATCTCTTATGTTTCCTGCATTCTTTACTAGGGCCACTTGGGAAGCCAGTGACTGTAGTCATGAAATTCAAAGACACTTGCTTCTTGAAAGGAAAGCTATGAAAAATTTAAAAAGCAGACATCACTTTGCCAACAAAGGTCCATATAGTTAAAACTGTGGTTTTTCCAGTAGTCATATACAGATATGAGAGTTAGACCATAAAGAAGGCTGAGGGCCAAAGAATTGATGCTTTCAAACTGTGGTGTTGGAGAAGACTCTTGAGAGCCCCTTGGACTGCAATGAGGTCAAACTTGTCAATCCTAAAGGAAATCAGTCCTGAATATTCATTGGAAGGACTGATGCTGAAGCTGAAGCTCCAATATTTTGGCCACCTGATGCAAAAAGCAAACTCTTTGGAAAAGACCCTGATACTGGGAAAGATTGAAGGCAGGAGGAGAAGGGGGACAGAGAATGAAACGATTAGATAGCATCACCGATTCAAAGGATATGAGTTTGACTAAACTCTGGAAGACAATGAAGGACAGGGAAGTCTGGTGTGCTGCAGTCCATGGGGTCACAAAGTGTTGGACACAACTTAGGGAGAGAACAACAGCAACAACAAATCAGCTTATATAGGCTTTTTACAAGACTCCTTTCTCTGTTTCTAAAAACTATCACAGCTCATCTTGTTCATCAGTATCCAACATAGCTCCTGGCATATGACTGATTTTCAATGATGGAAGCACATTAGAGTGATCATCATTATGTTGAGGCAGATGAAATTCTGACTCCTAGTTTAGGGCTCTGTATGATACGGTTTGGGGGGCCAAGCCTTACGTATGCTAAGGCCTAGCCAAGTGTATTTCTTCTGCTCCATGCAGCCTCCCTGGACCATGCCAGGCCTTGCCAATTCTCTCTTTTCCTTCTAGTCTAACTGCAGGAAGAGTCTAGACACAGTCTCCTTTAATGCTGGCCACTAATGCTTTCATTAGTTTGGCTCTGTCAGCAACATTGTAATACCCTTAAAAGCACAGAATTGGTCTTAGATTTTTAAGAAAATGTATTTCTGAGTATGTAAGCCCTGAAACAGTGCTGAACTCATTATAGGTAAGCAATAAATACTTGTTGATTGTTAGGCCTTCCTATTTTCAGAAACCTTACAACTTATTGAAACTTCTTCCAATTTGGAAGACATCTTTTCTAACATCTGTTTTCTGTATTATCTCTGCTCTCAAAAGAATTTAGAATAAATTTTATAATAAACCTTTTTCATTTCTCTGTGTGTGTGCTCAGTCGCTCAGTCGTGTCCGACTCTGTGACCCTATGGACTGTAGCCCGCCAGGCTCCTCTATTCATGGGAATTTCCAGGCAAGAATACTGGAGTGGGTTGCCATTTCGTCCTCCAGAGGATCTTCCCGACCCAGAGATTGAATCCAAGTCTCCTGCATCTCCTGGTATTGGCAGGCGGATTCTTTATCACTGAGCCACTGGGGAAGCCCTCTTTCACGTCTCTCAGTTCAGTTCACTTCAGTTCAGTTCAGTTCAGTCGCTCAGTCGTGTCCGACTCTTTGTGACCCCATGAACCACAGCACGCCAGGCTTCCCTGTCCATCACCAACTCCCGGAGTTCACTCAAACTCATGTCCATCGAGTCGGTGATGCCATCCAGCCATCTCATTCTCTGTCGTCCCCGTCTCCTCCCACCCCCAATCCCTCCCAGCATCAGACTCTTTTCCAGTGAGTCAACTCGTCGCATGAGGTGGCCAAAGTATTGGAGTTTCAGCTTTAGCATCAGTCCTTCCAATGAACATCCAGGATTGATCTCCTTTAGAATGGACTGGCTGGATCTCCTTGCAGTCCAAGGGACTCTCAAGAGTATTCTCCAACACCACAGTTCAAAAGCATCAATTCTTTGGCGATCAGCTTTCTTCACAATCCAACTCTCACATCCATACATGACCACGGGAAAAACCATAGCCTTCATTAGACGGACCTTGGTTGGCAAAGTAATGTCTCTGCTTTTTAATATGCTATCTAGGTTGGTCATAACTTTCCTTCCAAGGAGTAAGTGTCTTTTAATTTCCTGGCTGCAATCAGCATCTGCAGTGATTTTGGAGCCCCAAAAAATAAAGTCTAGACACTGTTTCCACTGTTTCCCCATCTATTTCCCATGAAGTGATGGGACCAGATGCCATGATCTTTGTTTTCTGAATGTTGAGCTTCAAGCCAACCTTTTCACTCTCCTCTTTCACTTTCATCAAGAGGCCTTTGACTTCCTCTTCACTTTCACTTCTCTAGTATATATGGAATCCCATTTCAGATCAAAATGAAAAGAGGTCTGTATTCTACTGTCTTTCAGTCATATCATTCAAAGTGAATAGATCATGGACACAAATGTATTGGCATCACTCAGAGTTTTACACACTTCTACAGCTGACATGTTGCCGTGTGTGTGAAAATGCCATTCGGAACTTGTAGATGTCCATCATGACTCTAACTCAAATTGTGTATGACCTTAACTCCAAAATACCGTATCTACATTTTCAGCTTTCTAATTTCTAAAGTGATTGGATTGCGCTTCCTCCTCTACTCGTGAGCAATGTCTGTCAGGTGCATTAACCACTTTGGAGAACAGTACTGTATAAATACCAGAGATCCTTGTTATTGTGTCTCCAAGACACTCTTCCAAGAAATGTGATTCCCTGGCCTCCCATGTAAGTTAAATGATATAGCATACGCTTCGCTTGGAGCACTGATGACTCTGGTAAAACTGCCACCTGGTTAACAAGCCCAATGAGAAATGTACAAGGGGGCTCTGATGTCATTTATAACAATGCCTATACGTTGGATAACAAGGGCAGCGTTGGCTCCCACCTCTGTTGGCTGTCTTAACTGCTGGAAAGACTAATCTGCCTTCTGAGCTGCTGTTGGCCATTGCCACCTGCTGGTTCTGGCAAAAGGTTCCCCCTGGCTCCCCTCCTGGTACTGTCCTGGCAGCCTCCCCAAATGGCCAAGTTTGAGCCAGAGATTGCAGGGGCGGTTGGAGCTTCCACATTGCTGAGGTTGCATCATGCAAACCGGCTGACGGTGGGGCGCCTCGGTGCTCTCCAGGGTCAGTGTGCTGACTGCTGCAGTGACCAGCTGGCTGGCAGCAGTGGTGAGTGGAAACTGCCCCTGAGAACGCCACATGTTGGCAAGGGAAGGGTAGCAAGGGAGCAAGGCTTCATCAGAGAAAATAAACAATGCTTTATGAGGTAGCTGGGAGCATTTTCTATCCAGCCTGAATTCGTTTTAGGCATGCAAAACTTTTCTCAGAGTTGCATTTAAACATTTATATCTTAATCTTGCAACTCTTCATTCCATTGATTTTAAGTTTCTACCTAGAACTGAGTCATTCCTGTTTAGCATGTGGTGGTTCTCAGTCTGTCGAAGGTCACCATAGTTTCTGGTGGCAGCTCTGTAATGAAACGTCAAGGGTGCTTACCTTGTCTAATGCTGAAACACAGACACAACTTGTTTATGTATTTCATTATCTGCATGGCAAACAAAAGGGTTATATATGCATTGTCAGTTCACTGAATTACACATCTCCTTTTATATGGGTGGAGTCATTTACGAGCTATTGCTCCAACCAGGCTGTAAAAGCCCCAGTCAGAGTCCTAGCTGACTCTGCATGGTTAAGGCCCAGCAGAAACAGACTCATAATAGTAAACCTAGCATTCCAGGGAGTGTAAATCATGCTGTGAGTTTGAGGCTTTCTGGATGATTTTAAATACAGATTTTACTTTTCTTCAGATACAGCAAAGCGAAAAGTTTAGGTACAATTGCCCCTGAAAAGATATACTAGTATATTCGTAGATGCCAAGAAGAGGGGTGTGCCATGCCCTGGTGGGCCACAAGGGGAGGCACCAGTATCAGTCAGGAAGCAGACAAAACAGGAGGAAAGCGTGGGCGAAAGCCTTGACTGTGGTTTCCATAGGGGAAGAACAGGCCAAGCAGGGTGAGTAGGCTTACGATTGGCAAGTTCAAATCTTTTCATCAGGCTCTGGGCCCTAGGGGCTGTCCCTGGTTGTGTGGTACCCAGCCCAGGGGTGATCAGGACAGAAGCACAGTTGCTCTGAGTGTCAGAGCCCAACAGAGGAAGTGGTTGGGCTATGGGTTATGGATAGGTTAGTCTGACTTGAAAACCATGCTCCCACGTAAGTTGTTTGCTATCTCTAGGAATGAGCTAGTCCTGGGCAGGGCAGCAAGGCCTTGGATGAGAAAGCATCAAGAATAAACAGTAAAAAGACATGGTTAACACTCATGGAGCTGGCCAGCACACACAGTATCATGCTGGAGTGGACTTAAAACAGCAGAGTTGTAGCTTAATTACCCTTTATATTGTCTTCACTGAAGGAATCTCAAATCATCCTTCAAATTTTCTAACTGTTTTGTCATACAGCAAAGAAAGGTACAGTAACCTGTGACACTCAAAATTGCCAGCCAGTTATCACATGGGTGTGTGCAGAGGTGAAAAAAAGGAAGAGAAGGCAAGAAAAGAAGCCTCATCAGAAATACAACTGCTTTCAGTGGTTCATGGTGAATGATCCCTTTGATATGCCACAGAACTGATGAGGGAAGAGACATATTAGAAAAGCATTTTCTCATTCTGTTTTGTCTTGTGTCAGGAAGCTTTTATTTTGACTTGAGATTATTTGGCTTGTAAGCAATAGGCAGTAGTGACAGTTTTGGAGGGATCATGACCTGAATGGGGACCCTGCCTCTGACACTTTGGATCTCTGTGGTATTGGGTTGATTTTGCTAGATCTAAGTGTCTTTATCACTAAATATGGAGGTAATTGTGAACTTCCAGATGTTCAAGCTGGATTTAGAAAAGGCAGAGGAACCAGAGATCAAATTGCCAACATCTGCTGGATCATCGAAAAAGCAAGAGAGTTCCAGAGAAACATTTGCTTTATTGACTGTGTCAAAGCCTTTGACTGTGTGGATCACAAGACACTGTGAAAAATTCTGAAAGAGATGGGAATACCAGACCACCTGACCTGCTTCCTGAGAAACCTGTATGCAGGTCAGGAAGCAACAGTTAGAACTGGACATGGAACAACAGACTGGTTCCAAATAGGAAAAGGAGTACGTCAGAGTTGTATATTATCACCCTGCTTATTTAACTTATATGCAGAGTACATCATGAGAAACGCTGGTCTGGATGAAGCACAAGCTGGAATCAAGATTGCCGGGAGAAATACCAATAACCTCAGATATGCAGATGACACCATGCTTATGGCAGAAAGTGAAGAAGAACTAAAGAGCCTCTTGATGAAAGTGAAAGAGGAGAGTGAAAAAGTTGGCTTAAAGCTCAACATTCAGAAAACTAACATCATGGCATCCAGACCCCTCACTTCATGGGAAATAGATGGGGAAACAGTGGAAACAGTGTCAGACTTTATTTTTCTGGGCTCCAAAATCACTGCAGATGTTGACTGCAGCCATGAAATTAAAGACGCCTGCTCCTTGGAAGGAAAGTTATGACCAACCTAGACAGCATATTAAAAAGCAGAGACATTACGTTGCCAACAAAGGTCCGTCTAGTCAAGGCTATGGTTTTTCCAGTGGTCATGTATGGATGTGAGAGTTGGACTATAAAGAAAGCTGAGCACCAAAGAATTGATGCTTTTGAACTGCAGTGTTGGAGAAGACTCTTGAGAGTCCCTTGGGCTGCAAGGAGATCCAACCAGTCCATCCTAAGGGAAATCAGTCCTGAATATTCATTGGAAGGACTGATGCTGAAGCTGAAACTCCAGTACTTTGGCCATCTGATGTGAAGAGCTGACTCATTGGTAAAGACCCTGATGCTGGGAAAGATTGAGGGCAGGAGGAGAAGGGGACGACAGAGGATGAGATGGTTGGATGGCATCACCGACTCAATGGACATGGGTTTGGGTGGACTCCGGGAGTTGGTGATGGACAGGGAGGCCTGGCATGCTGTGATTCATGGGGTCGCAAAGAGTTGGACATGACTGAGCAACTGAACTGAACTGAACAGTCAAGAACCACCTAAAAATTGTTGTTGTTTAGTCACTAAGTCATGTCTGACTCTTTGTGACCCCCATGGACTGTAGCCCCCCAGGTTCCTCTGTCCATGGGGTTTTTCAGGCAAGAATACTGGAGTGGGTTGTCATTTCCTCTTCCAGGAGATCTTCCTGACCCAGGGATCAAACCCGAGTCTCCTGTGTCTCCTGCATTGACAGATGGGTTCTTTACCACTGAGCTATGAGGGAAACCCATCTAAAAATTAGAGGTCATCAAAAACAGAAAAGTGTCCCTGAAAAGTAGTGAGTTTCCTTGCACCAGAGGCATACATATACGTGCTGGAAAATAACTTGTCAGGGAGCTGGGGAAGGGATGCAACCATTGACTAAATGGCCTCTATAATCTTACCCAGTCTTACCAGAGTCTACAAGCCAGAGTATCCCACAAACTACTCCAGAGACTCTTAAATTGATAGATAATGGTCGCAACTCTGAAACGCAACTTGCACTTTCAGTGGAGCCAAGAACTTGAGAGTAATCTTCTATATCCTACTCAGATCCGTACTGGTTGCCAAACTGCAGGGGAGTAAAAGACTCTGCATTATCTTGATAGACGAGCTGGCGAATCCCACACAGCTGTGTTGTGGAAATGTTCTCCATTTCCCTCATGATAACATTGAGTCATAAAAGAGAGAAATGAACATTTATTTGCCAACTCCACCTGTCTGTTGGGCCCACCAGATCTATATTAGCATCAAGGGAACTTGCCTATAGTGCTGAAATTTTTATCAGTTGGAGAGAAGCAACTGTTTTTTCCCTTAAATTGTGGTTAAAGCCAGCTCCTTTTTTTTCCGTCAGAAAACTAAATGATAAAAAAATGAGACCTGGATGACTCATTTGTCAATGTCTACATTTAGTTAAGTGTTTGGAACGTAACATCTTAAAACTTCTGAGCTTCACATTCTAAAAACTCAGAACTAGGGTGAAGAGTTTAATTCTGAATCCAATCGGAATGAAAGGAACAATCCTTTACTTAGAAAAGGGCAAAAAAATCATACAATTCATTTGTGTCTTCTAGATAAAATCAAAGATCAAATGGAGAAAGCAAAGGAGGTGAATGAAGAATCAAGAGGAACAATAGTTTCTTTAAATCCAAAGTTCTGGGATTTATCTTCTTCTTAAATTTCTTGGTAAATTCATTATTTCTGAAATCATTGCAATGACATCTCCTCCATGATAATAGAGGATTAATTATAGAGTTGAGTGGGAAGTAAGTTTTCAATCTATCCAGATTAACTGATGCACTAATTGAAGTGTCTATTTTCTTTTTATTTATATTTGTAATTAGATCATCTGCTTCCTTTACACTTTTAGGACCAGATATTTGTTAGGCAGATTCCTTTGAAAAATTAAACTTACCATGTGACCTCCAACCCACACTTTCAAGTTGAAGTGTGCCCTAGTGCAACAATGTATGTTGTTCTCTTTTAAAGAACAATGTGAAAACACAAAACAGGAATTAATCAATAACAAAAACAAGGCAGGTTCTCTGGACCAGAAGAAAAAATCAGACCTGGCACCTGTACCCACCTCCTTCACCATTTGATTGATAACTGTGATTTGCTGACTCTCTCAATTACTCCGGTTTCATTACTGTCTGAGAAATATGCCAAGGACTCATTCAACTTTTATTGTCTTTCTAGCTTTGCGCTTGCATGAAATGCCCAAAACTGGCATTTCAGGAAAAGGATAAGTAAATTAACTACAGCCAAAAGAAAAAAAATCAGTTTCTTCAATGTGACCCTACGATCAGTATCGTAATACACTATTACCAAAACCATATAGAAATGCACACTCATTAAGGGCACTGCAAAGCAGCACACAACTTGCTCTAAGTTCTGCCAATGTGCACCTCCTATGTATATTTATTTGACTTTTATTGTGCTAATAAAATCCCCTTTCTGGTCTCAGGTGAACAGAGCCATTTTCCAGTTCGTTGTAACAATCTCCTTCCTCTGCATCTACTTGGTCACTGATCCACACAGGATATGGTTTTGCAGTGACCTTGAATTAAAGGGGCAACACAGAATCTTATGACTCTAGCAGATTTTGAGTGTTTTAATTCTGTAAAATTTGAAAACAGTAAAAATCACAAATTATGTACTTTTTTTCTGGGTGGTAAATATGAGAACATGTGGACTGTTTCCCACAGCATCCTTTAAGACTGGAAACTCCCAAGCTTTGAACTAGCATCTCAGGAAATGCCCAAGCCTTTATCAGTTTAAATTTGTTGTTGTTCAGTCTTGTCTGACTCTTTTGTGACCCAGTGGAGTGTAGCCTCATGGGCTCCCCTGTCCATGGGATTTCCTAGGCAAGAATACTGGAGTGGGTTGCCATTTTCTTCTCCAAGGGATCCTCCTGAACCAGGGACAGAATCTGCATCTTCTGCATTGGCAGGCAAATTCTTTACCACTGAGCCATCAAGGAAGCCCATAAGTTTAACTACTACTTCCTAACTCTGGTCACGAAATGCTAGGGGCACTCTTAAGATAGACATTAACACTAGGTGTTAACTAACTTTGTTCCTATTTTCTTTGGTTACTTTAGTCAGAAATCCAGCTTTTTGCCCTTTCCTTTGATGTCTTCATTCTACAGTCACCAGCAGGATGGTGCTCGATTTGTTTCCAAGTGTCATCCAAATGTATGCCAGCAAATCAACATTTTAAATGGGTGCCACCTGCAGATAATAACATTTCACATTTGATTTTTATTATAATGCAGATTTTTTAAACACCAGGAAAATACATGTATATACATGGCTGAGTCCCATTGCTGTTCACTTGAGACTACCACAACGTTGTTCATCGGCTATATCACAATACAAAATAAAACATTTAAATGTTGAAGAAAAACACCAGGAAAGAAAAGATGATCCCTCTTGAATTCTATTTCTAACCCAGGTATTGGTATTTTTGTTGATACTCTCCTTCTACAGTTAATAACTCACAGCAGTTTTCCAGTCAACCTGCTCTTCTGGCTGATGCCCCAATGGGGCTCTTTGCCATTGACCATGTGTTGGGATGGAATTTGAAATGGGATCTCTCTACAATAACAACGTCTCAACCTGAAACTTGAAGCTGGGCCTCTTTACACTTATTCCACCACTAGCCATTTTCAGCAGAGTTGCCTTTCTTACCTCATCTACTCTTACTAACATTCTTCCCTGGTTCTCTCATGTACAACCTATTTCCTGGACTACATGGGACTACTTGGTAAGTTATTTCAGGGCTACAGTCCCTTCAAATACATCTCTGTGATCTTCCCAGGTCCAAGTGCAGAACTTTGGGGACTTCCCTGGTGGTCCAGTGATTAAGACTTCACCTTCCAGTGCACGAGGAGCAGGTTCGATCCCTGGTCGGGAAGCTAAGATCTCACGTGACTCTCGGCCAAAAAACCAAAACATAAAACAAAAACGATATTGTAAGAAATTCAATAAAGACTTAAAAAAATGGTCCACATTAAAAGAAAATGCTAACATAGAACTTTGATGTAATAAAGCATGTACTAACTTTTGGATATGTAAGTAAGTACTAGATTTTATTACATCTAATCTAAGTAAATACAACTGAAAAACTGTCTCTATTATTCTGTTCTTGGGAGAGGCTAACATAGAATTTAAATTTTTATTTAATTTTTTCGCCATGTTGCTCGAATCTTAGTTCCTGACCAGGGATCGAACCTGCATCCCTTGCATTAGAAGGCGAACTTTTAAGCACTGGACTGCCAGAGAAGTCTCAGAACTTAAATTTTTCTTGCTTAACATTTACCTCAATTTTCACATAAAATTTTTATCATTTTCTTAAAATGACAAACTTCTAAGTATGTATTTTCTAAACATTCTGAAATTAAAATATATTTGTGTAGAATTAAATGTAACTAAAAAAATTCTTTGAAAGCCAGAAAAATTGCACACTATACTCTTCTTTTCCATTATTTTCGACACATTCTTATGGATGACAGAGGATGAGGTGGTTGGATGGCATCACCAACTCAACGGACATGAGTTGGAGCAAACTCCAGGAGATGGTGAAGGAAAGGGAAGCCTGGCATGCTGCAGTCCATGGGGTCACAAAGAGTGGGACACAACTTAGAAACTGAACAACATTCTTGTAAAAACCTTTCACAGATAATAGTATAGGAGGCTTCATGCCTTTCCCTACAGATTAACAAACCCACAGAAGGCACAATTGTCAGTGAATGATATATCTATCTGGTGACAGCATTAGCCTTTGGATTCAGTCCAGTTTTCAGATATAATCTCTCCTGCATATGTTTAAAAACTTCAGAAATACCACACCTCTAGTATAAAGCATTTATGAGAAAGATTGCAAAGAATGAAAAGGCAGAAAACATTCAGGAAAAGAAGAAATGCTTCATGATTTATGTCATCTGTCCATTATGCTGCTGCTACTGCTAAGTCACTTCAGTCGTGTCCGACTCTGTGTGACCCCATAGATGGAAGCCCACCAGGCTCCCCCGTCCCTGGGATTCTCCAAGCAAGAACACTGGAATGGGTTGCCATTTCCTTCTCCAATGTGTGAAAGTGAAAAGTGAAAGTGAAGTCGCTCAGTCGTGTCTGACCCTTAGCGACCCCACGGACTGCAGCCTACCAGGCTGCTCCATCCATGGGATTTTCTAGGCAAGAGTACTGGAGTGGCTTGCCATTCTGTGCATTATGATTTTATATTAAATAAGAAACATGCATGCATGCAAATTTCACAAGTCCAAATGGTACCATGCCTGTAATACTGCTCTGATGGGACCAGGTACTACAGAGCTGCTTCATAATCCCTTTGTTTCTAATACATCACAATTGAGTCAGGAGATAGATAGGCCCCTGGGGCAAACAGTTGGAGTTTGTTCTCTATGGATGGATGCTCCAAGAGGAAAATAGCAGGACAAGAGAGCGAGAAGGCTGGGCCCTGCCCAGATGAGACCACATATTCCTCATTCTTGAAAATACAGAGACCTCTCTGACTACACATGTGCAGAAAGCTTCCTTGGAGATCAAAAGATGGGGGGTATCACCTCATAGTAAGTGATGCAACTACCCATAAACCTCTCCACTAGAATCTGTCTTGGTTAAGAGATGGGTGGCACACATGCAAGGACCTTAAGATATATCAAATATGGTCTCAGCACTCGGCAAAGTAAGACAATTGGCCAAAGGAAACCAGGAAGAAAGGCCCCACAGAAGTGACACATCACAAGCGTGCGACTCTGTCTCTGAGCCCACTCATGTGTCTATCCACACGTACTGTACTTTTTTTCCCTCCTAATAAACATTTTACTCATTTAACTATTTTTCGTCTTTGTGGGAATTCTTTTCTGAAAAGCCAAAGAGCCAGGGCCTTGTCACTGACCACTGGCCTAGCGGTTAGGATTCGGTGCTCTCACAGCCTTGGCTTGGCCTCAATCTCTGGTAGTGAAACCAAGACCCATTTTAAGCTGCTACAGGCCGAGGCCTCTCAAGATTATTCCCAGGGGCCTTAATGCTTTTTCATGAGTTTGGGTCTATATAACATAATATCCAGATTATGTGCATTTCCTTTTTAATCATCGTAGCATTACCCCTTTTTCTGTCACTGATCTTATGTCAAGAGAAAAACAGATAAGACTCCAAACCAGTTGTAAGTTGTGTAAAAACAAGCATGGAAAGAACAGGTATGGAGTATGAAGTCTTCTACTTTACGTCTTATAGAATTTTTAGAATGAAATGATACCTACATATCTCATTTTTCATTCAATTATTAAGTTCCAGGGAGTTGGTGATGGACAGGGAGGCCTGGAGTGCTGCGATTCTTGGGGTCACAAAGAGTTGGACACTACTGAGCGACTATACTGACTGACTGACTGCTCTTTGAGTTTAGAAGCTAATATTTCCTGAAAAAGACTTCGGTTAAACTCTTGGAGAGTCAGTCAGCGATGAACACAAGCAGAAGAAGCTCTTGTTCTCATGGAGTTTAGAGTCTAGTGAGCTTTAGCATGAAAGATATTCTAAGTGCTTAAACCCATACTATGTTTCACTAGGTCAGGAACCGGCATAACTACGGCCTAAGGGCCAAATCTGGCCTGCCACCTGTTTTCGTAAAATTTTACTGGAACCCAGCCATGCCCATTCATTTACATATTGTCTGTGGCAGCTTCTGCACTGTAGCAGCAGAACTGAGTAGTTGTGATAGAGGCCATATGGCTTGCAAAACCTAAAATATTTACTATCTGGTCCTTTACAGAAAAAACTCACTGACCCCTGCACTAGGTGAAATGACAACTTACAGACAACAGCTTTATCTTTTTAAAGCTGGATTTAATTCCTCCATCTTACTGTGTTTTATCAGTGAGGAAACAGACCCACAGAGGTTAAATATCTCAATGAAAATCATGTGATGATCAAGAGACAAAGTCAATATTAAATGCAAGTCTTCTAATCATGGGTGACAGTCCAATATGTTTATTTATTCCACAGCATTCCTTGGGCTTCCCTAGTGGCCCCTGCAATGCAGGAGACCAGGGTTTGATCCTGGGTGGAGAAGAACCCTTGGAGAAGGAAATGGCAACCCACACAAGTATTCTTCCCTGGAAAATCCCATGGACAGAGGAGCCTGGCGGGTTACAGTCCATGGGGTCACAAAAGAGTTGGACATGGCTGAAGCTACTAACACCTTCACTTTCACTTTCATTCCTTGTGCTAAACCTGGCTCTTGAATACAGTAGAAGGGAAGATCTGTCTCTAAGGAGTTTATGAGTTTGAAAAAACTCCAGGATATAGTGAAGGACAGGGTAACTGGCGTACTGCAGTCCATGGGGTCGCAAAGAGTTGGACACGACTTAGCGACTGAACAACAAAAGGGGTTTACTGTCAAAAAAGAAAACATAGCTCAAAGCACTTCCTAGACTTTAAGACCTTGAGAGAGTCTTTGTCATGTGAAAGAGAGTTGGTGAATTGTTCCCATCTTGGAAAGTAAGAAAGAGACTGCGGTGGACCCTTGTTTGCTAACCACATTGCTAGAGAAGCTGATAAAAAAGAAAACTACTTTTAAACTTTATCCTCTAGAGTTCTGTTTATGAAACAATAACACTGGACTCAAAGTGTATTTTTAAAAATTAAGAAAAAGTACTTTCTCTGCATCGCTATTTCCTTAGCACTTGGTTGTACAGGATGCTAAGAATTTGGCCTTGCCAAAAATACTTTGTTCTAAACTTTCGAGCCTAAAAATATTCCTTCACTTTGGATTTGTAAGAGCCTTTGGCTTTCAACTGTTTCTAAATGACTAACCAAGTAGATATTTTTGTGAGCAATCTTGGACCTTGAGAAGTTTTACCCCCTCCCTTTTTTTTGTCTTCTCAGATTTTAACTCTAGAATTCGAATCCCTTACATAAAAAAGAGCTTGAAAAATACTTTTTAAAAGCATATTAATTTTAGTCAACAAATCAGTGACATGCCAAGCCATATTGAAGCCTGAGGCAAAAGGAAAAAGCAGTGATACAGCTTCTGCCATTCCTTAACATTTTGATATTTTATTCCTCATGGATTTTTTTTTGTACTAATTGTGATTTTTGAAAATACTGCATAAGAATATTATTTATGTTGATGACTAGAGTTTTTCTTTTGGCAGTCTTTTAAATTTCACTTCAAAGGCAAATGCCTTACTCACTTCATTCTAGTCCCAACCCTGCACAAATCCAAATATTTTAAAGATATCTTTCTTTCACTGAAAATACTGTGTAAAATAAAGCTTCAGAGAAAAATCTGTTTTGGCATTCTTTTCCTTCATGAGTCCATTCCTGGCTTTACAATAAAAATAAAACTTTGTAGAATATTTGTTTTCATCTGATGGTCCCCAGTGACTGAAGTGTACCAGGAGGAAAGAGTGACCTGCATTTGGGTGATAACTGATGGTCACTGCTTCACAGTGCGTGGAGGAGACCCAGGAAACAGGCTTCAGGTTCTGGGAATTTCTTCTTTTTGCCCTTCAGTGTCCATTTTCAAATAGATGTAAACTATAGTCCTGGTAAGAGCATCTCCTGACTCTCCCTTCAGTGATCTAGCTCAGCATTTCTATACCAATGAATCTACAGTGTTTGGAAGAAAAGGCAGCAAGCCTTTCTAACCAAAATCTAAAGATACACCCTCCAATCAATTTCTTAGTAACTAAATGATAATTTTATCTTCATTCTATCTATGTCTTTATTCTCAACTGGTTCTAAACATGAGATGAAAAGAAAGGGTGCTTTTTATTGACCTTAACCCCAAAATTTCCTCCTTAAATTTTGTTATTTAAGTCTAGTCCTTTTAAAAGATCTTTTGGTTCTAAGGACTTCTAACTCTAATAATAAATTTTGAAGTCCTGTTTTGTTTCCCCATACCTTACTCAGAATTTTGATGACTTTCCAAATGGAGAATTTTAACATGAAGGAAGCATTTTATTTTAAATTAAAATGAAGTATGAACAAAAATGAATATTTTAAACCCAGACTGACTTGATTATCTTTTCATTTTGCATATTAACTGACAAAATGCATGTCTGTTTCATAGTTGCTCTTTTTGCAAAACATATACATTCTGCTTTGCTATTTCACATTACTCAAATCCATTTTTCTGTGTTTTTATAAAATCATTATAATTACACAGTCATCATTCTGTTATGTGCTTAATTTACCAAATCATATCCCATCTTAAACATTTAGATATTTTTCTAATTTCTTCTTCTAGGGAAGTTGATCGAAGGAAGCTCATCATAAATAGAAAATATATTTCTATTTAATTTTTTTCTTCATCTACATTACTTGAAGTAGAGTTGTTGACACGACTGAAGCGACTTTGCATGCACACTGCACACAGGGTTGTTAGGTTAAAGGTATAAATATATTTACGGTTGTAGTTAACTATTCAAGCATCTTTTTCATATTTTTCTTTTTAAAAATAAAAATCACATTTCTAAAGATGATCATAGAGTGGCATGGTAATTTATATTTGCCCTTTCTTCCCAAAATTTCAAAATAGTCTAAGTATTTTAACTGGAGCTCCTTTGATCGAATTAGTGTCCTATAAGAAGATGAAGAAACCAGAGCTCTCTCTTTCCACCATGTAACAATATAGCAAGAAGGCAGCTATCTGAAAGCCAGGAAGAAAGCTTTCACCAAGTCAACCATGAGCCACCTAATCTACGGTATGTTGTTATAGCAGCCTGAGCTGGCTATCAAAACACGATTCGAGCTTTTCCTTTCTTCCAGTTGCAGACATGTATGACAGCTAGTATTTTATGACAGTCACCTGGAATATGTTTTATTTGCTTAAAATAACTGTAAATTACTTTTATGTGGTCAGGGCTTTATGCTTTTTATTTTAAATTTATCCTCGAAGATGTCCAGTACAAAAACCCATGGAAATATTCAGATTTCACTGGCACCATTTTAGACTCATCTGCAAAAAGAATGGAAAACATAAAAGCTAAATAATTACCTGTATAATTAAAGTCCCATATCATTTTTTCCATTAGTATATCATTGTTTTGAATAATTGAATTTTAGCCTTTTTATTTTAAGGTCTACTCAGCTCTTATGGTAGAGATTGGAACTTTAATATTAAGAAGATAAAATAAGTCTATACCCATTGTCACTAAGCCTGATTATGGTAGCTATTAACTTTGACAACAGTATGTTTACATTACCACAATAAAATTTGATCTAAAATTAGAAAAATGATTTGCAAATTATATGAGAGCAGAATAAATTGGAAATAAAATTCAAACACAGTCAGCTTTCCTTTTGTTTTCTGAAACCAATTTCATTGTGTGTTTGGGAAGGGGGAGCTCCCCCATACCAGCAAATAATTCTCAGACAGAATGTCCAAGAATTCAACTCAGTTCTGGCACTATTTACCCAGAAATAGCATCAGATTCCACAGGTTAAGGGCTCAGTCCTATAAGACTATCCCCTGTCCCACTACATACTTCAAAGGCCAGTTTCAAGCCAAGACTGCTGTCTTTTGGATCAACCAGCTACAGACTGGAGGTTCCAACTACCCCACCTTGGATTTCAGATGCCAATGGAAAGTCCAGGTTGATACCTGTACTTTTAACTGTGTGCATGCACGTGAAGTTGCTTCAGTCATGTCTGACTCTTTGCGACCCTGTGGACTGTAGCACCCCCCAGGCTCCTCTGTCCATGGGATTCTCCAGGCAAGACTACAGGAGTGAGTTGTCATGCCCTCCTCCAGGGGATCTTGCTGACCCAGAGATCAAACCCAGGTCTGCTACATTACAGGCAGATTCTTTTACCATTTAAGCCACCAACTGACTGTCTCTAAAGCAGAGGTTGCCTTGATTCCCTTTTCTGATTTGATTAACTTGCTAGAGCAGCTCACAGAACTCAGAGAAAAAATTTACTTGCTAGATTACCAGTTTATTATAAAAAGATAATACTTAGGAGAGCCAGGGATTCTCACGTGTCACAGTGGTAAAGAATCCATCTGCCAAAGCAGGAGACACAATAGACACGGGTGCTATTCCTGGGTTGGGAAGATTCCCAGGAGTAGAAAATGGCAACCCGTTCCAGTATTCTTGCGTGGAAAATTCCATGGTCAAAGAAGCCTGGTGGGCTACAGTTCATCAGGTTGCAAAGAGTCAGAATTGACTGAGCACACACACACACAGCCAGATGGAAGAGCTGCATATGGAAGGTAAGGGGGAAGGAGTGATGCAGAACTTCTATGGTATGATGCAGAACTTCAACAGGCAGATCACTCTCCCCAAATCTCCTCGTGTTCACCTACCCAGAAGTTCTCTGAATCCAGTCCTTTTAGGTTTTCATGGAGGTTTTATTATATAGGCATAATTGATTAAATGGTCTTTGGCAACTGATTCAACCTCCAGTTCCTTTTCTCTTTTCAGGAGTGTGGGGTGAAACTGAAAGTTTCAATCCTCTAATTTTAGGATTGGGGGCGCGGGAGGAGAAGGGGACGACAGAGAATGAGATGGCTTGATGGCATCACTGACTCGATGGACATGAGTTTGAGTGAACTCTGGGAGTTGGTGATGGACAGGGAGGCCTGGCGTGCTGTGATTCATGGGGTCGCAAAGAGTTGGACACGACTGAGTGACTGAAGTGAACTGAATCTTGTGGCAACCAGCCCCCATCCCTAGGTAGAGTCTGAAGTTGCTTTATTAACATAACAAAAGACATCTTGATCACACTCAACCCTTCAGTTCAGTTCAGTCACTCAGTCCTGTCCCACTCTTTGCGACCCTATGAATCGCAGCACACCAGGCCTCCCCGTCCATCACCAACTCCCGGAATCCACCCAAACCCATGTCCATCATGTCGGTGATGCCATCCAACCATCTCATCCTCTGTTGTCCCCTTCTCCTCCTGCCCCCAATCTCTTCCAGCATCAGAGTCTTTTCCAATGAGTCAACTCTTCTCATGAGGTGGCCAAAGTATTGGAGCTTCAGCTTTAGCATCAGTCCTTCCAATGAACACCCAGGACTGATCTCCTTTAGGATTGACTGGTTGGATCACCTTGCAGTCCAAGGGACTCTCAAGAGTCTTCTCCAGCACCACAGTTCAAAAGCATCAATTCTTCGGCGATCAGCTTTCTTCACAGTCCAACTCTCACATCCATACATGACCACGGGAAATACCATAGCCTTGACTAGACGGACCTTTGTTGGCAGAGTAATGTCTCTGCTTTTTAATATGCTATCTAGGTTGGTCATAACTTTCCTTCCAAGAAGTATGTGTCTTTTAATTTCATGGCTGAAATCACCATCTGCAGTGATTTTGGAGCCCAGAAAAATAAAGTCTGACACTGTTTCCCCATCTATTTCCCATGAAATGATGGGATCAGATGCCATGATCTTAGTTTTCTGAATGTTGAGCTTTAAGCCAACTTTTCGCCTCTCCTCTTTCACTTTCATCAAGAACCTCTTTAGTTCCTCTTCACTTTCTGCCATATGGGTACTGTCATCTGCATATCTGAGGTTATTGGTATTTCTCCCGGCAATCTTGATTCCAGCTTGTGCTTCTTCCAGCCCAGCGTTTCTCATGATGTACTCTGCGTGTAAGTTAAATAAGCAGGGTGACAATATACAGCTTTGATGTATTCCTTTTCCTACTTGGAACCAGTCTATTGTTCCAAGTCCAGTTCTAACTGTTGCTTCCTGATCTGCATATAGGTTTCTCAAGAGGCACATCAGGTGGCCTGGTATTCCCATCTCTTTCAGAATTTTCCACAGTTTATATAACCCTTAGGAAATTCCAAAGATTCTGGGAGCTTAGGGTCAGGAACCATGATGAAGTCCAAATATATAGGAGAAACATATTTTGGTTATCTGAATAAAAATAATATATCTCATCTTCATCACAGTATCATGAGCTTTTAAAAGAAAAAAAAAGCAATATATAAAATATTATATGAAAGTGAAAGTTGCTCAATCCTGACTGACTCTTTGCTAACCCATGGACTGTAGCCCAACAGGCTCCTCTATCCATGGAATTCTCCAAGCAAGAATACTGGAGTGGGTTTTCATTCCCTTCTCCAGGGAATCTTCCCAACCCAGGGATTGAACCCTGGTTTCCTGCATTGCAGGCAGATTCTTTACCATCTGAGCCACCAGGGAAGCCCAAAATATTACATAGCAGATAAAGTACTTAATGGGTACTTGGATCGGAAATTGGTATATCAATTTCAGAAGAGTTCACTTTTTTTATTGCTATAGTAAAGGTTTTTTACTTACATAGAATAGTTTTTGATGTAAAAAAATTCCATTTGACAGTTTTTTTCAGGAATTATATTACTTGCCCTCTGTATTAGTGTGTGTCTTTTAAAGAAAATATTGATATTTCAAACAAGCAATCAGACACAAAAGAAATACAAGCAATTAGACATAAAAATGACAGAATGGCTGAAGCAGCAAAAGGAAATACATGAAGTAGCCAGATATTAGTAACTGTATAAAACTGCTATCACTTTTAGAAAAGAGGAAGGAAAATCACCCCGATTCATGATCACTGTGTAGTTGAGGGGCTGTAACTACAGCCACTGGAACCAGATGAAGGAAACCAGGTGCTTATACTGCATTTGACATTGCAAGATTCCAAAGCTTGCAGCTATAGCTGCTGGATCCAGTGTCAAATGGCACTGTGCTCCAGGGGCATCTTAAACACTTCCTGCCTTGATTACCTCCACAACAGAAACTAGAGTCCATACTCCTGGGAGTGCCCAAGGCATAGCCTACAAGAGGAAAAGCGAAAGAAATATATCTTGTGTCCTTTGACTTTATAACTTTCCAAGACCCCTCCTTACAGGAACAGGAAGCCAGCTAGAAAGATGGTGGCGGTGGCTGGGAAATGTAGTTTCCAGGCTTCAAGTCCCCATGACATGGAACAGAGCACAGACCAATGGAAATGGACAAAGGAAAAACAGATAAATGATGTCACGACCCTACATAGTGTACAACTGGCAAAGATATTTTCTTCTCCAAGTACTTTAAAGATATGAGTTAAAATAATAATTACACCTGTAATAGGGCTTCCTAGGTAGCACTAATGGTAAAGAACTTGCTAGCCAGTGCAGGCGACATCATGAGAGGTGGGTTCAATCCCTGGGTGGGGAGGATCCCCTGGAGGGGGAAATGGCAACCCACTCCAGTATTCTTGCCTGGGGAATCCCATGGACAGGGGGTCCTGGTGGGCTACAGTACATGGGGTTGCAAAAGAGTCAGAAATGAATAAAGTGATATAGCATATACCTGAAATATTATTTATTTATTATTAGCATAATTGTTTAATTCTTGTGCTTTGAACATGGTTTAATAGAAAGTCTAGATTACATATATACATACAAACAATATGTTATTAGAACTAGGGTAAAAGTCCTGCTACCTCAGGAAGTTGATGATTTCTTGACCTTCAAGGAACATAGATCCCGGTATGTGTTGGCTGTCTTATCCTGTTCTCATTTGACCACTGCTCATCCACCATCTGCAATATGGATCCTATTTTCTGGAGTAAGACCACTTATCTGTGGTTTTCAGGGCTACCCTCACTTCTGACCAAGTAATCACGAATTTGGGGTTCCCAGTATACCTCTGTTTTGACAGCTGTCCAGAAAAATGCACAGAACTCAGGAAAATATTGTACTTATGAGAAGAATTTCATTAGGGCAAAAAAAAAAAAAAAAGATGTAAGCGAAAACCAGACAGAAGAGGTACATAGGGTGAGGTCTGAGGGAGTTCCAAACAAGAAGCTTCCAGTGTCATCTCCAAGGGCAGTCAGAATGCATCACTGCCCCAGAACATCAATATTGTTGTGCAGCAACATGCACAAAATATTGCCAACTAGATAGTTCCTAAAGCTTTGATGTCCAAAGTTCTCCTGGGATGTCACCACATTAGCAAGACTGATTGAGTCAGAGGCTACATGATTGAACTACACATTCTCTTCCCTCTGGAAGTCCAGTTGATATTACATGGCTCAAAGCCCCAACTCTCTAGTGACATGGTTGGTATTTCTGGTATGGTCAGTCTCATTACCACAAACTATTTAGCACTGTAAATAGCAAAATACTATTATCACTCTGGAAATTCCAGGATACCTCTCAGGAACCAGGGGGAAAGGCCAGCCAATTGTTTATTATACAGGACTCAGTTAAGTTCATTCATTTGTTCAGTTGTGTTCAACTCTGTGACCCCATGGATGGAGGATGCCAGACTTCCCTGTCCATCACCAACTCCCACAACTTGCTCAGACTCATGTCCATCGAGTTGGTGACGCCATCCAACCATCCCATTCTCTGTTGTCCCCTTCTCCCGCTTTCAGTCTTTCCCAGAATCAGGGTCTTTTCCAATGAGTCACTTCTTCGCATCAGGTGGCCAAAGTATTGGAGTTTCAGCTTCAGCACCAGTCCTTCCAATGAATATTCAGGACTGATTTCCTTTAGGATGGACTGGTTGGATCTCCTTGCAGTCCAAGGGACTCTCAAGAGTCTTCTCCAACACCACAGTTCAAAAGCATCAATTCTTCAGTGATCAGCTTTCTTCACAGTCCAACTCTCACATCCATATATGACCACAGGAAAAACCATAGCCTTGACTAGACTGACCTTGGTTGGCAAAGTAATGTCTCTGCTTTTTAATATGCTATCTAGGCTGGTCATAACTTTCCTTCCAAGGAGTAAGCGTCTTTTAATTTCCTGGCTGCAATCAGCATCTGCAGTGATTTTGGAGCCCCCAAAAATAAAGTCTGACACTGTTTCCACTGTTTCCCCATCTATTTCCCATGAAGTGATGGGACCAGATGCCATGATCTTTGTTTTCTGAATGTTGAGCTTCAAGCCAACCTTTTCACTCTCCTCTTTCACTTTCATCAAGAGGCCTTTGAGTTCCTCTTCACTTTCTGCCATAAGGGTGGTATCATCTGCATATCTGAGGTTATTGATATTTCTCCCGGCAATCTTGATTCCAGCTTGTGCTTCTTCCAGCCCAGCATTCCTTATGATGTACTCTGCATAGAATATTATAGAGGACCAGATTAAGCCAATCCTTAACAAAATGGCAGACTCTTAGAATCTTCTTTTGTGTCGGCAGAAGAGATCTGAAATATTCCTGCCACAGAGCCAAACTGGCTTCCTGTGTCAGGGTTATTGGAAAAAAACTCTGCACCTCTGTGACTGGCAGTTTCAACCTGGACACACTCCATCTGCACCTAGGAACAAAACTTCCTTTAACCCTGATAATTAAACTCTACTCAAGCATCCTATTGTCTTGCCTTTGCCCATCCAGTTAGATCTCTTGGGAAATGACTGCAGCATGAATTTAGATGGAGTATCTTAATCTCTTTTAAACAATATGATTTGGAGCTGTGGTTACTTTCTACTCTGTCAGTTCACTGTTTAAGACCCAACAGAATGTATGTAGGTTATGACAGAATAAAGAATTAGATTTCACACAAAAATTTATCATTAATATAAGCTTGCCAGGTATTTTTGAGAGAAGGAATTAACCAAAAAAAAATTCCCTAGTGGTACTGAATAGAAAAGAATCTTTCAAAATAAATTACAAAGTAGAGTCTGATCTGAAGATTTTCTTTGGTTGTGGTCATTGGAAGGACTGATGCTAAAGCTGAAACTCCAATACTTTGGCCACCTCATGCCACGAGTTCAGTTCAGTTCAGTCGCTCAGTCGTGTCCGACTCTCCGCGACCCCATTAATCACAGCACGCCAGGCCTCCCTGTCCATCACCAACTCCCAGAGTTCACTCAAACTCATGTCCATCGAGTCGGTGATGCCATCCAGGGACCTTATTCTCTGTCATCCCCTTCTTCTCCTGCCCCCAATCCTTCCCAGCATCAGAGTCTTTTCCAGTGAGTCAACTCGTCGCATGAGGTGGCCAAAGTATTGGAGTTTCAGCTTTAGCATCAGTCCTTCCAATGAACACCCAGGATCGATCTCCCTTAGAATGGACTGGTTGGATCTCCTTGTGGTACAAGGGACTCTCAAGAGTCTTCTCCAACACCACACTGGAAAAGATTCTGATGCTGGGAGGCGTTGGGGGCAGGAGGAGAAGGAGACGAAAGAGAATGAGATGGCTGGATGGCATCACCGACTCAATGGACATGAGTTTGAGTGAACTCCGGGAGTTGCTGATGGACAGGGAGGCCTGGTGTGCTGTGATTTATGGGGTCGCAAAGAGTCGGACACGACTGAGAGACTGAACTGAACTGAACTGAAGAAAATTGTTAAGCTGTTTAAAATGTAAAATTGTTTGCTTCATTTGTTTTAGTAATCTTTTCAACTTTATGATTAGGTTGATTATAAAATTGTTAACCTGGCTTAATATTACCTACTATTGGCATAACATTTTAGAAATATAACAATGCCAAATATAGAACTGAAAAATAGATTATCACTTCCTATTACCTTTGATAGAGTAATGATAACTTGATTATTTCACTGAAATTTCAACAGGGGGTCCTATAATCAAATTATTGATCAAAATTGTTAGTTCCCTCTAGTAATAACTTGCATCTATAATTTGCCACAGCCTTGGGGTAGACAGTATGTACTTTCCTAACCCTCAGCTTTGTGGCCTGCTTTGGTCAAAGTTGTGAGCTGATGGAAAATAAGCAGGAGGACTGAAATGTGCTTGTATCTGGACATGCCTTGTCTGCATGGCCTGTTACCATGAGAAGAACTGACCCTGGAGAGTTAGAGCAGTAGCAGCTTGGACCCCAGAATGATCACGTATGGAGCAGATCTGAGTCTAACCTGAAACAAAGACCGAAAAACACCTGGACTCAATCCCCAGCATAGAAACAAGACCAACTGAGCTAAGTCTAGTCAGCCAAGCCCTAGTTGACCTATAAACACACAAAAGAGAAGACATCATATTTTAAGCCACTGAATTTTGTGGATTGACTTACTAAGCGGTATTATTGTGGCAATACTGGCTAATGCAGAAATTTGTATCTGGAAGTGGGATGCTGCCATAATAGATAATTGAAATATACACATATTTATATAAGTATATATTTATATTACTAAAATATTTTATTTATTTTTACTTTATTAATATATGTTAATAATATCACTATATTTTACTACTATATTATTATCTTTATTATTAATATATTTATAAACATAAAAATATATATTTATGACATTTGGGGAATAAAGTGGCAGAGAGCAAAGAAACTTTGACAAGAGTCTGGAAAACATCCAAACATTTGATGTCAAAATATTTGATAGAACTGTCATCCATAAGAACTCCAAATAAAGAAAAGAGGTATCTATTGAGCTTGTAGCATTGGAAAAGATTTCCAGTCAGAAAATTGAAAATGTGCTGATTGTAACCAGATGTATTTGATAAGGTCCTATAATACTGAGAAGAGCTCAGAACTCACTGGTGAGCAGGAATAAATGATTGTTGCTTTAAGCCACTGAGTTTGGGGTGCTTTGTTACACAGTGTTATTGTGGCAACAGTTGACAGATATAGAATCTAAAACCTACATTAGTTTTAATCCAATATCCTTATGGTCTTCTTTCCATATATAAATATTGGCCAATCTCTGTGCTGAATGTTAGAAGGAATATAAAAAAGAATTATTTATCTACAGAAATATTGACATCTGTGGACAAGCTTTATTTTCAGATGAAGTAATTTAAAATATTATATTTAATGAAAAGCTGGTTAATAATTTTAAAATATTAGCCATTTCATTTACAAAAGTATATTTCATATATACTTTTAAAAGGCTCTAGCATCCTTACCACAAGACATTTTAAATATTAAAATGTTGATGAAAACTCTGAATAACTCAATGATTAAATTATATTATACTTACTAGTTTTGCTTGTCAGTGAGAGACTAATAAATATTCTTCTGTTTATTTTAATTGCTGGAGAATGTATCTCTGACCAAATTAAGACATCCCGGAGCTGAACCGAACCAATATGGCCAGTGTGATTAATTTGGTTTAAATCACTCCTGGAGTCTTAATTCTAGGAAGAGACCTCATAAATTCTAGCATGGTACCAGCCAGCAAGGTTGCAGTGCCAGGGTTAATGTTTATGCCTGTGTCCTGGCTTGGAAAAATTATCCCCAAATGAAGACCAACTAAAACCAGTCCAAACATGAGATGGGCTGCCAGAGTAGATTTCCAGTATTATAATAACTTGTACATATTCATTCACCTCCGTTGTCTGATTAAGAGAGAGTATCAATATCCATAAAGGGCAAATCCCTGGCACACAATGATACCACAGAGCTGTAATATAATGAGAATATGAACATGAACATTGTGTGGCCAAGAAGTTCATCATCTCGCAGAAACAACAACAAAGTCCACACCTTGTATTTACTTAGGGAAAGTGTGTGCACCATCTCGGTCTGTTTTTTTACCCTCCCTTCCTTTGTATCCTCTCCATCCAGAAAGAAAGATGAAGGTGCAACACAGACATAAACCAGAACAGAAGGGAAAAACCCTCTCCGTTAGAGGAATCATATAGTAAAATTCAAATCTCCATTGGGTCAAACATTCCAAGTGTAGCATAAATATTTTGAAGTGTTTGCTCAGTGTATACATTCAACCCTGGAGAAGGGCATGGCAACCCACTCCAGTATTCTTGCCTGGAGAACTCCTTGGGCCGAGGAGCCTGTGGGGCTACAGTCTATGGAGTCTCAAAGAGTTGGACACGACTGAGCAACTTACACACACATACATTCAAACATATCCAAAAAATGCATCCAATAAAAATGATTTCTTTCCATGATGCAGGGCACACAAAGCCGGTGCTCTGTGTCAACCTGGGGGGAATGGGGTGGGGAGGGAGGTGGGAGGGGGGTTCAGGAGGGAGAGAACACATGTACGCCTATGGCTGATTCATGCTGATGTATGGCAAAAGCCATCACAACATTGTAAAGTAATTATCCTCCAATTAAAATAAATAAATTAGTTAAAAAATGATTTCTTACTCTTCAGTGAGCTTTCCAGCCTGAGTCATGAACCTAAGAGGGACATCTTAGCACATGCCAGAGATTTCTTTCTTTCTTTTGTAACTGGGAAAAAAAAGTCAGTTTCCACTGCTTAACTAACTGGCCGTTTGTTCCTTATGCCAAACCAGATGTTGGGCTGTCCTTTCCTTGAAAATGCAAGCTTTCTTAGTAATAAGGACTTTAAAAAATTTTCCACAAAAAGAGGCTTATTATTTTTCTTAGCTTTTGTTTTGTTTGCTAAAATATGAAATATAAAGAAACGTACTATTTTTGTAATTTATTTATTTTATTTTTGGCTGGGCTGGGTCTTTGGTTCCTGAGTGGACTTTTCTCCAGTTGTGGCGAGTGGGGACTGCTTTCCAGTTTCAGCGTCTAGTTTGGGCGTCTCATTGCGGTGGCTTCTCTTGCTGCGAAACACAGGCTCTAGGCGCTCAGGCTTCAGTAGTTGTGGCTCACAGGCTTAGTTTTTCCGTGGCATGTGGGATCCTGGACCAGGGATAAAACCTATGTCTCCTGCACTGGCAGGCAGGTTCTTTGCCACTGAGCCATTAGGGAAGTCCAAGAAACATACTATGTTTAAAGCTTCAGTTTAATTTGTTGGATGATGATGGAGCTAAAATATGTGCTGTCAGTATGAAGTCAGGAGGCATTTCCATATCAAAGAGACTAGGTGTTTGTAAGATAGCAAACTGAATGGGATTTTGGAGCAAGATTTGATTCTGTAGGATTCTCTTTGTGATTAAAAAAAAAAAACCCAAAACCCTTGTTAATACCCTCCAGATCAACGGAAATATTAAAACCAAGGTTACTGGCATTTATCAAATGCAATGAGACCCACTGGCATCAGGGCCGAGGAATTATGGGCTTCACTTGCCCTGGGAGTTCAAAGGCTATAGCAATAAGCTTTAGCATACTTCCCACAAACAGGGCAGTAGAATGACTGAATATTTAACCAGTGCCAAAGCATCCTGTACTTGAGGACTGAACCTGTTAGCTCCTAAACTGTGTGCATTTTCAAATAGCACAGTTTACCATCTGAAAACCATCACATTGCCTCCACTGTTAAAGCAAATTGCTTCATAAATGTTACGTTAAAGGATAATGTTATACTTCCAACCATATTTGGCAGACAGGAATCATGCATTTCATGTATATTTTATCATTGACCCAAGAGGGAAGAGTGGAAACCACTGCTCACTTTTGCAGACATACAAGAGTGGCTTTTTTTTTTTTTTTAAGTAAATGAATCCAGAGAGTTTGTACACCATTATTAGGAGAATCCAATGTCATCCCAAGAGAAACTGGTCTTTGGTTTCTATGGTATTTCATATCTGCAAGACACAGAAGTATTTCCATCAGCTATTGATACTACTACTAAAATTAGGACCAGGAACTCCACAGCTTAAGCAACTTAAGTGGGTTTGGAAATAACATTTGTTCATGTTCTTTATGTAACGTAATGGTTTTGGTAAGTATAATATGTGGAAGGAGCTCATTGTGGGATATGTTTCTACATAGCAGTAGCCAAGTTCAAAGGTTTGATGCCTGTTTGAGATTTCTCAAATTCCACTTCATTGGGTTGGAGTGCTCTGCCCCAGTTTGGCTCAGAGATGATATTTTCTCTGGACTGGAATTATAAAGAAAGCAATTTAAAATGAATAAACAGCGCCTGAGCCATGTCATGGATTTACCACCCAGCAGGGCATTCACACCTCACTTCCTAACTGCTTGACTGAAGGTCTCATTCCCTTCCCAGCTATTAATATTCATGGGAATTTGTACCAAAGGGTTCAGGCAGAATGAAAAGTAACATACTGGAATATCACAGAATAACTTAAAATTTCTAAGCCCCAACTTTCCTTGGAATGTCCTTTACAAAATGAAGAATCAGTTATGTTAATTTTATCTTAATTTTTGGTATAGTAAAAAATAAATAAATAGAATTGTATGTCAGGAAGTCTGATACCAAAGGGCTTCCCAAGTGGCTCAGTGGTAAAGAATCTGCCTGCCAGTGCAGGAGACATGGATTTGATTCCTGGGTCAGGAAGATCCCCTGGAGAAAGGCAACCCACTCTAGAATTCTTGCCTGGGAAATCCCATGGACAGAGGAGCCTATCAGACTACAGTCCATGGGGTTGCAAAGGAGTTGGACATAACTGAGCGACTAAACAACAACAGACACCAGATCATTTGATAATTCAACCAATTTTTATATTTATGCATGTTCACTATATGCTTGTCATAGTGGTAATCGCCAGAATACAGAAGGAATTAAGTTTTTGTTCTTACAAAGTCTACAGTCTAGTAACAGAACTAAATGGATACTCCATTTTGGCAAGTAAGAACTTTCCCAGTCTACAAATGCTATCAGTAAAGTGGAAGGATTAAGGTAACTGATTTCTGTAGCTGTGCATTTATGATTTGGTGTTAAAAATATATCTCACAAGTCAAATATTTTCAAGATATACAATGTATAGAGCACTGTACTTTGCTGTTTGCATGCATGTGGCTCTTTAATTCCCACAAGAACACAATGAGTGCAGAGAGTAGTATGTACCAGAACAAGGTCACCCAACTGGCTAGTGGCAGACCCAGAACTGGGACTCCAGTCTGTCTACAACTGATATACAAACCACCTCAGAGTAAGAGTAAACTAAAATGGTCCATCAGGGATGTGATTAAAGTGGAATCATAGGCTACTTTGATAGCCTACTTCAACTCTTTGTGACCCTGTAGACTGTGGCCTGCGGAGCTCTTCTGTCCATGGGATTCTCCAGGCAGGAATACTGGAGTGGATTGCCATGGCCTCCTCCAGGGGATCTTCCCAACCCAGGGATCAAACCCACATCTCTTATGTCTCCTGCATTGGCAGGCGGGTACTTTACCACTTGGAGAAGGAAATGGCAATGCACTCCAGTATTCTTTCCTGGAGAGTCCCATGGACAGAGGAGCCTGGCAGGCTACAGTCTATGGGGTTGCAAAGAGTCAGACATGACTGAGTGACTATCACTCACATAGCCTACAAGATAAAAAGTCATGGCACATTTTCATGGTGAAGCTGATAGGCTGAGGGGAAGATCGAGCAGAGTCATTTCTAGATCACATCTGCTTGGAGATTAAGTACAGATATGCACTATCATATTTCATAATCTATATTTTTCTTATTAAATAGTAATCAAGAGAAGAACGTGAGCTGGAATGTGGTGGCTGGAATGGGACTCGTAAAACATGCTATTTATCTGTATGCACTTACTGTTGGCTGGCTGGAGTAGAAACCATTTAACAATCCACAGAGATCGCAGCATGGTGTCCTGGAAAGAGCTTGGCCCTGGGAACCCGACTCTTGCCAATGACTCTGCATGGCACTGGGAACTCATTTCCTTTAACTAGGATTCAGTGCTTCTATCTGTAAGATGAGTCCAATGGATTTGGTTCAGTTTTTAGCTTTTGCGACAGTTTCCAAAGGAATTAAGCTCCATGGTGTTGATAGGCTGACTTTAGAAGTAGAAAGCCCAAAGTCTGCTAAATACATGTACTGACTGATCTTTGGCCTTTGTTGGAAACTCTTTTCCTTTCTCTAACCCTCACCTAAACACATGCATATATACACCTCCTCCTTCTTCTCATCTTACTCCTTCTCTTCCTTCTTCCTCTTCTTTATCTACGTCCTTCCACCCCTTTCTCTGACTGTCGTCGACCTGACTAATCCCTAGTCGTTTTTAAAGACCTTAACTTGGAAATCACTGTTTGGAGAAGCTTTTACTGTCTCTCAAAGTCTTAGTTACGTGTCCACCTTTTGTTGCTGTTCAGTTGCTAAGTCGTGTCCTACTTTTTGTGACCCCATGGACTGCAGCACGCCAGGCTTCCCTGTTCTTCACCATCTCCTGGAGTTTGCTCAAACTCATGTCCCTTGAGTCAGTGAAACCAACCAACCATCTCATCCTCTATCACCCTCTTCCCTTCCTGCCTTCAATCTTTTCCAGCATCAGGGTCTTTTCCAATGAACTGGCTCTTCTCATCCAGTAGCCAAAGTATTAGAGCTTCATCTTCAACATCTGTCCTTCCAATGAATACCAGGGTTGCTTTCCTTTAGGATGGACTGGTTTGATCTCCTTGCTGTCCAAGGGACTCTCAAGAGTCTTCTCTAGCACCATAGTTCAAAAGCATCAGTTCTTGGCACTCAACCTTCTTTATGGTCTAACTCTCACATCTATACATAACTACTGGAAAAAAACAGCTTTGACTATACAGACCTTTGTCAGCAAATTGATGTGTCCAACTACCAATATCTATAAAACTACCATGTACTTCCTTTGTCACTGAGTTGTTTTCAGGGTTAGAGTATATAATATGTACAGTGCTTGGATCTATGCCTAGCATATTAAAGTACTCAATAGCTAACATCATCATCACCACCATCACAATCCTTATGAACTTATGGCACTCTTTTTTATTAGTCTCTTTGAACCTCTGTGTCATCTACTAAGTGTTAGCTTTGAGGGGACTGGGACCATAAAGGTTGGCTTACTATATCACCAGCAGCTTAGCACTGTGAGTGACAAGAGTAGATAAATGTATCCTAATTACTTGATGTTAAATAACACGTAGCAATTTACTTAAGGATCTCTCATGCAACAAAGCAAGTTGAGCCTTTAAGCATATTCTAGTGGAAAAGACAATGCTATTTAAAATAACGTGATCTTATGAGGGCTGTACGGAGAAGGCAATGGCAAGCCACTCCAGTACTCTTGCCTGGAAAATCCCATGGATGGAGGAGCCTGGTGGGCTGCACTCCATGGGGTCGCTAGGGGTCAGACATGACTGAGCGACTTCACTTTCACTTTTCACTTTCACACATTGGAGAAGGAAATGGCAACCCACTCCGGTGTTCTTGCCTGGAGAATCCCAGGGACGGGGGAGCCTGGTGGGCTTCCGTCTATGGGGTCACACAGAGTCGGACACGACTGAAGTGACTTAGCAGCAGCATGAGGGCTGTAAGAAAGCTTTAAATTAAGTTTTATGGAGACAGAGAAAAAGAAGTAACTGATCTTGCCTGGGGGATGAAGTACATTTGAGCTGAGCTTTGATGAACCAGAGTGATCTAATTCAGTTAAGATGCAAGGGAGGAATTATGTCATATATGAAAAAAAAAATGGTATAAATAAAAAGATAAGGTGGGAAACTGCATAGTGGATTTGTACCATTGACTTATTAGATCCTCGGGACAGTGCAGCTCGGGTAGGGAAGAGGTTTATTAGAGAGTAAAGAGAGATGAGAATGGGAAGAAGGTTAAGACTTTAAATGTCTTAAATTTTGTGCTGTTAAATGGTGATATGATGCTTTCAAAAAGCTTTTCCTCAACTCTTAGTCACTGCTCAACCCCCTGCAATCTGTAATCTTGCATCTTATTGAAAAGCTAGGTAAGCATTCACCTAAATATTAAATTGGATCCTGTTTTGACTTTCCTTCTAACATTTCCTCTTCTCCACCTTCCACCCTTGTCCAATCGATGACAAATCCTGTTAATTTTATTTCCAGAACTGCTCTCAAATTCAAAGCATCATATCCATTCTTTCTGCCACTAATTAAATTCAGATTATTAAAATATTTTCTACCTGATTTCCTACTCACATTGTGGCCAGTCACTTCTGAAACACTGAACATTGATCTGCTCTATTAAGCTTCTATTTTAAACTTATTTAATCTGCCAGAACCACTATTAATTCTAACTTTAATATTTTGTGTGTTCATTTTGGCAGCACATATACTAAAGTTGGAATGATACATAGGAGATTATCATGGCCCCTGTGCAAGGATGATGCAAACTTGTGAAACATTAAAAGAATAATAATAACATTCTGTGAGAAGAAACGACTTTAGCAATGTTCTACATGTTAAAGACTCTGTATTTTCCTTTTATATGACTAATTGTTAAGAGGTTAATTAGTGAGGTCATAAGCAGTGGCTAAATTATCTTAGATCTGGTGAATAAAATTAACCTTCTATGAAAAACATTTTAAAGGTTTGCATGAACAATGTAGAACAAATATCCTTACAAATATAGTTTTCTATAAAAAAGTTACAAGTCACCAGGTTACAAACCAGTATTCTTTAATCTATTTATACAATCTATCTATTATTACAGAAAGCTCTTTTCTTAGAGACACAACTTGGAAATGCACTTTCTGATAAGATCCAAAATAAATATGAATTATCTTATTAGAGGTTACAAAATCATGCTTTTCTCATTTATCAGTTCATTAACATTGTGGCTTCCCTGGTGGCTCAGAGGTTAAAGCGTCTGCCTGGAATTCAGGAGACCTGGGTTCGATCCCTGGGTCAGGAAGATGCCCTGGAGAAGGAAATGGCAACCCACTCCAGTACTCTTGCTTGGAGAATCCCATGGAGGGAGGAGCCTGGTGGGCTACAGTCCATGGGGTCGCAAAGAGTCGGACACGACTGAGCAAATTCACTTCACTTCACTTCACTAACATCTTTCAGTGACAATTCATTGTAGAGAACTTTTCTTCATTAGCTAGGACTATTTGGTCATCTTCAAATTTAACTCACAAAGGGAAAGCAAGACAAGGTTTTTATTCTTAGCCTTTTGCTTTTAAATAAAATGGTTAATGAATTAAATTCTGTTTTGTTGGCTCTCTCTTATACATTATGAACTTTTGGACTTTTACATAATGGAAAGTTTCAGTAGCATTTGTTATTCTTATTGATGCCCAAATGTCACTGTCTTTAGCTATTCATACCTTCTTCATTTTAGTGTCTATTTATGGCCTTTCAACATAACTCACATTCTTTGATGGCCTGTATTTTGGCTACTCGTGCAGACTCAGAACAACAAATAACAGATTCTGGACCTAGACTGACCGAGTTTAGTATACCTGATCTCCACTTATCAAGCTGTGTATTCCTGAGTATCAGTTTGCCTTTCTGTGCCTTGGTTACCTTATCATTCAATGGCAATATTAATAACATAATATGAATAACATAACAATATAATATAAAATACCACATCACTATAATTATATAGCTACAATTACAACAATCCTAATCCTATGCAGTAGGACTTAAAATAATATGAATATATATATTATTTATATATTTTATACATTTATATATATATAAAACAGTGTCTGGCTTATGGATTGGAAATTCTGGTTAAGTGTTTTCATTATATTGCTTTTAATAACATTCCATAGTAGCAAGAAGACAGGTAGTACTACTTCAGATATATAACTGAAATATTTGCTAAAGATATGTGTATAGACATATATATGTTAATGTGAATATTTGCTAATAATAATGTAATATAATAATGGGGCTTTGAGCAAAATCAAACAATCAAAAATACTTTGTAAATAAAGAGAGACAATGAAATGCAAAATTAAAGAGATATTCTTTGATCTGTGATAGTTTAAATGCAGATGTACTTAAAAGTAGGAAGTTAAGCTCTAGAGGCCCTTTGCAAGGCTATAATTCCATAATAGAAAAAGAAGTTTTCCCAGATTTGAGATCTACGCATGCACATTTTCTATTAAGATATACATAGAAAAAGAAAGTTAGGTAGACATATACTGCAATTCAGATTTGCCTACTTACAGATGGTAACATTCTGTGCAATAATAATGCTCTCAAAACCATTTGCAAATTTGTCCAGCAACAACTCTGCCTTTAATGATGAAGTTTCCACAGTGGCAGATGGCAGAGTGAGCAGTGAAGGATGCTGCCGACCCACAGGGTTATGTCTGTCACTAAAGCGATCTGGCTCCAAAAGCCAAAGTCTGTTAAGGTCACACTGGTTATTGCTCCATTGGAATGACTTGATTGATCACATTTGTGGTTATTCCATAAATGTTGACCTTTTTGAAGGGGTCCTGGCAGTCTCATCCTGCCTTCGGAAAGTGATATAGAGAAACACAGTGTCTGTAGTCTATCGACATATTAGAGAAACAAAGGGGCAATCTATGAAACTTAAAAAAATAAAAAGATACATTCACTAACTTTGCTGTTTGCTCTTTGTGTCTGAATGGTTAGATAGTCCACAAAAACAGCATAATACTATTTTTAATATCCATATCACATTTAGGAAGATAAGAGCAAAATGGAACAAGACAAGCAAATACATTATTTAATGAATTTTAAAAGCCCAGCAAGGATTACTATTATAGTAGAAGCTTATAAACATACACTGAGATCCAGTTATCCTTTAAACACCTAAAGTTGGCAGGTAGTACAGATAAAAGAAAATACATAAACAAACTTCGGTATCCATGTGTACCCTTGGAACATGTTGAAGAAAATACTATTCTATGGGAAATTTATCATAATATGATAAATACCGCTTTTGAAGTATAATGTATTGAAATTGCCAAGTTCCATTTATAGTGACATATCACTGGACTAACTTATCAGTAGTGAGTGTACCTTTCAAAATTGAATTTACTATCTGATCATGCCTTAGGCACTGGAAGGAACAAAGTGCATCCCTCCTCCCTTATTTATTGAACAGTAACATAGAAAAATTACATAAAAATATTAATTTTCTTAGGACACTGATGAAAATGAGAAGCATAAAATTGCTCATTAAATTAATAACAATAATCATTTATAATTACTTGTTCTATTCCAAGCCTTCTTAGTACTTTACATGTATTACCACTTTTCTTTTTTTTTGACAACCATGAGACTTATTTACAGATTCCATGAGGAGGCAAGCTGAACCAGTGAGAGCTGTTTGTTAAATTTTCAGGGAATTTCACAGGACTAGATAAAATACTCCCAAAGTTTATATAGAATCACAAAACAGCCAGAATTTCCAAAGTTGTACTAAGGAAAAAGAACAAAGCTGGCAGCATAACACTCCTAGGCTTCAGACAATACCGCAAAACAAAGCTACCATAATCAACACAGCAAGGTATTAGCACAACAGACATATGGGTCAATGCAACAGAATGGTGAACTCAGAAATAAACCCACACCTATACTCAGTTAATCTTTGACAAAGGAAGCAAGAATAGAAAATGGAGAAAATTGGACAGCTACACGTAAATCAATGAAGTTAGAATACTCTTTCACACCATGCACAAAAATAAACTCAAAAAGGCTTAAAGACAGGACACATATCTTATAAAAACTCCTAGAAGAGAATATATGCAAAACATTCTGACATAAATTGTAGAAATGTTTTCTTAAGTAAGTTTCCCAAGGCAATAGAGGCAGATTCATGTCAATGTATGGCAAAACAAATAAAATAATGTAAAGTAATTAGTCTCCAATTAAAATAAATAAATTTAAAAAAAGAAGTAAAAGCAAAAACAAACAAATGGAACTTAATCCAATTTATAAACTTTTGCACAACAAAGGAGATCATAGAAAATATTTGTAAATGATGTGACTGACAGGGTTTAATTTTCAAAATATGTAAACAGCTCATACAACTCAATAACAAAATTAAAAAAGAAAAACAACTCAATCATGGACTGGAAAGAAAACCTAAACAGACATTTCTCCAAAGAAGACATATAATAGGCATGTGAAAGGATGCTCAACATTGCTAATGATCAGAGAAATACAAACCAAATCTACAATGAGGTATTACCTAACATCAGTCAGAATGGCCATCATTAAAAAGTCCATAAACAATAAGTGCTGGTGAGGATGTGGAGAGAAAGTAATCCTCCTACCCTGTTGGTAGAATGTAAATTAATACAGTCACTATGAAAAACAGTATGGAAGTTCCTTAAAAAAAAGTTCAAACAGTTGTCATATGACCCAGCAATTCTACTCTTGGGCATATAACCAGTTCAGTTCAGTTCAGTTCAGTCGCTCAGTCATGTCTGACTCTTTGTGACCCCATGAATCACAGCATGCCAGGCCTGCCTGTCTATCACTAACTCCCGGAGTTCACTCAAATTCATGTATATATGAATATATGCATATATATGTATATGTATATATGAATATGTACATATTACATAAAAAGATGAAATAATGCCAATTGCAGCAACATGGATGGACCTACAGGTTATCACACCAAGTGAAGTAAGTCAGAAAGAGGAAAACAAATATCACATGATATCACTTATACATCAAATCTAAAATATGATACAAATGAACTTATTTATGGAACAGAAACAGACTCATACATATTAGAAAACAAACATAATTACCAAAGGGGAAAGAGGAGAAGGCATAAAATAGGAGTTTGGGATTAGCAGATACAAACTACTATATACAAAACAGAAAAACAACAAGGTCCTAATGTAAATAGCCCAGAGAACAAAAAAAAAGTAGTAAAATTAATTTTTAGGAAATTTGCAAGCTACTTTTAAACATGGCCATTATTAAAAATTAAACTTTATAAACTTACATAGACATAAATCATATTAAATACAAAGGTAATAAGTACTCAAAACTCATCCTATTTTATTTTGTTAATTTCATTATTATCTTGGTTCTTGAGGTTTTTTGCATGTGTTGTTGGTGCATGTATGGAATACATATGTATGGAATACTCTACAATGGTGTGCTATTGTGCATTTTTTCCCCCTCACTCTGTGTTCAGCAATGCTATGCTATACAAGTAAGCTTGAAATAAGCCACAGTGGGACTAATCATACCATGGAAATTGCAAATGCTATAAATCATGGCTCTCCCACTCCAAGAGCCTACTGTTAAACAATCACTAGCCTACTACTATACGTGCGTACATGCAAAGTCACTTCAGTCATATCTGACTCTTTGTGAACCACTGGACTACAGTCCATCAGGCTACTCTGTCCATGGGATTCTCCAGGCAAGAATACTGGAGTGGGTTGCCATTTACTCTTCCAGGGGATCTTCCTGACCCAGGGATTGAACCCATGTCTCTTACATCTCCTGCATTGACAGGCAGGTTCTATACCACTAGTGCCACCTGGGAAGCCCACTACTATGTGAGATGTGTCTTTCTAACTTCAAGATACATTGTTCAGTAAGCCATGCTATCTAGTTTTGAATGATTAGAAATATTATAGCAGTATAGTTTAACATATGTCTATATCACTAAACAATCACCGTCCAATACCATACAGCTGACTCCCTTTACCACTTCCACTCATTCCCCTAGTTCCCCTCCTCTTCGGTAACCACTAATCTGTTCTGTATGCAGGTCAGTTAGAACTGGACATGGAACAACAGACTGGTTCCAAATAGGAAAAGGAGTACGTCAAGGTTGTATATTGTCACCCTGCTTATTTAACTTTTATGCAGAGTACATCATGAGAAACGCTGGGCTGGAGGAAGCACAAGCTGGAATCAAGATTGCCGGGACAAATATCAATAACCTCAGATATGCAGATGACACCACCCTTATGGCAGAAAGTGAAGAGGAACTGAAGAGCCTCTTGATTGAAAGAGGAGAGTGAAAAAGTTGGCTTGCAGCTCAACATTCAGAAAACTAAGATCATGGCATCTGGTCCCATCACTTCATGGGAAATAGATAGGGAAACAGTGGAAACAGTGTAAGACTTCATTTTGGGGGGCTCCAAAATCACTGCGGATGCTGATTGCAGCCATGAAATTAAAAGACGCTTACTCTTTGGAAGGAAAGTTATTACCAACCTAGATAGCGTATTAAAAAGCAGAGACATTACTCTGCCAACAAAGGTCCATCTAGTCAAGGCTATGGTTTTTCCAGTGGTCATCTATGGCTGTGAGAGTTGGACTGTGAAGAAAGCTGATCGCCGAAGAATTGATGCTTTTGAACTGTGGTGTTGGAGAAGACTCTTGAGAGTCCCTTGGACTGTAAAGAGATCCAACCAGTCCATTCTAAAGGAGATCAGTCCTGGGTGTTCACTGGAAGGACTGATGCTAAAGCTGAAATTCCAATACTTTGGCCACCTGATGTGAAGAGTTGACTCACTGGAAAAGACTCTGATGCTGGGAGGGATTGGGGACAGGAGAAGGGGATGACAGAGAATGAGATGGCTGGATGGCATCACCGACTCGATGGACATGAGTTTGAATGAACTCCAGGAGTTGATGATAGTAGGGAGGCCTGGTGTGCTGTGATTCATGGGGTCGCAAAGAGTTGGACATGACTGAGCGACTGAACTGAACTGAACTGAACTGAACTGAATCTGTTCTCTGTATCTATGAGTTTGTTTTTGTTTCCTTTTTTCTGTTCACTTTTTAAAAAATATAGATTCCACATATGAGTGAAATGATATAGCATTTGTCTTTCTCTGTCTGCTTATTTTATTTAGCATCATGCCCTCAAGTTTCATCCACATTGTTGCTTCCACATCTAGGCCATTGTAACAATGCTACAGTGAACATAGTGGTGCACATATCTTTTCAAATTAGCATTGTTGTCTTTGTCAGATAAATTCCCAGAGGTGAAATCGTTGGGTCATGTCAGATTTATTTTTAATTTTTGAGGAATCTCTATACTATTGACTGCACCAATTTAGAGTCCCTCTGCTCACTGGAAAAGACTCTGATGCTGGGAAAGGTTGGGGGTGGGAGGAGAAGGGGACAACAGAGAATGAGATGGCTGGATGGCATCACCGACTCTGTGGACATGAGTTTGAGTGAACTCCGGAAGTTGGTGATGGACAGGGAGGCCTGGCGTGCTGTGATTCATGGGGTCGCAGAGAGTCGGACAAGACTGAGCGACTGAACTGAACTGAACAATGTAAGAGGGTTCCTTTTTTCCACATTCTCTCCAACATTTGTTATTCCTTGTCTTTTGATAATAACCGTTCTAATAGGTGTGAAGTTGTAATTTGTGGGTTTGATTTGCATTGCTCTGATAATTAGTAATGTCAAACACCTTTTCATGTGGTTGTTGTCATCTGTATGTCTTCTTTGGAAAATATCTGTGCAGATCCTCTGCCCATTTTTAAATCAGATTGTTTTTTATCTTGTTGTTGAGTCAAATGGGTTCTTTATATACTTTAAATACTAATTCCTTGTTGGATATATGATTTGAAATATCTTCACCCATTCAGTAGGTTGCCTTTTCGTTTTGTTGATGGTTTCTTTTGATGTGCAGAACTATTTTGTTTGAAGTCATCCCATTTATTTTTGCTTTTGTTTCCCTTGTGTTTGGAGTCAGAACCATAAAAACATTGCTAATATCTGTGTCAATGAGATTATTGACTATGTTTTCTCTAGGAATTTTACTGCTTCAGGTCTGACATTCAAGTGTTTAATCCATTTTGAGTTAATGTTTGTGTCTGGTATAAGATAGTGGTCTAGTTTCATTCTTTTTCATGTGACTGTCCAGTTTTTCCAATCCTATTTGTTGAAGAGACTACCCTTTCTCCACTGTATGTTCTTTGTTTCTTTGTTGTAGATTGATTGTTACATATGTGTGGGCTTAATTCTGAACTCTCAATTCTAATTCATTGATTTATGTATCTATTTTGTCAGCACCACACTGTTTAGATTAGAATTATTCCATACGTAATAACAGAAGCAGAATATATTAAGAAGAGGTGGCAAGAATACACAGAAGAACTGTACAAAAAAGATCTTCATGACCAAGATAATCACGATGGTGTGATCACTCACCTACAGCCAGACATCTTGGAATGTGAAGTCAAGTGGGCCTTAGAAAGCATCACTACGAACAAAGCTAGTGGAGGTGATGGAATTCCAGTTGAGCTATTTCAAATCCTGAAAGATGATGCTGTGAAAGTGCTGCACTCAATATGCCAGGAAATTTGGAAAACTCAACAGTGGCCCCAGGACTGGAAAAGGTCAGTCTTCATTCCAATCCCAAAGAAAGTCAATGACAAAGAATGCTCAAACTACTGCACAATTGCACTCATCTCGCATGCTAGTAAAATCATGCTCAAAATTCTCCAAGCCAGGCTTCAGCAATACGTGAACCATGAACTTCCAGATGTTCAAGCTGGTTTTAGAAAAGAAAGAGGAACCAGAGATCAAATTGCCAACATCTGATGGATCATGGAAAAAGCAAGAGAGTTCCAGAAAAACATTTATTTCTGCCTTATTGACTATGCCAAAGCCTTTGACTGTGTGGAACACAATAAACTATGGAAAATTCTGAAAGTGATGGGAATACCAGACTATCTGACCTGCCTCTTGAGAAACCTGTGTGTAGGTCAGGAAGCAACAGTTAGAACTGGACATGGAACAACAGACTGGTTCCAAATAGGAAGAGGAGTACGTCAAGGCTGTATATTGTCACCCTGCTTATTTAACTTATATGCAGAGTGTGTCATAAGAAACGCAGGGCTAGAAGAAGAAAAACTGGAGTCAAGATTGCCAGGAGAAATATCAATAACCTCAGATATGCAGATGACACCACCCTTATGGCAGAAAGTGAAGAGGAACTAAAAAGCCTCTTGATGAAAGTGAAAGAGGAGAGTGAAAAAGTTGGCTTAAAGCTCAACATTCAGAAAACTAAGATCATGGTGTCTGGTCCCATCACTTCACGGCATATAAATGAGGAAACAGTGGAAACAGTGGCTGACTTTATTTTTCTGGGCTCCCAAATCACTGCGGATGCTGATTGCAGCCATGAGATTAAAAGACGCTTACTCCTTGGAAGGAAAGTTATGACCAACCTAGACAGCATATTAAAAAGCAGAGACATTACTTTGCCAACCAAGGTCTGTCTAGTCAAGGCTACGTTTTTTCCAGTGGTCATGTATGGATGTGAGAGTTGGACTATGAAGAAAGCTGAGCACCGAAGAATTGATGCTTTTGAACTGTGGTGTTGGAGAAGACTTGAGAATCCCTTGGACTGTAAGGAGATTGAACCAGTCCATCCTGAAGGAGATCAGTCCTGGGTGTTCATTGGAAGGACTGATGTTGAAGCTGAAACTCCAATACTTTGGCCACCTGATGCAAAGAGCTGACTCATTTGAAAAGACCCTGAGGCTGGGAAAGTTTGGGGGCGGGAGGAGAAGGGGACGACAGAGGATGAAATGGTTGGATGGCATCACCAACTCAATGGACATGGGTTTGGGTGGACTCCAGAAGTTGGTGATGGACAGGGAGGCCTGGCGTGCTGTGGTTCATTGGTTTGCAAACAGTCGGACATGACTGAGCGACTGAACTGAATTGCAGATTTGTTGCATTTACGGGCAGAGTTGAGTTCAGATTTTTCCACATGGCCAGCTTGAACCCCTTAAGCATGGAATTTAAATATGTTCACTAACTGTTTTGTAGGAGAGAAGTACGGGCTTATGTATAAGCCTTTTTTGGAGAAATAGTCCATAACTTTTTCTAGATTTTCAAAAATTTCAGTCTAAAAGAAATTTCAAAAATTGATTAAAAATCCATTTCTATAGAAAAATTCTGTATCTTCTACAAATATTATTTGCTGTGTAATAAAGAAATCAAGTGGTCTGTATAAGACATGATTATGAATTTTGCCAATACTAATGTTCCTTAAGTACATGTTTTATCAAGTAAATACTTTCTTCACTTATTTTTTGCTGTTTCTCCTTAAAAAGTGTTCCCACATTAGTTAAAAGAAGAGACTCCTATGGCATTAAAAAGAGTAAAATACTTACTAGTAAATGCAACGAAGGAAATGAAAGCTCTATGCACCAAAAACTGTAAGATATTGATGAAAGAAAATAAGAAGATACAAATAAATGGAAAGATATTCAGTGTTCATAAATCAGAAGAATTAATACTATTAAAAAGGCTGTCTATACAAAACCAAATATCAATTCAATGCAATCCTTATCAAAATTCCTATATTATTGTACACAGAAACAGAAAAAATAATCATATATTTACTATGGAATCAGAAAAGACTCCAAGCACCCAGGGAAACCTTGAGAATGAACCAAGTTGGAAGCATCACACTTCCTGACTTCAAACTATGTAACAAAGCTACAGTAATAAAAACAGTATGATATTGGTAGAAAATGAATATATAGAGCAGTGGAGCAGGTTCAACAGCTCAGAAATAAAGTCATGCATGTAGAGTCAACTAATATTTGAAAAGGAACCAAAATATAAAATGTGCTGGGGAAACTGAATATCTACTCACAAATGATTGAAATTGGACCCCTATCTTTTACCACTCATGAAAAACTAACTCAAATGGATTAAAGACTTAAACATAAGATCTGCAACCATAATACTTGTAGAAGAAACCATGGCAAATGCACCTTAACATTAATCTTAGCAATGATTTTTTGTACGTGAAGCTAAAAGTATAAGCACCGTAAGCAAAAATCAACAGTTGGGACTATATCAAACAAAAACCTTCTGCACAGCAAGAAAACCAATCAACAAAATGAAAAGGTAACCTTGGGAGTGGGAGGAAATATTCACAAATCAGATATCTGAAAAGGAGTTGATATCCACAATATATAAGGAACTCACACAACTCAATAAGAACAACAACAAAAATCTGATTAAAAAATGGGCAGGGGTACTTAGATCAGAGAAGGCAATGGCAAGCCACTCCAGTACTCTTGCCTAGAAAATCCCATGGATGGAGGAGCCTGGTAGGCTGCAGTCCATGGGGTCACTCAGTTGGATACGACTGAGCGACCTCACTTTCACTTTTCACTTTCATGCATCGGAGAAAGAAATGGCAACCCACTCCAGTGTTCTTGCCTGGAGAATCCCAGGGACGGGGGAGCCTGGTGGGCTGCCTTCTATGGGGTCGCACAGAATCGGACACGACTGAAGTGACTGAGCAGCAGCAGCAGCAGTAGGGGACTTAGACACTTTTCCAAAGAAGACTTCCACATGATCAACAAGTATGTTAAAAGGTGCTAATCAACATCACTAATTATCAGGGAAATGCAAATCAAAACTACAATGAGATACGACCTCACACTTGTTCAGTTCAGTTCAGTTTCAGTTCAGTTGCTCAGTCATGACCGACTCTTTGCGACCCCATGAATCACAGCATGCCAGGCCTCCCTGTCCATCACCAACTCCCGGAGTTCACTCAAACTCATGTGCATCGAGTCGGTGATGCCATCCAGCCATCTCATTCTCTGTCGTCCCCTTCTCCTCCCGCCCCCCATCCTTCCCAGCATCAGAGTCTTTTCCAGTGAGTCAACTCTTCGCATGAGGTGGCCCAAGTATTGGAGTTTCAGCTTTAGCATCAGTCCTTCCGATGAACACCCAGGATCGATCTCCTTTAGAATGGACTGGTTGGACACCTGTTGCTGCTGCTGCTGCTAAGTGGCTTCAGTCGTGTCCGACTCTGTGTGACCCCAGAGATGGCAGCCCACCAGGCTCCCCCCTCCCTACGTGTTAGAATGGTGTTATCCAAAAGACAAGAAATAACAAATACTGGTGAGGATGTGGAGAAAAGAGATCCTGGTGCACTGCTGATAGAAATATAAGTTGGTGCAACAACTATGGAAAACTGTATAGAGTTTCTCAACAAATTAAAAACAGTATTATCATATAATCCAGCAACCCCACTTCTGGGTATATATCTGAATGAGATAAAATCACTGTCTCAAAAAGATATCTTCAACTCCTATATTTGCTGTTGTATTATTTACAGGAGTCAATACATAGAAACAACCTAAGTGTCTGGGGATGGATTAATGGATAATGACAATGTGATGACACACACACACAATGAACTATTATTATTCTGTCACAGAGAAGGAAATCCTATCTTTTGCAACAGTGTGGATGGATCCCCTTGGAGTCCATTATGATACAGGTAATAAATCAGATAGGGAAAGACAAATACTTCATGATCTTCATTGTCATTATTGTTCAGTCACTCAGTCATGTCTGAATCTTTGCTACCCCATTGACTATAGGACGCCAGGCTTCCCTGTCCTTCACAATCTCCCAGAGTTTGTGTGCTTAAGTCATGTCCAACTCTGAGACCCCATGGACAGAGGAGCCTCGTGGGCTACAGTCTATGGGGGATTCTCCAGGCAAGAATACTGGAGTGGGTTGCCATGCCCTGTTCCTAGGGATATTCCCAACCCAGGAACTGAACTGGGGTGTCCTACAGTGCCGGCAGATTCTTCACCAGCTGAGCTACCAGGGAAGCCCAAGTTTGCTCAGTCTCAGTTAAAATACAGAATATAAAAACATCAAACCCATAGAAACAGAAGAAGGTAGTTTGAAGAGGCTCAGGAGTGGAGGAAATGGGAAGATATTGGTCAAAGGGTGTAAATGTTCAGGTATAAGATAAATAAGTCCCAAGGATCTAATATACAGATGGTGATTATAGCTAACAGTAGTGCAACATATTCTTGAAAGTTGCTGTGAGAGAGCTTTACTGTGGTCGCCTCACCACCACCAACAACAAAATGACAATTATCTGAAGTAAAGGATATGTTAATTAACATTACTCTTTCAAGCATTTCACGATATATACATGTATCAAAACTAAAAAGATGATATTTGGCATACATTCATACTAAAATATAATTTCAAACCTAAATGAGCATTCTATATTTTATGTTGTAATTCTACTCCAAAAGGGCTTCTGGCCTCATTCTTCCACTCTGTTTTTCTCCCACTGTGAAATTTACTGGATTGTTGAACCTCAGCTTGGTTTTTATATTAATTATGTGACTAAGAATTAGTTATGTCTGATTTCAATTTCCATTCTATCCTTTCCAAGTTTTGGCTTTGGGAAAACTATTTAACTTTTCCAAGTCTCAGTTTTCATATAATTGATTGCTAACAGGTTAAGTAAGAAAATATATGTAACAATTGCATGAATATTATATTATATGTAGTGTCTGCCAGTTAGTAAGCCTATAGTACATACTCGCTCTGGTGATGATGATGTCATCAACATGGAGCTGGAGCCCTTTGGATTACCACTGATCTCATCTCACCCGCATTTCTCAGCACACACACATACCATTTCTCATCTCATCTGCTTTTTCTGGAGTGAATCATCAAACTAATTTAACCAGTCCCATCCATCACCATCAGAACATCACCAGATTTTATTTTCTGGTTTGTTACTTTTCCCCCCTAGCTTTATTAGTATACATTGACATATAACATTGCATAATTTTAAGGTATCAGTTCAGTTCAGTTCAGTTGCTCAGTCGTGTCCGACTCTCCGTGACCCCATGAATCACAGCACACCAGGCCTCCCTGTCCATCACCAACTCCCGGAGTTCACTCAAACTCATGTCCAGAGTCGGTGATGCCATCCAGCCATCTCATTCTCTGTCGTCCCTTCTCCTCCCGCCCCCAACCTTTCCCAGCATCAGAGTCTTTTCCAGTGAGTCAACTCGTTGCATGAGGTGGCCAAAGTATTGGAATTTCAGCTTTAACATCAGTCCTTCAAATGAACACCCAGGATTGATCTCCTTTAGAATGGACTGGTTGGATCTCCTTGCAGTACAAGGTATAGAGTATGATAATTTGATATACCTATATACCATGAAATGACTACCACAGAAGGGTTAGTCAACACCTCCATCACTTCACATAATTACCATTTCTTTTTTGTGGTGAGAACATTTAAGATCTACTCTCTTAGCAACTGTATATATAATAATATATTATATAATACAGTATTGTACTAAAAGGGCTTCCCTGGAGGCTCAGTGGTAAGGAATCCACCTGCCAATGCAAGAGACGTAGATTTGATCCCTGGGTCAGGTGGAACCCCTGGAGAAAGAAATGGCAACCCACTCCAGTATTCTTGCCTGGGAGATCCATGGACAGAGGAGCCTGGCAAGCTACAGACCACGGGGTTGCAAAAGAGTCAGACACGACTTAGTAACTAAACAACAACAGTGTATTAGTACAGTATTGTTAACAAGTATATATACGGTAAGTATATATGGTAAGTATATACAAGTATATAGTACAGTACAAATATATAATACAGGATATACAAGTATATAGTACAATATTGTTAATTATAGTCAGGGGCTTCCCTGGTGGCTCAGCGGTAAAGAATCCGCCTGCAGTGCAGGAGATGTGGGTTTGATCCCAAGTCAGGAAGATCCCCTGGAGAAGGGCATGGCAACTCACTCCAGTACTCTTGCCTGAAGAATCCTATGGACAGAGGAGCCTTGTGGGCTACAGTCCATAGGGTCGCAAAGAGTCAGACAAGACTGAAGGGACTGAGCAACCATAGTTATAATGCATTAGATCCTTCTGGTTTCTTTATTGATATGGCCTAAACATTCTCATTTATGCTAAGGGCTCAGGGCCAACTCAGCTATAACTCTGCTAGCGCTGGCCAGAGAGCTAGCAAGTGAGTAGGATAATAATGACATTAGTGAGTTTGAATTCTGCCAAAAGCTATACTAGGGCTTTTTGCATACGTTTATGTTTAATCCTCATAATAACTCTATATAACTCTACTGAAAGTTTATAGGTAAGAACAAGAAGGCCATAGAAGTAAAAGAAGTAAAAATGGGGAAAAGTTTACTTTGGAATATCATTAGGGACTTCTTCATACTTAGGTAACTACAATAACTTACTTTGCTATAGGTATTCGTGAGGTTTAATTTCTGTCCAAGGATGTTCACATATATAATATCCTTATAACCATCCTATAACTTTGAAAAAGTAATTATTATACAGGTAATTATTGTCTCCATATACAGGCAATGAAACAGAGACATTGGGAGTTTAAATGTCATGTCCAGAATTATGCAGTAATTACTGGGATTGTACCCTCTAGTACAATATCCTCAGTTTTTCCTATTGTACCTGCAAGGGCAAATAGGTTTCATCACATGTAAAAAGACTAATCAACTGGTATTGGTTACTTAGAATATCATATTAATAAGAATACTGAGACCATTTTTAGGTTCAACAGCAAAGAAGGCCATAGTAAATTAGTAATATGGCAACCCACTCCAGTGTTCTTGCCTGGAGAATCCCAGGGACAGGGGAGCCTGGTGGGCTGCCATCTATGGAGTCGCACAGAGTCAGACACGACTGAAGCGACTTAGCAGCAGCCATGAACATAAGAAGTGGGGGCACTTCTTGAATAGTCCAGTTGAGGAATGAGTGTGATCTGCAACATAAACAATAAATTACTACCAAACCTCAAAGTGACCAATCCCAGGTAGTTCTAAGTGTTCTTTTTTGAAAACCCCAAAGTTATGATTCTGTGTTATTTAATTGCCCATAGGAACAAAGACTCTGATGCTGGGAAAGACTGAGGGCAGGAGAAGGGAGTGACAGGATAAGATGGTTGGATGGCAACACTGACTCAATAGACATGAATTTGAGGAAACTCTGAGAGACAGAGAAGGACAGGGAGGCCTGGCGTGCTGTAGTCCATGGAGTTGCAGAGTCGGACATGACTGAGCAATTGAACAAAAACAAGAAAAAAGAGATGGGGCGTTTCCTAGTGGTCTCATGGTTAGGACTCAGTGCTTTCACTGCCATGGTGGCCCTAGTTCCATCCCTGGTGGGGGAACTGAGATCCCACAGAGCGGCACAGCATAGCCAAAAAATAAATAAAAGGATGGAGAAATTCATTCCAGGTCACTAATTTATTTCTCTACTGCAATCTGTGTCTCTTACAAAAACAAAGTTAATTGACGAGACTGAATTTAAATGTTCTTTTCACTCATGGCCTATTCTAGCAAAATGGTGGTTCTGTAAATGGTAAATTTTGCACATGGACTTAGAAGAAACAGGGGCTCACAAGTCCCCCTTTCTCAGGTGAGTCAATTTAAGCTCATGGAAGGTAGACTGAACTATATACACACATGTTTTAATGCTTGCCATTTACCAATGAATGTTTATATATGTCACCATCACAAATCCTAGTGGGCTGAGTTTTAACTTAATATATGAAATGTGTCTTTGTTCCTTCATGACTTTAGTGCTCTCTTTATCTGTTAATTGAAAAACTGAAATAGATATGTCATTGATTTGTTTATCAAAGACCCACCACATCAAGTACAAGAAACCAGCATAGGTCGTGAACTTCCATTTTAACTCTAACATTCTAGGACTCTTTGCCTATATATGGAGATCATTATCATTAAAAATATTATTTTGTCCCTAATATTCCTTCAACATTTATTCCCCCGGAGTGTATTTGATGTGCTTATTACCTATCGTCTTCTGCTTTATAAAGAATAGCATTTTTGGTGGCATTGCTAGTTTGACTTCTAAGAATAATTTTCCATTAACAAATTTTGCATATTAAAACGTTTTTAAACCTCAGTTCAATGATTCATTCTGACATTTATAGGTGCATAAAGAATATATTCAGGGACTTCCCTGGCAGTCCAGTGGTTAAGAATTTGCCTTCCAGTGCAGGGATCGTGGGTTCAATGCCTGGTTAGGGAGCTAAGATCCCACATACCTTGCAGTCAAAAAAATACAAAACATAAAACAGAAGCAATACTGCAACAAATTCAATAAAAACTTAAAAAATGATTCACATCAAAAAATATCTAAAGAAAAGAGAATATATTCACACACACAGAGCTCCTTGAAGTCAAAGGTTATACTACATTCATAGTAACATATATGACAGACTCTAACAAAGTCACACATTAAGTAACCAATGAATTTTCTTTTTAATTGAATGAAATAAAATACATATAGTATACATATTATGCAATACATGTTGTATATCCATATACAATATTTATATACTGGGTTAATCAACAAGTTCGATTGGACTTTTCCATATGCTGTTATGGAAAAACCCAAACAAGCTTTTTGGCCAATCCAATATCTTTATGCCTTCAAACTCTATACTGTCAAAGACAGTAAAATAGGTAGCTTAGCAGCAGTTAAAAGGATGTGATTTAATATCAGAAAGAGCTAAACTCAGATCCCTGCTTTGTCATTTTGGACCTCTGTGACCTTGAGTAAGTTCTTTGACCTTTACAAATTTCAGTGTTCTCAACCTGAAATGAGGAATATAAAATAATACCTATATCATGCTGCAGTTATGAGGTTTAAAGGAGAAAAATTATATATTTTACTTAGCAAAGTACTTTGCATACAATAAGTAGCCAGTAAATATCTGCCAATAATATAACATAATAAAAATATTAATACTGATATTGGCATTATTATCAAAAAAGAGTGGGTTTTTGAAGGTTCTTCAAATAATTTTCCTTCAAAGGAATGTAAAACAAATTAAATATGTTCAGACTGCTCATGGGAAATTTGCATATCATGATGAATTAAAAAATATTCTTATTAAATTCTCACAGTAATCTTGTAATTGCTATATCCATTTTACAGAAAAAATAATGGAATTTACCTAAAGTCATACAGCTGATAACTGACAATTGCAATATTCAAACACAAATCTATACCAAACTATGATACATCCAGTTCTATACTAAATATATAATGTGGTATTTATTAGGTGACCAAGGAATCTAGCATTGCTGATGAGTATACTGCTTGAAGTATTTAAAAAGTGCAGGCAATGTTCCTATTTTCCCATTAACTTGCGTAAATGTGAATCGAAAAAGAGGAAGTAAGGGGAAGTCATGCTGAGATATGCCCTGATCACACCATCAGCAGAATATTAATGCAGATTCTTCAAACATTTTAATTATAAAAACAGCCTTCTTCCAAACTCCTACACATTAAAGTCTTTAGAAACTGCCTAATTCCCTCAAATTGAATAGGGACGCATCTAACAGGTATAAGAGAACTCTGAAAATTTTGACAATCCTCTGTCATGGTTTTTCTTTATAGCTCTTGTAGGTTTAGGACTTGTATCTAGAAAGTAAGAAATGAGAAAAATATCAAATCGTTTGATTTTTTTAAACAGTGGGGTCCAATTAACACAAGACAACAGATGGGGCATTGATAACGGGACTATCATCCCAGTCACCCAGGGCCACATGAACAGTCTCACGGGAACTATGAGGCCATAGTTCGAAGAACAAATCTCTCTATTTAGTACCAAGAGCAGCTCACCTTATAAGTAAAACCGAAGTCCTCGAAGTCAACCACTAGAATCAAAATTTAAAATATTCAAACACATACATCCTTTAAAAATATATCATTGAAAGAAATTTAAAGATATATGCTTCTGTTATGAGATTCATATAGGATAGTCATCATAGATTCTCTGAGGTTGATTTTATTCATTCATTAAACAAATGTTTTTTGAGCATCAATATATGCCAAGCGTAATAACAGCTGCTGGTTACACCAATGAACAAAATTAAGCAAAGTTCCTGCTCTTGTGGAACATCTGTTTTAGTGGGAGAAACAGTGAACCAATAAAACAATAAAGATATAATGTACAACATGGTATTAAAGGCCCAGAGGAAAAATTAAGCTGTATAAAGAGCAAGAAAGTGATGAATTTTGAAAGAGGAGTATTTTGTATATTAAAATGTGTGGGCAAGGAAGGCTTCTCTCATGAAGAGACATTTGAATGGGAACATGAAAGAAGTGAGGAAGGTTTGTCCATATCTTTACAAATGACCCAATTTTGTTCCTTTTTATGACTGAGTAATATTCCATTGCATATATGTACCACATATTCTTTATCCATTCATCTGTCACTGGACATTTAGGTTGTTTCTTTTTCCTGGCTATTGTAAATAGTGCTGTAATGAACACTGGGGTACATTTGCTCTTTTGGATTATGATTTTCTTAGGGTGTATGCCCAGTAGTGGATTTACAAGTTGGAGGGGAGGGTGGGACAAACTGGGAGATTAGGATTGATATATGCACACTACCATGTGTAAAACAGATAGCTAGTGGGAACTTACTACAAAGCACAGGAAGCTCAGCTCCATATTATGTGATGACCTAAATGGGTGGGATGTGGGGGGGGCGGTGTGGAGGTGGGAGGGAGGTCCAAGAGGAAGGGAATATATGTATAGATATAGTTGATTCACTGATTTGTACAGTAGAAACTATCACAACATTGTAAAGTGACAATGCTTTAATTAAAAAAAAAAGTAAAGCATATTATGACCAAAAAACAAAGTAACCCAAAAGTGGGATTTAAGAAATAGAAATGAGGGAGGGAAGGAAGCATCCTGAAAGTATGGGAAGGGCATGGAAAGTGGAGGGGAAAGCAAGTGCAAAGGCCCTGAGACATCAGTGTGCTTGGTGTTCCAAACCACAGCAAGAAGCCAAAAGTGATGGACAGAGTATATGTTGAAAGGATTAGAAAACATCCTTTTTTTTTTTTTTTTTAAGAAACCCAGCTTTAAAGTCTGTAATTATCTACTGGTCTTCTTATGAAATGAAAGAGTAAATCCACAAGATGAATACTCTTCAGGCAATCTTTGCTCCTAGGAAGTCTAGCCTCCATCACTGCTGTGTCTGTCATGAGGGAGTCTGAGCTAGTGATGAAAGGCTGGCCAGCCCAAGTCGTTATCTGGCACTTAATTGGCAAGCAATTATAGCTGCATTTTAGTTACATGGCTGCAATTTAAATATTTTTACAATTTTAGACAATAATCCTGAATGATTATACATTTTGTGAACGAGACCTTATGCTTCAATTATATGTGGCAGAAAAATGATGTCATCAAGAAAAAAATTTATCGTGAGAAGCTTTAAAACAGTACACTCAAACTGATCTTTGAAGTGGTTGGTAGTCTGTTCACAGAGTCTTAGAGATATATTCCAACTCTCCACTGATTATTTCAGCCAATGGTCAACTCCTCCTGTGACTTGAAAAATACTTAGTAAAACATTTCAAATGACCCCCATTGCTGATGTATCTTCTACTTAATTCACGGGAGAGGTTTTTGTTTACATAAATTACAAACTCACTGATGTGATAATGTTTCTGGCTTTCATGGTTTCAATTCTCAATAACTCAAGTATCAGAGTCCTTTGAAAAACATTATGTACTGAGCCTTCTCTTACTGAGAAAAAAATGAAGATTCTGGAAAGAATGGAACTTTGCAATATTCTCTGTTGAATGTATATTGTTTAGATGGTTTCTTTATTATCAGAATCAATATGCATACCTTTTATTAATAAATACCTTATTGTTTTAATTGCCAAATTAGTGGACGTGTAAAAAAAATGTTCATTGTGCTCCAGAAACAGTGAAAAAACATTTGACAGTCATGGGGTCAATTTATCATAATATAAGCGTCTTTTTGACCATGAGGTGACTACTTGTCTGTTCAATTCTGACCACCTGCCTTATAAGAGAATGAAAGGCACCAGCAGAAAACAGATCAGATGGTAGAATTTGGGAAAAAGCCAGTTTGCATGATGTGAGATTCTACTGAATATATTATCAAAAGGTCCCATATTGAACTTTTTGAGCACATAGAGGAGATGGCTATGGTAATTAAATGCTGCAGTTTGGTTCCAGTTTAACCAGTGTCATTATTCCAGTGAGGTTGTGTAAACTTCTTTCTTAGTTCAGTGAGATTTTTACTCAAGTTTATTCAGAAATTCCAAAGAAACTCAGACATCGGAAATTCAGAATTTGATTAGGAAGCATTTCCCACAGGTGTTAGTTTAATATCAAGTACTTTAATAAATCTACAATGGAAGTCAACCCCAATGCAACCCTTCAGGTTCCCTCAATGCCAATTTTTATATGATCTCATAAAATAAGAACCTTGCTTAAAAGCATATTCTTACAGGGCCAAATTATAAGAGATATAGGGAACTTGACTGGGTATAAGAGTTTTTATTAAAAGTTTTTCTTAGATGTAACTATTCTATTATTTCTGGAAAAGGTAAAGAACTTAGTTTCCGATTTGTTTAAATGGGGTTGAAAGAAAGGGAAATTTTTTTGACATTCATTAGGAATCTAAATGTACCAAGGAGGGTTGTAAAATATATTTTATTGAAGTTCATTTAGATTGGAAGCAGAGGAACATCTGTAACTACTCTGAAGGGGACTCTGGAAGAACTTTTTACGAGTAAACTGGGATTGTTGCTTTTAATTATTTGAGTGTATAGATTATTCAGTAATGTGTGTAAAGAGCCATTTAGCTTCCACCCCCAGGCCACATCACTGAAATACAAGAGGATCTTTTTTTCTCAGTTCACTCTGTTTGTGCTCTGTAATTTAAAATATAATCTTGAAAGTAACTGGAGCAGGTGAAAATGTGATTTGTTTGCAGCAATGACTTACTGTGAAATTCCTTTGTGGATTTATTTTTCTGTGTATCATTTCACAAGGTACAGAAATAGCTAAACTGTTTTGTTTTATATTGGATTCCAAAGGCATAGCACTCTTTTTCCTTAAGAACTATTTATGTGCAATCTTGTTTGGGAATTCTTCTGCAGGAGTTCCCAAAGTTCAAGTTTGGCTTTAATTTTTAAAATATTGAAACTGAAATTCCCATTAGGTATTTTGTTTTTGAAGGCACCAACATCATATGATTCCAACATTAAAAAATAGTGATGTTTTCAGCCCCTAAGCTGCTATACTGCAGGGAGTGAAGGATAACTGTGTATTTATTAACACAGCCCTCTATGTTTGGTTAGGAAAGGTAGCTAGACCACAGCTTACTGTTGCATCAGCCCTTATTTGATAGAGAAGACATTTGATGAATGAAAGGTCATCATATTTTACCCTTTTTCATAATCAAACATGTAAAGGGAACATAGATAATGGCACACACAGCTTTTAACTGCATTTCAAATGCAGTTTACAGAATACATCTTAATGAGGGAGAATCATTCTAGAATTTCTGCTAAATAGACAAGCATCAGTCTTTGCAAAAAGGATTACTATGATAAAAGGAGTCTCATTTCAAAATATAAAAATTTTTCATAACTTAGATATAAACCATGATCAGGAACTAACCATGTCTCAAGTCACAAAACCACACAAAGCACTGCATTAGATATGAACAATGAACAGGAACTAATAAGCATGTATCAAGTCACAAGACCACATAAGGCATTGCTAAAATAGCACTGATGATTTGTGCAAACAAAGCCAATATCTCTGGATAGTTTTTTTTTTTTAACCTATTTAACTTGAGGATAGCTTGACTTTTATGGAAATTCACTAAACTGTGTTTTTCTGACCACTCTGGTTAGTGCTACAATTAGAGAAGATGAATTTTCAGAAAAGCAAGTTTTAAATTGGTCACTCTGGCATGGCAGATTTTATGATGGATGCCTACGTGCTCCTCAGAAAGACACTTCTCGACTCCCTGGGAAGAAAGCATATGACTGAATTTTAGTGGTTCGGTTTTTACATTAAAATATGGCCAGTGAGGGGTTCCAATCTGTCAGGGAAAAGTGGCCATGCGGCCAGAGTTATCATTTTACTTTGGGGGTCTTGTGTTTGCCAAGTGGTCAGCCAGCTGTCCAGGCTTTTAAAATGAGAAAACTAAAAAAAAAAAAAAAATCTGAGAGGTAAATTGCACTGAAACATTTAATACTTATTAAACCTGAAGGATTTTTAGTAAAATTAAAAGAGAGAGAATTGCTGTTTTGAAATATGGAGTTTTAATACACATCCCCTTATATTGCATGTAAACAGTTAAGTAGGAAATCATATCCCACACAGTTGGGAGCATTATTTCATGGTGCAAAGAAAGTGGGCATGAAGGTTGAAAGGTCTGATTTCAGTTTGTCACTGCTATTTAGTAGTTGCATAAACTTCTCTCTAAGCCTCAGTTCTACTGCCTGTAAAATGGGAAGAAAACAATAATACTTAACTGAAAAAAAAAAAACCTGCAACCATCTGTGATAATGGACACTAATTACATTTATTTTGGTAATCATTTTGCAATATACATATGTATCAAATCATTGTTATAAACCTGAAACTAATACAATATGATGTCAGTTATATCTCAATAGAAAGACTATGAAAGAAAACAAAAAATGTTTTGATAAACAGTAACATATTTAAAGTACTTGGCAGACATGAGACAATAAATAAAGCTATTTAAATGTTTCTTGAAGGAACAGCAGTTAGAGGTTATAATTTGAAAATAGATTGCTAATTACTTATTAGCATACACCAAAAAGGTAACAATTTCTGAATATGTGTAAAGTATCAATACAAAACACTGATAGGGAAAATTATCAAAAGCACATCTTTTCCTCTGAGTCAGGTTCTAAGTTAAGCCTTAGGAGTAATAGCTGCAAACCAAAGAGATTTTCTTGATAATAAGGTTAGATTTGTCTTGCCTACTTTCTTGGGGAGGGGTGGGGGGCATGGGCACAGGGAAGGCTTCATCAGAAAGTGCCAGCCAGTCACGTTTGAATGAGATAAATAATCAGTTGTGAGCTCAGTGTGTGATTCTCGTTAAATTCCAGACGCTGGAACAGCTCCCGAAACGCATTGCCACCACCACCACTACCAATCTCTTTTGCATCTCATTGGCATTTGAGGACGTTAATTGACTCATTATTGCAACTCATATTCAGGAAAGGAAGTTGATTAAGGAAGGCAGATTCAGAATCTCCAGACACATTCCTAGCTGGGTTGTTTGTCCCGGCAGTTTACTTGACTTATTAGAATATTTAGGAAGCTGTAGCCAGAGGGACAAGGAACGTGTGCCCCTCAGTGTTACCCTTACTGAATAGATCTTTACTAAAAACAATATTATTTTGGAATAAACTTATCCTAATCTTCATGTCTAAGTAGCAGAATTATCTTCTGAGTCCTTTTCTGCTAATCACACCACTCCATTTTCTTTTAATTGCTCTTCTGGAAATTTGGTTTCTGATACTTGTGTTGTATCAAGAAATATTTTTTGAAGGTTAATAAAAAGTATCTCTAGACTTTCTTTCTCTAGACTTTCTTGGGTTAAAGAACACTTAAATATTAAAGTTAGTGAAATTTTATCAACAGTTGCAATTCTCAATTTTGATTAGGATGTGATAAACTTATAAATTGAAGGTATTTCACTATTCAGTAGAATGGCTGTTGTTACTTTGCTGATCTTTAAATAATTGGGCTAGTTGCTATATTTATGTCTAATATTGCATTCAGATAATATATATATATACACACATACATGCCTGCTGGATGAAAGCTTTTTATTTTTAGACTTGGAATCACCCATATTTTGAGCTGAGTCTGAGAAGTATTCTCAATCATTGATTCTCAGTTATTTGGCAAATAGTTCATATTTACATAATGTTGCATAATTCTGAGGTCAGTTTAAGACAAATCATATAATTCATTTGATGCTCTTTATGTTGAATTTCCTTAATAATACCTAAATCTGAGAAAGATATTTTTTCTCTTCACTTTAAATTTAAAAGTATTGTTCAGACCCTACAATGAATAGTTTTATTACATAATAAAACAGAAATTGATCTATAAGAAATTTATCCAAAACCACTAATCCTACAAAAACCCTTTTTGGTATTAAACATAGTCATCACTGTCATTTGACAATAACTTTCCTTTCCCAACTATTATAGTTATTGCTCAGAATTAGCCAATTTTATCTTCTTTACTTGACCTGTATCAGTTAGACTGAAAGCATAAAGACATATACTGCTGTACTCAGATGCTCAGTCATGTCAGACTCTTTGCAACCACAGGCTCCTCTGTCCATGGGATTCTCCAGGCAAGAATTTTGGAGTGGGTTGCCATTTTCTTCCTCCAGGGAATCTTCCTGACTTGGATTGAACCTGCATTTCTTACAGCTCCTGCATTGGCAGGCAGATTCTTTACCACTAGGGCTAAGTTTTCTCACACATAGATAACAGATGTATATGAAACAGAAATGTAAGGCAAAGTTAAGCAGATTTTTATACATTGCCCCATAGTTTTAATCCACGAATTAATTTATTTTGAATCAGTTGCAAATAAATCAAGGGTAATTTTCCTCATATATTATTAATTTTTAAGTGTTAATAACATTTCAGAGTATTTTTTTCTGCAAAACTTCAATTCAATAAAAATTTGGACTTCCCTGGAAGTCCAGTGGTTAAGACTTCTCACTTGCACTGCAAGGGGCACTGCTTCAACCCCTGGTCAGGGAACTAAGATTCCACATGCCTCTCAGTATGGCAAAAAAGTAAATTAATTAATTCATTTTAAAATGATAAAATAAAAAAAATTTAAATTAATGAGTAATTGTTATATATGTATCTGATATTTAGAGGTGGGACAGTGACTATAGATTAATAATGCATTAATCACCACTATTCAAGAGCTTATATTCCAGTGGGGGGAGAGGGAAGAACATACAACTTTTCATATATTAGGCAATGGCACCCCACTCCAGTACTCTTGCCTGGAAAATCCCATGGACAGAGGAGCCTGATAGGCTGCAATCTATCGGGTCGTGAAGAGTCGGACACGACTAAGCGACTTCACTTTTCACTTTTTTTTCACTAATGCAAAGCATAATATAGATACTTCAAGAAAATAATAACTCCAAGGGATGAACAATTGACTGATAGTCATTTTCAGAATCTAAAAGGAAGATCAAGGAAAGATTTGTGCTTGGACCTTCAAGCATATAAATGAATTTGATCACACTGAAAAAGAGAGTCATTTCAGAAGGATGAAAAACCTTGAACACAGGCACACAGACAGATGTGCTGTAGGAAGAATAAGTAGTTCTGAGAAGGCAATGGCAAGCCACTCCAGTACTCTTGCCTGGAAAATCCCATGGATGGAGGAGCCTGGTAGGTTGCAGTCCGTGGGGTCGCTAAGGGTCGGACACGACTGAGCGACTTCACTTTCACTTTTCACTTGCACACATTGGAGAAGGAAATGGCAACCCACTCCAGTGTTCTTGCCTGGAGAATCCCAGGGACGGGGGAGCCTGGTGGGCTTCCGTCTATGGGGTCACACAGAGTCGGACACGACTGAAGTGACTTAGCAGCAGCAGCAGAAAAGGTTTGCAGATGCAATGTTAAAGAAAGTGATGAAAAAGCTATGGCCAAAGTCCAACGTTCAAAGAGGTTATTACCAGCCCCAAAGAAGCAGCAGTAAACACAGAAGGTGGGGTGTATAGGTTTGCAGGAATGGAAATATAGGACTGTCTACGGTATGAAAAAAAAGTGAAAGCGTTAGTCGCTCAGATGTGTCCTACTCTTTGCGACCCCACGGACTGTAGCCTGCTAGGCTCGTCTGTCCATGAGGATTCTCCAGGCAAGAACACTGGATGGGTTGCCATGCCCTTCTCCAGGGGATATTCCTGACCCAGGGATTGAATCCGGGTTTCCCACATTGCAGGCAGATTCTTTACTGTCTGAGTCACCAGGTAAGTCCCTGTGGTACAGAACTGGGTATTAAGTGTGAGCAAAGGATGGTTGGAGAAAAGAGAAGAACAAATGATGATCACTGCAAGATTCTTAGCTGAACTATTAGTTTTATGATTGATATGAAGGAGTAAGAGGAGCCAGAGAAGAGAGGATCTAGATGAGGAAATATCCAGCACATCATTGTAAATGTGGGTCAAGGCCAGAAATTTAGATTAAATGTCTCTCAAATAGAAATGAGAATTGAAGTTTTGGTGGCAGATGAAAGCATTTGTGAAGATGATCATACCATGAGTAGAAGCTGGAAGATGAGATTTTTGGAAATGCCTATGGGAACATAATGGCTTGATGGAAGGAAAGGAGTCAGCAAAGTCTTCTTGCTCTCACAAAACTTTAGTTTATAAAGACCCAGAAAACATAGCAAGCTTAATTAAAGTCCAGGTAACATGAAAAAAGAGACTAGACAGACACAATTACAGGCAAGGCAAAGGCAAAAAGTCTCATTTTTTCTTCAAATATTTGTTCATTTATTCAGTATTTACTGTACAATCTCTATGAGCCAACTATTGTGCTAGGTATTAAAATATGTATGATACTCCCAAAATTCCACATTGTTCTAAGTAATCTCATGCAATCCCATATTGATTTTTCCTTTCTTCACATTTCCACATTAAGGAGTGATAATTATTAAAGTTTTTCCCTCCTTGTGTAAATATAATTATGGTTAAAATATGACTACGGTAAAATTAGGGGCTTCCCAGGTAGTGCTAGTGGTAAAGAATCTGCCTGTCAGTGCAGGAGAAGTAAGAGAGGCAGATTTGACCCCTGGGTGGGGAAGATCCCCTGGACAGAGTGCATGGCAACCCACTCCAGTATTCTTGCCTAGAGAAGCCCGTGGACAGAGGATCCTGGCGGGCTATGGTCCATACAGTTGCAAAGAGTTGGATACAACTGAAGTGACTCAGCACACAGAGCACATAGTAAAAACAGCACTTGATATTCCAAGAATACTTTTATAAACATTTATTAATCTTCCCAGCAATCTTGCAAAGTCAAGTATTATTATCGTATTTCTTATGTGAAGAGTGAAACCACCAAACACAGTGTCTTGAATGCAGTAATTGCTCAATAAATATTTATTTGAGTCAATTCTATAGATAAGTTGTTGCTAAAAACTTCCAAAGCAACAGGTTATAATTTTAAACTTAGGCATCATTTCTCATACCAGAAAAAAAAAAAAAAGGTTCCTTAAACTCAGAAAGCAAAAATTAGGTGAGATGATACCTACTTTTTTTCAAAGGAAAACATCTCTCTCTTCTCCCCACTAAATGCCCACTAACTGTACATATCCCAGTGCACAAATGATGTCCCTTTCAGGTCTTAGAAACCTATCTCTATGAAATGAAAGCTATCTGCTTGGTTGTTCTCTTATTGCCTTTATGGAGGAGCCTGGTAGGCTGTAGTCCACGGGGTCGCTAAGGGTCAGACACGACTGAGCGACTTCACTTTCACTTTTTACTTTCACACATTGAAGAAGGAAATGGCAACCCACTCCAGTGTTCTTGCCTGGAGAATCCCAGGGATGGGGGAGCCTGGTGGGCTTCCGTCTATGGGGTCACACAGAGTCGGACACGACTGAAGTGACTTAGCAGCAGCAGAGAAAATTTACACACTGGAATTTAGAATACTATTTACTTCCAACAAATTTCACAGAATTTTCTTCCACTGAATTTTTTTTTTAATCCAGAGATGATATTTTCTGAAATACATTAACTTGCTAAAACTGTCCAAGAGCTTCATATTAAGATAAATACCTGATGTCAACCCTGTGTTAAAGGGCTCATATTATATTTCCAAAGCAGGTTTAAAGAATAATTGCATGTCTAGCCCAGGAAACTCTGTTCATTGTTTTGTGGCAGCCTGGATGGGAGGGGAGCCTGGGGGAGAATGGATACATCTATGTGGATGGCTAAGTCCATTCCCTGTCCACTTGAAATTATCACAACATTGCTAATAAGCTACATTCCAATATAAAATTAAAAAGCTTTTATAAAAAAGAATAATTATATCATTATAATAGCTTCAACAATTGGTGAAGACTTCCTGAAACAATGAGTTAAGAAGAATTAATGAGAAAAAAGTGTCACGAGTGATTGTCAATGGCTGTCAAAGACACAGAAGAGGAAGGGGCAAAACATGTGCTGACTTTTTCACCATCTTGTTCTAATGGCAACTTGAATCAGATTACACTGGGATCACATTATGAGATTTCCAGAGAGAATACTGTGGTGTTCTGCTTTCTTAAACACAAGGTCAGGCCTAGGGATAAAATGCCCCTAGAAGTGAGGAATGGTAACCTTTTGCTAGGAAATCTGGCCTGTGGTACTGAAGATGGCAGTGGGTGCTCTAATTCAACACAGAAATAGAACACTGTTTTAGTCGATTCCTAATTGCATGCTTGCAAATACTTTTAACCCAAGTCTCAATGTTTTCTTCACTAACCAGCTGACATTTATTGCCGAGGGAAATGATGGAGAATTTAATTCAAATGAAAATTAAGCAACTGGTTTGAATTTGTAAAATGAATTCCTCTCTAGGGGGCCTATGGAGCTAATGGGAATGGGTGTTAGAAATATAAATCCCCACGCATCGATGTAAACACACATAACTAAACAGGACTGCTTATGATAATAGAGGGAACTCTCTAGAGAGCTTCTTCATGCTCATGGACACATCCCAATGCTATTTGTTTGTTAAGTTTTCCTAGCACTGAACATCTCTGAAACCTGTTTTATCGCAAAATGTGTTGCTGTCCCAGACACTCGATCATTCCCTCCAGAAACAGAGTTGCTTCCAATTTAGTGACTTCCTCAAGGTCACTGAACATAGAGGATATTTCAAAGGCTTCTGAGTTCCAGACTGCTGCTCAACCACTGAACCTCACAGTGGAAAATGTAGAAAGCCTACAGATCTATTTATCTACATATTTTCCTTGGCTGAAATCGTGCATTTATTAAGTGAAACCTGCACTCATGTCACGGTTCCTTCACTTCAAAGCAGCTAAAAAGAACTTAATTCAACCTTGGGCAATTTATGTTTTTAAATTGTTCTTGGATTTTATAACTTGACATGGAAAGACTTGTAGATTTCACAGTGCAAAATGCAGCAAGAACATCATTTGAAAGTGAGAACGACAATGAGAGATATCAGATATCCTAACACATCTTGATGTGAGTCGCGAGTCATGGAAACTGTCCTTGTACTAGTGTGCGTGCTAAGTCGCTTCAGTCATGTCCAACTCTTTGCGACCCTATAGACCATTGCCTGCCAGGCTCCTCTGTCCATGGGATCCTCCAGGCAAGAATACTGGAGTGGATTGCCGGGCCCTCCTCCAGGACATCTTCCCAAATCAGGGATCAAACCCTTATGTCTGCATTGACAGGGGCGTTCCTTACCACTAGCCAGTATTTCAGGTCTATTTGCTTTTCAGGATACTTGTTTTTATTCCCTTTGTCACCTGCACCAGAAACAGTACGTCTGCAACCGGCTGCAGCAATCAGAGCCAATCAGGAAAATAGAAGCCACTGTAGATCTCTCAAATGAAGACATTTAATTCAGAGTTACAAAGGTTATGGAAGATCTGAAAGTAAGGGGATGGCAAGACAAATCAAAGATCAGCAGCAACAGAAAGGACCACCCCTAAAGCTGGAGGGACAAAAAAGGTGGTGTTTCCAGAACCCAGAAGCCAAGGCCATTTAGCAGGATCTGGAACCCTGTGAAGAGTCGCTCACAGAGATCACTGCCCAGGAGAGACTGGCACATGCAGGAGGCCAGCCACCTGTGGAAATGCCCTAGGAGAGGGTGGAGGATGCTCTGACTTCCTGTTCTCACCCTCTAGTCTTCTACTAAGGCCTTGATTTGCAAGAGAACAAGAGTCTAGAAGACAGAGGTTCCTAAAAGGCAGAGCTGGGGAAACAAAAAGATGGATCTGAGAGCAAACAAGCAGTTGATCAGCTCATCACCTCACAACTAAAGGATTCTGCCCAACACAAAATTCTGTCTTTCAAAAAAAAATCGGTTTTTCTTTCTATAAAAAGAAATTAGTTTTCATTTTTCTGTTTTCATCTCTTCCCATTCAAAGTGCATGGCTTCCCTTATGGCTCAATTGGTAAAGAATCTGCCTGCAATGCAGGATATCCGGGTTCGACCCCTAGGTCAGGAAGATCCCTTGGAGAAGGAAATGGCAACCCACTCCAGTATTCTTGCCTGGAAATCCCATGGACAGAGGAGCCTGGTAGGCTATAGTCCATGGGGGTCACAAGAGTCAGACATGGCTTAGTGACTAAACCACAGTTACGAGTAGAAGTTAGATCAGAACCTTTGCAAGGAAGTGGATCCAGTGACATTGGAAGTAAGGGTAAGGGTTAATAGTAGAACAAATATTTTTATCATTAATAAGAAGTTTCGCTCCCTGAATCCTAGCCTCTCAGCAATCACTTGATTATTTTCACTATTAATAGACACTTTGTTTAGCTTTGAGACAATGATGGCTCTTTCTATAAGCAGATGCAAAAAAAAAAAAAATCTTGAATATTATTTCAAGGGATTTCCTCACCTTGCCCAAAGCCTGATGATGTATTTCTAAGGGAAAAAAATACCTTTGCTCTATTCATACTAAACTTTCTTTTGCTCTTTGCTAAACTCCTTTATACCTTTTCTGAGGATCACAAAGATCTCTAAGAAAATTTAACGTGAGTGGACTTCAAATACAGGGTCACAGAAAACAGAGAAATTGTTTACTAAATGCTGTGTTCATGTCTGTTTTTCTTAAAGGAATGTTTGAAACTCCCAAAATATTTACAATGTCCTAAATTCTCCCCAGAATGTTAAGTGTATGTGTGTGGTTGTTGTTTAGTTGTTAAGGCATGTCCGACTCTTTGCAACCCCATGGACTGTGAAGCCACAGTCCATGGAACTTTCCAGGCAAGAATACTGGAGTGGGTTGCCATTTCTTTCTCCAGGGGATCTTCAGGACCCAGGGATCAAGCCTGCATCTCCTGCTTGGAAGGCAGATTCTTTACAACTGAGCCACCTGGGAAGCCCATATATGTGTGGTAGGAAAGACCATTTTAGGCTGATACAGTATACAAAGGGTGAGTTACAGTAAAAGTAGAAAAGAAACTCTTACAAGAAGCAATCTCCAATTTCTCTTTTACAAAAGGCTTTTTTGAATGTGACACACTGGTTCTTCCAGAGTGGAAATTATATACCCTTTTTGGACGGAGGAGTCTGGCAGGCTACAGTCTACAGGGTTGCAAAGATTCAGACATGACTGAGCAACTTCACTTTCACTTGGCTTTATAATGAATTCTGTAGTGGTCTTTATATGCTAGAAGTGAAGCTTTCAGATATGGGTGCTTTATTTATTTATTTATTTTACAAAGAAACACAATTAGCAGTATGTGCCCTTCTTGTTCTGAGTTATGATTGTATATATCTAATTTTATAAATAAAAACAGCATCCTAAACTACAATTATAATCACTATCACTAAAGATTTATCATAATGTCTTAGAATGTCAGGCCCAGAAGGAATCTTAGAACTTATGGATTCTAACTTTTTATTTTATAGTGGGAGAAACTGAGGCCTCATATGAGAATATGACTTGCCTATGACTAGTCATTTCCATCAATCACATTCCCAGTTCCTGGTGTCTGTAATTTCAAGGATATATGTGTGTGTCTGTGTGTGTGTGTGTGTATGTATAAATGATTTCTGCAATTTTGAAGGAGGTGTAAAATATGGATGACACACAGAACAAGAAAATAATTCCTCTGGGGTAATATAAAGGTCCATCTAGTCAAAGCTATGGTTTTTCCAGTAGTCATGTATGGATGTGAGAGTTGTACTATAAAGAAAGTTGAGTGCTGAAGAACTGATGCTTTTGAACTGTGTTGTTGGAGAAGACTCCTGAGAGTCCCTTGGACAGCAAGGAGATCCAACCAGTCAATCCTAAAGGAAATCAGTCCTGAATATTCATTGGAAGGTCTGATGTTGAAGCTGAAACTCCAATACTTTGGCCATCTAACGTGAAGAACTGACTCGTTGGAAAAGACCCTGGTGTTGGGAAAGATTGAAGGTGGGAGGAGAAGGGGGAGACAGAGGATGAAATGGTTGAATGGCATCACCAACTTGATGGACATGAGTTTGAGTAAACTCTGGGAGTTGGTGATGGATAGGGAAGTCTGGCGTGCTGCAGTCCATGGTGTTGCAAAGAGCCAGACACGACTGAGCAACTGAACTGAAGGAGGCAAAAGACCTGTACTTGGAAAACTATGACTCTGATGAAAGCAACTGAAGATGACACAAACATATGGAAAGATATGCCATGTTCTTAGATTGGAAGAATCAATATTGTTAAAATGATTATTCTACCCAAGGCAATCTATAGATTAAATGCAATCTCTATCAACTTATCAATGGAATTTTTAACAGAACTAGAAAAAAACATTAAAAACTTTGTATGGAGACACAAAAGACCCAGAATAGCCAAAGCATCTTGAAAAATAAAAATGGAGCTGGAAGAATCAGGCTTCCTGAATTTAAAATATACTACAAAGCTACAGTAATCAAAACAGTACAGGCTGTTATTATTATTATTATTACCTAATTGGGTGATGTCGTAATTTATGAAGATTTCAATTTTCTATTGAACTTTTTGGTTGAAGATAACACTTGAGCAAGTCCATAAACAATGAGAATAAATATTTATCAGTGCATTATCCACTTTGTCTCTGTATAAGCAAACAGTAAGGACCGCCAGCTCTTGGGAATGACTGTTTGGATTCAAACTCTGATTCATGATGCCAAACATGACAAAAGATAAATAGTTGGCAGCTGTCTAACTTTTCTAGACTTCATTTTCTTTATCTGCAAAATTAGGACAATCAGAGCACCTACTTCATGGGGTTGCTATGAGAAATAAATGAACATAAATGCATAGAAAGGATTTATATCTATATGCTGCACATAATATATTCTGTTAATAAAGTGAGATGCTACTATTAGGTGCTTTGGATTCTGAGCACACTGGATGTTTACACCTTTCAGAAGCAAATGGAAAACATTGCCCTAATATAAGCAGTTGGAGACACTAAACTTTGCATCTACTAAAAATTATAGGAGAGAAAGAAATTTCCATTTGGAAATGGTTAAATTGAGTTATGAGATAATATTTGAAGTTGAAGCTCCAATACTTTGGCCACCTGATGCAAAAAGCTGACTCATTGGAAAAGACCCTGATACTGGGAAAGATTGAGGGCAGGAGAAGAATGGGGAGACAGAGGATGAAATAGTTGGATGGCATTACTAACTCAATGGACATGAGTCTGAGCAAACTCCAGGAGATAGTAAAGGACAGGAAAGCCTAGCATGCTGCAGTACATGGGGTTGCAAAGAGTTGGACATGATTTAGCAACTGAACCACAAAGTCAGACGGTATAAGAAGATATGTTGTTTGTCAATAAAGAATTCATAATAAGTTTTAAATGAGTTGCTAGAAGCACAACCTTAAAGAAGGAGGAGTACACAAAACAGCAAACAAGTAAGTCATGATAACGTGATCACTGACCTAGAGCCAGACATCTTGGAATGTGAAGTCAAGTGGGCCTTAGAAAGCATCACTACGAACAAAGCTAGTGGAGGTGATGGAATTCCAGTTGAGCTATTTCAAGTCTTGAAAGATGATGCTGTGAAAGTGCTGCACTCAATATGCCAGCAAATTTGGAAAACTCAGCAGATGCCACAGGACTGGAAAAGATCAGTCTTCATTCCAATCCCAAAGAAAGGCAATGCTAAAGAATGCTCAAACGACCGCACAATTGCACTCATCTCACACGCTAGTAAAGTCATGCTCAAAATTCTCCAAGCCAGGCTTCAGCAATATATGAACCATGAAATTCCAGATGTTCAAGCAGGTTTTAGAAAAGGCAGAGGCACCAGGGATCAAATAGCCAACATCCGCTGGATCATGGAGAAAGCAAGAGAGTTCCAGAAAACCATCTATTTCAGCTTCATTGACTATGCCAAAGCCTTTGACTGTGTGGATCACAAAAAACTGTGGAACATTCTGAAAGAGATGGGAATACCAGACCACCTGACCTGCCTCTTGAGAAACCTGTATGCAGGTCAGGAAGCAACAGTTAGAACTGGACATGGAACAACAGACTGGTTCCAAATAGGAAAAGGAGTACTTCAAGGCTGTATATTGTCACCTTGCTTATTTAACTTATATGCAGAGTACATCATGAGGAACGCTGGGCTGGAAGAAGCACAAGCTGGAATCAAGATTCCCGGGAGAAATATCAATAACCTCAGATATGCAGATGACACCACCCTTATGGCAGAAAGTGAAGAGGAACTCAAAGGCCTCTTGATGAAAGTGAAAGAGGAGAGTGAAAAAGTTGGCTTGAAGCTCAACATTCAGAAAACAAAGATCATGGCATCTGGTCCCATCACTTCATGGAAATAGATAGGGAAACAGTGGAAACAGTGTCAGACTTTATTATGGGGGGCTCCAAAATCACTGCAGATGCTGATTGCAGCCATGAAATTAAAAGACCCTTGCTCCTTGGAAAGTTATGACCAACGTAGATAGCATATTAAAAAGCAGAGACATCACTTTGCCAACAAAGGTCTGTCTAGTCAAGGCTATGGTTTTTCCAGTGGTCACGTATGGGTGTGAGAGTTGGACTGTGAAGAAAGCTGATCGCCAAAGAATTGATGCTTTTGAACTGTGGTGCTGGAGAAGACTCTTGAGAGTCCCTTGTACTGCAACGAGATCCAACCAGTCCATTCTAGAGGAGATCAATCCTGGGTGTTCATTGGAGGGACTAATGCTGAAGCTGAAACTGCAATACTTTGGCCACCTCATGCGACGAGTTGACTCACTAGAAAAGACTCTGATGCTGGGAAAGGTTGGGGGCAGGAGGAGTAGGGGACGACAGAGAATGAGATGGCTGGATGGCATCACTGACTCTATGGACATGAGTTTGGGTGAACTCCGGGAGTTGGTGATGGACAGGGAGGCCTGGCGTGCTGTGATTCATGGGGTTGCAGAGAGTCGGACACAACTGAGCGACTGAACTGAACTGAAGTTCCTTAAGGCTTATAGCCGAAAGTCCAAAGTCTGTATAGACCAAAAGCTTGTAAGTCACTCTTTTATAGAAGATTTTAGAGTAATTGGGAAGGTTAGACTTGCTTTAATGGGAAGATTTTGCCCCTTTAGAAGCTGAGATATTGCTGAGATTTAATTTTTTTCACCTTTTACAGTAAAGTTTTGCTTGCTATCTTCAGATTGGCAGAGTGTGGTCACAAAGATGCCTGTATATCTTCTTCTAGCCTGCCTCCCCTGAAGGTTTCACAAAGAGGGAAACTGTTGAAATTGCTTCTCTCAATCTTGAGGGTTTTTTTTTTTTTTGCATTACTTTTGCTTTGGCAAAATGCATTTATTCAAGCACAGTCTCGTCTGCACTCTAGAAAATGTGATACCATTTTGCACTGAATTTTTTAAATGCAAAAAAATTTTTTGGCAGATTAACAGATATAACTTCTTGTGATTCTGTTCCAATAATCTTGGAGAATTGTTATACTGTAAACCCAGAAAATTAACACTGCCAGATAAACAGTCTGATTATATCTGGCATGATCAAGGTTTTGCAGTGAGAAAATGTAGTTTCCTAAGGCCTCTGACAGAAAACCACTCTGAGACCTTTTCAAAGGTTTTCAGGAGTTATTACTGGAGATTAACTATGGCATGAACAAAAAGGTTTGAAGTCTTGTTTATAGTTAGCCTGTGGCTCTGTGTTAGCAAGTTCTCTCTTAAATGATCAGTATTTGAGTTCTGGGTGCTAATGAGCGAAGGTTAGCCAGAGGGAATGTGGATGAGGGGAGAAAAAGACTCAGTCATTCTCCACTGGGGGGGAAATAAGCATTAAAATAACATCTCAATAATTTTTAGAAGTCAAATTATGTTTTAATCAGTGCCTCCAGAATAAGCTGAAGAAGTCCCACTGACGGTCCCAGCTGTAAGAGTAGAAGTCTGGTTTCACATTTGCATGATTTTGAAGGTCAAATGCCTGCTATCCAAGTCTTACTGATCCATATGGACTAGAAATGCCACAATATGCAATCATCATGAAGGCAGATTGTCTCCTGTAAATCTGTCCTTTCTGTAACACATTCAAAATGTACCGTATTGGCTGGATTATAAATCCTTTCAAGAAATTCATGCACATTTGTAGAAGCAGCTTCACATTGATGGATGATGGCATTGGTGTTCAGAGAACCTTAAAATAATTTATCATATGTATAAATCTGATTTTTCCATGTGTCTGGATTTCCTCTGATTCCTGTGACCAGTATACTTGCAACTCAAAATCCTATTACAGAAATAAGTAAAACCATCTCTGGTTTGTTCCCAGGTTTTCTGTAGGCATGGCACCTGTGGATTTTGTATTATGCTGAATTGCAATGAACCGCTAAGGAGAAATTATTTTAAATGATTTTTTAAAGCTTGAGAATGTATTTATCAAAGAATTCCTCTCTATATTTGTTTACTTCCATTAAATAACCAATTTCTCTAATATATTTAAAATATTACTCATTTGGGGCTTCCCTGGTGGTCTAGTGGTTAAGAATCCACCTGTCAATGCAGGAGACACAGGTTTGACCCCTGGCCTGGGGAGATCCCACATGCCACAGTGAAACTAAGCCTGTGTGCCACAATTATTGAAGTTTGTGTGCTTTAGGGCCCAGGCTCCACAAAAGAAGCCACTGCAATGAGAAGCCCTCATACACAAGGAAGAGCAGTCCCCATTTGCTGCAAATAGAGAAAGCATGTGTGCAGCAATGGAGAAACAGTGCAGCCGAAAAAAAAACAATAATAAATACTCAGTTTATAATTATTTCAATATGTACAGCATTTTTAGAAATACAATCATTGTATAAAAAAAGACAAGCAATTTGATGGTGATTCCAAAAGGTTTCACATGTTGTAGAAACAATAATTTTTACATACCCCTATTTTATGGATTTTCTAGTATATACTAAACATTACTGAACTCAAAAACTTCCACTATATTTTAAACAACTTCCCTCACTTTATTTACTTCCTTCCTTCTCTCTTACAGATTATGCACCTCTAATAGCATTTGTGAAAGTAACATTTTCCATGCTTGCAAACAGATACATTAGAGCCATTCCATGGATACTAAGGAAGCATTTTCCTTAAAAAAAAAAAAAATCATTAGTTCTAATTTCAATTGTCTAAAAATATTATAGAACATCAGAACTAGAAGAGGCTGCTCTATTTTAATTGAATAACCAACAAGGAACTATTGTATAGCACAGGGAATTCTGCTCAATGTGATGTGGCAGCCTGGATGGGAGGGAAGTCTGGTGGAGAATAGATACATGTATATGTATGACTAAATCCCTTTGCTGTCCACCTGAAATTATGACAACATTGTTAATCAGCTATACTCCAATACAAAATTAAAAGTTAAAAAAGAAAGGGTTACTTTTAAGCAAATACTCGTTTTTACCAAACAGAAACTGAAGTCCAAATTGAAGCAACCAAATACAATCATATGGTGAGTTGTGACTGCCCTGTAGCTAAGGGCTTCCCTGGCTCAGACGGTAAAACATCTGCCTGAAACGTGGGAGACCTGGGTTCGATCCCTGGGTCAGGAAGATCCCCTGGAGAAGGAAATGGCAACCCACTCCAGTACTCTTGCCTTGAAAATTCCATGGACAAAGGAGCCCTGTAGGCTACAGTTCATGGGGTTGCAAAGAGTCGGACACGACTGAGCGACTTCAATTCACTTCACTTCACTTGTAGCTAAGACTAGAACTTGAGCTGGCTCTGAAATTAGTGTGTATGTGTTTTCTACCATGTTGCAATGCTGTGAAATCTAAAAAAGTAGTATTTTATAACAAAAATCAGCTGCTTTTCTTTATACACTAAAAATGAACTATCTGAAAAAGAAGTAGAGAAAGGAATCTCATTTATAATACATCAAAAGCAATAAAGTACTTAAGAATAAATTTAACCAAAGAAGTGAAAGATCTGTTCATCAAGAACTATAAGACATTGATAAAAAGAAATTGAAAAGGACACAAATATAAGGGAAAATAGCCCATGTTCATGAATCAGAAAATTTAATACTATAAAAAAATGCTGCTACTACCCCAAATTCCTATCAAAATTCTAGGGGCATTTTTCACAGGTATAGGAAAACACAATCCTACAATTCATACAGAAACAAAAAGGACCCCAAGCAGGCAAAGCAATCATAAAGAACAAAGCTGGAGTCATCACACTTCTTTGTTTCAAACTATATTACAAAACTATAGTAATCAAGACAGTATGGTACTGACATTAAAAACAGACACATAGAGTAATGGAACAGAATTGAGAGCCCAGAAACAAGCCCACATATACATGATCAATTAATATCTGACAAAGAAGCCAAGAATACTCAAGGGAAAATAAGTAGTATCTTCAATAAATGGTGCTGGAAAAGCTGGGTATCTACATAAATGAAAATGTATCCCTATCTTATACTGTTCACACAAAATAACTCTAAAGTGATTAAAGGCTTAAATGTAAGATCTAAAATCACAAAATTTCTAGGAGAAAATTTAGGTAAAAAGCTCCTTAATGTCAGTCTTGGCAATAATTTTGAAAAATATGACATCTAAAGTATGAGCAATAAAAGCCAAAATCAACAAGTGGGACTACATCAAACTAAAACTAATATTTCCAAATCAGATATAGAATAAAGAGTTAGTATTCAAAGTATATATGGAAGTTATACAACTCAATAGCCAAAAAAAAAATAAGATTTAAAAATTGGCAGGAAACCTGAATAGATAATTTTCCAAAGATGACATAGAAACAGCCAGTGCCCAGTAAGTATATGAAAAGGTGCTCAATATCACTAATCATCAGGGAAGTGCAGATCAAAACCACAATGAGATATCACCTCACACTTGCTAAAATGACTATTATTCAAAAAGACAAGTGAGGATGCGGAGAAAAGGGAACCCTTGTGTACCATTGGTGGGAATGTAAACTGATGCAGCTAATATGGAAAACAGTATGAAGTTTCCTCAAGAAACTATAAATAGAACTACCATATGATCCAGCAATCCCACTTTTAGATCTTCATAGGAAGGAGATGAAATCACTATTTCAAAGAAATATCTGCACTCTCATATTCATTGCAACACAATTCATAATAGCCAAGACTTGGGGAAAAAAAGTATCTGTAAACAGATGAAGGGGCAAAGAAACTGAGGTATATTTACAGATAGATATTTAACTATATAAAGTGAAATATTATTTATCCAGGAGAAAGAAGGAAATCCTGACATTTACAACAGCATGAATAGAAGTTGAGGGCATATTCTAAGTAAAGTGAGTCAGACAGAGAAAGACAAATACTGTGAGATCTTACTTGTATGTGGATTCTAAAGACACTGAACTCATAGAAACAGTACAATGGTGACTGCCAGGGGCTGAGGGGTGGGAGAAATGGGGAGATGTTGGTCAAAGGGTACAGACTTTCAGTTATAAAACGAATAAGTTCTAGGGATCTAATGTACAGCATGGTGACTACTGTTAACAATACTATACTGTATACTTGAAAGTTGCTATGAGAGTAGAACTTTAAGAGTCTCACCTTAACAACAGCTGCTGCTGCTGCTGCTGCTGCTGCTAAGTCACTTCAGTCGTGTCCGACTCTGTGTGACCCCATAGACAGAAGCCCACCAGGCTCCCCCATCCCTGGGATTCTCCAGGCAAGAACACTGGAGTGGGTTGCCATTTCCTTCTCCAATGTGTGAAAGTGAAAAATGAAAGTGAAGTCGCTCAGTCGTGTCCGACCCTTAGCGACCCCACGGACTGCAGCCTACCAGGCTCCTCCATCCATGGGATTTTCTAGGCAAGAGTACTGGAGTGGCTTGCCATTGCCTTCTCCGTTAACAACAGCAGCAGCATCAAAATGGCAGTCATGTAAGGTGAGGGATATGTTGACTAAACTTATTGTGGAAAAGCATTCCTAAATATATGTGTGCATCAGATCATCACATCATATACTCTAAGCTCACACAATATACTATGTCAATTGTATCTCAATAAAGCTGGAGAAAGAAAAGAGTTAATGAGGAGCTGAATAGCTATTTCGCAAGTTGGTTTTTGTTTGTTTGTTTTGTCCAACTGAAGTCTTGTTTTGCACTGTAATTGGCTTACTTATGGCACTTCCCAGAAAGTAGGATATCATTCATTCATTTATTCAATCATTCTACAAACATTTCCTGAGAACTGGTTATATGACAGGCACTCTAGTGGGTGATAATTGAGAACTCACAATCGAGTAACACAACCCAGAGTACAAGACCATAAGAACAGATGAAGAAAGGTCTTCCTAATGCAATCCTTGCATTTGGTTCTCCGAGTAACCTTAAAATAAGATGCAAATACTGGAGCCACACTACCTGGACTTGATCTCAGCTGCTTACCCTGAAGAAAAACTAATTCTCTGCCTCAGTTTCCTAATATGTAAGATTATATATAATACAGATTTATAAATTTTTTGATGATTAATTAACCGGGTTAACAAATTGACAACGTTAAGATCTTAGAATCATGCCTAACATAATAAGTGTTCAATAAACATTAGATAGAACTATTATTATTCTTACTTCATTACCATCAGTAATAAAAATTCTCTCCACAGACAACCTCCAGGACAACTATGGTCTGAATTCTAACTCATATTCTTTTAATCCCTTCCAGTTCCCCTATCTCCACTTTAAGTCCCACAGAGTATCTCAATTTAAGGTTCATTTTAATGGCTATTTCTGCAGACAGAACATTTAGCAGTTTGGTGATGAAATCGGGGCAGTTAAGAGATGTGGCACTCTAGTTATACCGCACAAAGCCTAACAGTTTGCTTTCTGTTTTTAAAGAAGCGTTTCGTTTAGCCATCCTTGTGGCGGCACATGTAATTGAAAAGAGGCATATGGAGACCAGCATGGAAGCCTAACAAACACTTGAGAGTGCCTTAAAAACTATGCTAATCAGTTTGGGAAATCATGCTTTAATCTTAAAAAAAAAAAAACAACTCTCAAAATTCCTCAAACCTAAGGTGACTTTTAAAGAAATGCAATCATTGTTGATATTATCTAACACTGGTTTATTTCCCTCTGCCCTGACAAATATTAGAAATACAATTTAATCATATAAAAAAGGAAGAAAGTAGAATACTGGTGACCTGTAATCTGGTGGAGCAGAAACCAACTCCCGAGGGAGGTAAACCAGGACACCAGCCCCATGGTCAGAGTCAGGGTGTGGACTGCCTTTCCTGCAAGAAGGGGAGAAGCCACATAGGCTCACAACACTCCCCTTACAACCCGCACTGCTCACCCCCTGCAAGAAGGCACTGAGCATTACCTGAAAGCAAGAAAGGCATCAGATGAACAGACCTTTATAACAGAATGTACATCTGCCAAGACAAAAATACACGACAAGCTTCTGGTGCTGGCACGCTGACAGTATGAGCAAGCTGTCTTAGTAGTGATTTTGCAAATCATTTGAGTTTAAATTCTATATAGGCCGTAGGGCCCCTGGAGCACCACTTTCTATATTTGGTCTCCTCATTTAGCTATGTTTGGAATAAATAGGCTATGGGTAAAAATCATGCCCTTTAAGAGTTTTGCATACACAGACTAGTTATGCATATATATTAATACCTGAACCTAGTGATTGATGTTAGCTTTTGCACGTGTGCATGCACACACACACATGAACACACACACACACACACACACACACAAGCTTTCTAAATGTATTTTAAAGTTGTTTTCCTGTGTGACTTTTTCTTTCTCTTTTTTTAAGTTCAGCTCTCTGGCATTTAGTAACCCACAAGCTGCTGTTTCTTTTTCCAAATAAGTTCAGCTTGATGGAGGGGCCAAGAAATATGAGCCCAACTGATGATTGCAATCTCAAAAGAAAATATGCTTTTTATCAGAGACCACATGTTGCCAACACCAATTAAAGTAAAACTGGGAGAATTTTTCTCAGATACCAACCTGGAGAGGCCTGATGAGCCAAGTATAAAAAAAGGAAAAAAAAAAGTAAGCTTCAGGTGGAATTGCCAGGATGTCCACTGAGATGAAATGCAACAATTTAAGGGGGTAGTGTAAGATGCATTGCAGGTTGAGCAATTTGTTAACCATCTAGATGAGAAACTACACAAAGGCAATGTCACATACTTTAATTTAAGCTGACCTAAAGGAAATTCTGACTCTACCACTGACTGCCAGAACCACTTTCACGTCTCTGAGACTTAGTCTCATTTATAAATCAGGAGTCACAAAATTCTGTTTGGATTTTTTAATGTGATACTGTGGATTAAAACATCAGTTTTATAATATTTGGTTGATAAATGTTTAAAGAGAGGCAGAAATTAGATGATTCATTTGTGGGCAAATGCTTCGATAAGGCAATCATGTTCCTTTTCTAAAGTGTTATGGCTAACTATTTAGACACATTCATTGTGCAAATATATTAAATATTATGTGTGTTACTTCAGTGCCTTTTAAAGGTTAACAGAGTATTATAATGATATGACTATGGAAAATTTTATTTCTGACATCAATTTATAACATACCCATGAAGTCATATGATCATACTTCATCAAAAAAGAATCACTTTTCTACTAGCTTGGGAGGTTATAAAGATGTCAAGTTTAAAAGATTGACCGTGGCATTTGCCTGACTTAAGTTTTTTCATCTCTAGAGTGTTTATGCCAATTTTAAAAGATTATAGTAAGACTCAAATGAGAGGAACCATGTAAAATTGCTTATACCCAGACTATAGTAAAGGTGAGTTCTTTTTCTCCTTTTTCTTCTGGTGAGTTGAGTATCTCTTATATTCTTATGAACTAGTTGGTATTTGTTGAATAAACAGGCTGGGTCTTCAATCCTGAAAAAATGGGTAGAAGACCGAAATTCTCAGATTTAAATCTTGAAATATTTTTGTGCTTTCCAAAAGGTTGAGCTTTAGAGATTTCTGCTAAGTTGGTGAAAATAATTATTTAAAAACTTATACCATGTAGGATGTAGTACTTACTATCCAAAGACCAGGTACTGAGATTGTATTTTTTCATAATAGACATGTTCTTTATGTAGAACTACCACTTCTCAAAACTTTATGTCTTTTCAAAGTTTATAATGAATAGAAGATACTTGTAATGTACTTTATTGTTTTTCAGTTGCTAAATCATGTCTGATTCTTTGTGACCCCGTGGACTACAGCATTCCCGGCTACTCTGTCCTTCACCATTTCCTGGAGTTTGCTAAAATTCATGTTCATTGATTCGGTGTTGCTATCCAACCATCTCATCCTCTGCCACCTCCTTTCTCCTTTTGCCTTCAATCTTTCCTAGCACCGGAGTCTTTTCCAATGAGTCGGCCCTTTGCGTCAGGTGGCCAAAGTATTGGCGTTTCAGCTTCAGCATCAGTCCTTCCAATGAATATTCAGGGTTGATTGCCTTTAGGATTGATTGGTTTGATATCCTTGCTGTCCAAGAGATTCTCAAGAGTCTTCTTCAGCACCACAGTTCAAACGCATGAATTCTTCACTGCTCAGCCTTCTTTATGTTCCAACTCTCACATCCATATATGACTACTGGAAAAACTATAGCTTTGACTATATAGACCTTTATCAACAAAGTGATATCTCTGCTTTTGAATATGCTATCTAGGTTTGTCATGGCTTTCCCTCCAAGGAACAAGTGTAGTGGACTTTTCTAACTGAACATTTACTTGAATACTTAATTCCACTAATCCTAAAATTCTGAAAATTGTTTCTTTTTAGACTCACTGTGCATATATGTGGGAAGAGACCAACATTCTCTTGTTTAAATAAAATTTTCCTTATTCTCCATAGTTATATTCTTCTTTAAAGCCAACTAAGGAGTCTCTGGGAATTAGTGATAGACAGGGAGGCCTGCCTGGTGTGCTGTGGTTCACGGGGCTGCGAAGAGTCGGACACGACTGAGCGACTGAACTGAACTGAACTGAACTGAAGGAGTCTCAGAAAGCAGATAATCATGTCATAAATGTACCACCTTGACGACGCCTGAAGGAGTGCTAAGGTCAATGAAGGAATTGGGTTTGTATTAATGTGTTATTTCAATTCCTCATATTTGGACTCAATCACAATAATCAGGTGCATTTTGTCTACCTTTCTGGTATTCTGCTCTCCCACCTCTGAAAGCGAATATAGAGCCACAAGCTTGAAAAACTAAACACAGTAGAGCTGGGATACAACTTTTGTTGAAAAAACATCAATTGCCTGGCTAAGAAATTCTTCTTTCTTTTTTCATTATATAGATCCTTCACAGTGTCTTATTCCTCTTTACAGTTCTGCTGGTGCTGCTGCTGCTAAGTCGCTTCAGTTTCGTCCGACTCTGTGTGACCCCATGGACTGTAGCCCACCAGGCTCCTCTGTCCCTGGGATTCTCCAGGCAAGAATACTGGGGTGGGTTTCCATTTCCCTCTCCAATGCATGCATGCTTGCTAAGTCGCTTCAGTTGTGTCTGACTTTGTGCGACCCCATTGACAGCAGCCCACCAGGCTCCTCTATCCCTGGGATTCTCCAGGCGAGAAAACTGGAGTGGGTTGCCATTTCCTTCTCCCTTTATAGCTCTAGATTTCTGAAATTACATTAAGAAGTTCTCAAGAAGTCAGTATAAATTTCATTCATACTATTCATCTGAGTTAGTCATGAGAAGAAGCAGTTCTTTTATTTCTATAAATGTGGGCTCAAGTTGAGTACACATAAAGACAAGATAATAATACCCACTTTTCAAACAACTTGGACATAGATGTTAGCAGTTCAGTTCAGTTCAGTCGCTCAGTCGTGTCCAACTCTCCGCGACCCCATGAATCACAGCACGCCAGGCCTCCCTGTCCATCACCAACTCCCGGAGTTCACTCAAACTCATGTCCACAGAGTCGGTGATGCCATCCAACTATCTCATTCTCTGTCGTCCCCTTCTCTTCCCACCCCCAACCTTTCCCAGCATCAGAGTCTTTTCCAGTGAGTCAACTCGTCGTGTGAGGTGGCCAAAGTATTGCAGTTTCAGCTTTAGCATTGCTGCTACTAAGTCACTTCAGTCATGTCCGACTCTGTGTGAACCCATAGACGGTAGCCCATCAGGCTCCCCCGTCCCTGGGATTCTCCAGGCAAGAACACTGGAGTGGGTTGCCATTTCCTTCTCCAATGTGTGAAAGTGAAAAGGGAAAATGAAGTCGCTCAGTCATGTCTGACTCGTAGCGACCGCATGGACTGCAGCCTACCAGGCTCCTCCGTCCATGGGATTTTCTAGGCAAGAGTATTGGAGTGGCTTGCCGTTGCCTTCTCCGCTTTAGCATTACCAAATGGTTTATTTGAACAGGATGTAATTTGTTTTCACAAGGTGCATATACATGTGGATCTATCAGCCCATTATTGTTTTTCTCTACTGTTATCCTGGGCTTTTCAGCTGACTCAGTGGTAAAGTATTTACCTGCCAAAGCTTGGGTTCAATCCCAGGGACAGGAAGATCCCCTGGAGGAGGATATTGGCAACCCACTCCAGTATTCTTGCTTGGAGAATCCTATGGATAGAAGAGACTGGTGGGCTACAGTCTATGTGGTCACCAAAGAGTTAGACAGGACTTAGCAATTAATCAACTGTTTTCCTGTGCTAGGGGACTTTGCTAAAAATAGTGAAGTTATCATAACACTGTTATGGTAATTATCCATTATAAAAAATAAAAAGCAATGTAAATATTCAATAAGGTTAAAATAATTATGTAACAGTATACAATTATATTATATAATATATTAATGAATATAACACATAGTGTTAATATTCATGTGATTAAGTTTTTAAAATTTAACAAATAGGTACTCATAAAAAATTTGGGGGCTGCATCTCATACCTATTAAATCAGAATTTTCAGGGAAAGAACTAGATAATCTGCGTTTTAAATAAATCAAGTAACTGGAGAATGTTGAACTAGAATGTAAGCTTAACATGAAAGCAGTACTGTTATTGTTTTGCTTGCTACTACAGTGCTCTGTATATCATCAGTTCAGTTCAGTTCAGTTCAGTCACTCAGTCGTGTCCAACTCTTTGCGACCCCAAGAATCACAGAACGCCAGGCCTCCCTGTCCATCACCAACTCCCGGAGTTCACTCAAACTCTTGTCTATTGAGTCGGTGATGCCATCCAGCCATCTCATAGGCATTCAATAAATTTATACCAAATGAATGAACTTATCTATGGGAAAATATGCTATTTTTAAATAATGATTATAGAGAATATATAATAGCACCAAAGGTGCTCTTGACAATGAAAATGGAAAGCAAAAATTGCACTCACTTCAAGGCTACAAATATTTTAAAAGGCATTTTAAATGGAAAAAATCCTTGAGCATCATTTGCTGCTGCTGCTGCTGCTAAGTCACTTCAGTCCTGTCTGACTCTGTGTGACCCCATAAACGGAAGCCCACCAGGCTCTCCCATCCCTGGGATTCTCCAGGCAAGAACACTGGAGTGGGTTGCCATTTTCTTCTCCAATGTGTGAAAGTGAAAAGTGAAAGTGAAGTCGCTCAGTCATGTCCGACCCTTAGCGACCCCACGGACTGCAGCCTACCAGGCTCCTCCATCCATGGGATTTTCTAGGCAACAGTACTGGAGTGGCTTGCCATTGCCTTCTCCAAGAGCATCATCTATATAAGAAAAAATAATAATACACAGAATTTTACAAGAATTAAAATTTTTGCTTTGCAAAAGATATTATCAAGGGAATGAAAAAATGAGAGATAATATTTAAAAAACAAATATTCGAGATCTTTACCAAGAATATGAAAAGAATACTCAAAACTCAACTGTATGCAAACAAATCTAATTTAAAAATAGGCAATATCTTTCTGACCAAGAAGATGTCTGGGTGGCAATAAGCATAGGAAAAAAGTGTTTAACATCATTAGTCATTCAGTTCAGTTCAGTTCAGTCGCTCAGTCGTGTCCGACTCTTTGCGACCCCATGAATCACGGCACGCCAGGCCTCCCTGTCCATCACCAACTCCCGGAGTTCACTCAATCAAACTCACCTCCATCGAGTCAGTGATGCCATCCAGGCATCTCATTCTCTGTCGACCCCTTCTCCTCCCACCCTCAATCCTTCCCAGCATCAGAGTCTTTTCCAGTGAGTCAACTCGTCGCATGAGGTAGCTGAAGTATTGGAGTTTCAGCTTTAGCATCAGTCCTTCCAATGAACACCCAGGATTGATCTCCTTTAGAATGGGCTGGCTGGATCTCCTTGCAGTCCTAGGGACTCTCAAGAGTCTTCTCCAGCACCACAGTTCAAAAGAATTGAATTCTTTTGGCGATCAGTTTTCTTCACAGTCCAACCCTCACATCCATACATGACCACGGGAAAAACCATAGCCTTGACTAGACGGACCTTGGTTGGCAAAGTAATGTCTCTGCTTTTTAATATGCCATCTAGGTTGGTCATAACTTTCCTTCCAAGGAGTAAGCGTCTTTTAATTTCATGGCTGCAATCAGCATCCACAGTGATTAGGAAATGTAAATTAAAACCAGTATGAAATTCTACTACACAGAGAATAGCAAAAAAAAAAAATTGACAATACCAAGTGCTGATGAGAAGTCAAGTAATTAGCACACTCATGCATTTCTAATGGAGATACAACACGTTAAAGTCTCTTTGAAAACAGTCTTGCTATTTCTTATAAAGTTAAACATACACCTACCATATGGCCCAACAATTCCATGTCTAGGAATAAAAATTTATATTCACACACACAAAAAATCTGTACATACATATTTATAGCAACTTTATTTATAATCTCCAATACTTTGGTGAAGAAACTATACCTTTGGTGAAGTATACTTTGGTGAGTATATTTTGGTGAAGAAAGTATACACCTCCAATACCTGAGGTGAAGAACTGACTCATTTGAAAAGACCCTGATGCTGGGAAAGATTGAAAGAAGGAGGAGAAGGGGACGACAGAGGATGAGATGGTTGAATGGCATCACCGACTCAGTGGACATGAGTTTGAGTAAACTCCAGGAGTTGGTGATGGACAGGGAGGCCTGGTGTACTGCGGTCCATGGGGTCGCCAAGAGTCAGACATGACTGAGCGGCTGAAATGAACTGAAAAATTGGAAACAATACATAAGTACTTATACTGGTGAATGGGAAACTGTGGTATAGCCATGCAGTGGAATACTCAGCAATATAAAAAAAAAGAATTATTGACCCATGCAATCACATGGGTACATTTCAAATGCATTATGCTAAATGAAGGAAACTAGGTACAAATTGCTACAACCTGCATGACTCTATTTGGGTTTCCCAGGTGGCACTAGTGGTGAAGAATCCACCTGCCAATAAAGGAGATGTTGGTTTGATCCCTGGGTCTGGAAGATCCCCTGAAGAAGGAAATGGCAACCCATTCCAATATACTTGCTTGGAAAATTCCATGGACAGAGGAGCCTTCCAGGCTACAGTCCATGGGGTCCCAAAGAGTCAGACACAAATTAGCGAATGAGCACAGTGTGGTTCTACTTATATGACATTCTGGAAAAGGAAAAACTGTAGGGACAGGGAATAGACAAGCAATTTCTAGGCATAATTGAGGGGAGAATTTGAATACAAAGGGTAGCATAAGGGTATTTTTTAGGGTAATGGAACTGTTCTGTATCTTGATTGTGGAAATGATTATGTAGACTTAGTGTGGTGTTAGACGCTTAGTCTTGTCTGACTGTTTGCAACCCCATGCACTGTAGCCAGCCAAGCTCCTCTGTCCGTGGAATTCTCTAGGCAAGAATACTGGAGTGGGTGGCCATTTCCTTCTGTAGGTATGTAGACTTATACACTCATCAAAATTCAGAGCTATACAAAAAAAAGTAAAAGTCAATGTTACTGTATATACACTAAAAAAATGTGAAGAAACATAAAGAGCCCCCAAATGAAAGACAGTGGTCATGTGATAGGGTGGCGAATTTCTTTATTTTTGCTTCACTTTCCAAATTTTTTTGTGATGTGGTTGAAATACTTATTTTGACAATAATGCATTATTTATATATAAAGTAAAAGATTATGTAGTAACACTATGTTTGATTAGCAGAGTCATGTGTCATTTGGTCTTCATCATAAATCAGCAATTAATTCGCTTTTGCAGAATTAAGAATTATTCTTTACTTGGTTGTAAACCAACTGATTGGAAAAAATATGTCAAGCAATAACAGATTCTCTGTATATGACACCAATCTGCTTAATTGCCATATTTAATAAAAATATAACCTTTCTCTATATGCTCCTTCTTTGAGTCAAGTTTTTTGACTCTTCCTTTCGTTTGCTCCTCTCAAATCCACATGCATACCCATACATATATGGAAACATTACCTTCTAACCAGAAAAATTCCTACACATTGTTCAAAATAGGCATTGAAAGCTATCTTTCTTGGAATCCCTCTTTTGTTCTTCTGCCCAATTTTCCCTCATGGATTTGGGCCAAAGGCCCGTTCTCTCCCTGCATGGTAAATGCATATTGCATTTTCACATTACATCAAAATGCTCTTTTCAGGTGACTTTACTCACCAACTGGATTATAAGATTCTTTCAGCAGCTTGCCTAATTTATACCCTCAGTAATTAAACAAAAGTCTGGAACGTGGTGGCTTACTTGATACATTTTAATGTCCCAGGTTGAACTGAATAAACCTACTGTTTTGTATTTATCCATTAATTTTAGTTGCATTGTTATATTTTAGTTGTACAGGCAAACTTTGCTTTTTTTTTTTTTTAATAAAATCTTCTTTTAAAGGGAAGAAAAATTCCCTCATTGCATACTGATATATGTCTTGCTTGATTTGGACAGACTGTTAGAACCATACAGCTTGCTGAATTCATTCACTGAGTACCTGGTGTGGACAACATTCTGACAGTTCAAGGAAGGTACATTGTCATAAGCTAATAACAAGCCTTTATTAATGCTAATAATGCTAATAAAAAGCCTGCTCTCGACCTTGTTTTACTATTTTTCAGGGGAAAAATTCTTCAATTCAGTTCAGCTCAGTTCAGTCGTTCAGTTGTGTCCGACTCTTTGCGACCCCATGAATCACAGCACGCCAGGCCTCCCTGTCCGTCACCAACTCCCGGAGTTCACTCAAACTCATGTCCATTGAGTCGGTGATGCCATCCAGCCATCTCATTCTCTGTCATCCCCTTCTCCTCCTGCCCCCAGTCCCTCCCAGCATCAGAGTCTTTTCCAGTGAGTCAACTCTTCTCATGAGGTGGCCAAAGTATTGCAGTTTCAGCTTTAGCATCAGTCCTTCCAATGAACGCCCAGGATTGATCTCCTTTAGAATGGACTGGTTGGATCTCCTTGCGGTCCAAAGGACTCTCAAGAGTCTTCTCCAACACCACAGTTCAAAATCATCAATTCTTCGGATATCAGTTTTCTTCACAGTCCAACTCTCACATCCATACATGACCACTGGAAAAACCATAGCCTTGACTAGATGGACCTTGGTTGGCAAAGTAATGTCTCTGCTTTTTAATATGCTATCTAGGTTGGTCACAACTTTCCTTCCAAGGAGTAAGCGTCTTTTAATTTCATGACTGTAATCAACATCCACAGTGATTTTGAAGCCCAGAAAAATAAAGTCTGACACTGTTTCCACTTTTTCCCCATCTATTTCCCATGAAGTGATGGGACCAGATGCCATGATCTTTGTTTTCTGAATGTTGAGCTTCAAGCCAACCTTTTCACTCTCCTCTTTCACTTTCATCAAGAGGCTTTTGAGTTCCTCTTCACTTTCTGCCATAAGGGTGGTATCATCTGCATATCTGAGGTTATTGATATTTCTCCCGGCAATCTTGATTCCAGCTTGTGCTTCTTCCAGCCCAGCGTTCCTCATGATGTACTCTGCATATAAGTTAAATAAGCAGGGTGACAATATACAACCCTGACGAACTCCTTTTCCTATTTGGAACCAGTCTGTTGTTCCTTGTCCAGTTCTAACTGTTGCTTCCTGACCTGCATACAGGTTTCTCAAGAGGCAGGTCAGGTGGTTTAGTATTCCCATGTCTTTCAGAATTTTCCACAGTTTACTGTGATCCACACAGTCAAAGGCTTTGGCATAGTCAATGAAGCAGAAATAGATGTTTTTCAGGAACTCTCTTGCTTTCTCCACGATCCAGCGGATGTCGGCAATTTGATCTCTGGTTCCTCTGCCTTCTCTAAAACCAGCTTGAACATCTGGAATTTCACGGTTCATGTATTGCTGAAGCCTGGCTTGGAGAATTTTGAGCGTGAATTTACTAGCCTGTGAGACGAGTGCAATTGTGTGGTAGTTTGAGTATTCTTTGGCATTGCCTTTCTTTGGGATTGAAATGAAGACTGACCTCTTCCAGTCCTGTGGCCACTGCTGAGTTTTCCAAATTTGCTGGCATATTGAGTGCAGCACTTTCACAGCATCATCTTTCATGATTTGAAACAGCTCAACTGGAATTCCATCACCTCCACTAGCTTTGTTTGTAGTGATGCTTCCTAAGGCCCACTTGACATCACATTCCAAGATGTCTGGCTGTAGGTGAGTGATCACACCATCGTGACTATCTTGGTCGTGAAGATCTTTTTTGTACAGTTCTTCTGTGTTCTTGCCACCTCTTCTTAATATCTTCTGCTTCCGTTAGGTCCATACCATTTCTGTCCTTTATTGAGCCCATCTTTGCATGAAATGTTCCCTTGGTATCTCTAATTTTCTTGAAGAGATCTCTTGTCTTTCCTATTCTGTTGTTTTCCTCTGTTTCTTTGCACTGATCGCTGAGGAAGGCTTTCTTATCTCTCCTTGCTATTCTTTGGAACTCCGCATTCAGAGGCCTATATCTTTCCTTTTCTTCTTTGTTTTTCACTTATTTTCACAGCTATTTGTAAGGACTCCTCAGACAGCCATTTTGCTGTTTTGCATTTCTTTTCCATGGGGATGGTCTTGATCCCTGTCTCCTGTACATTGTCATGAACTTCCGTCCATATTTCATCAGGCACTCTATATATTAGATCTAGTCCCTTAAATCTATTTCTCACTTCCACTGTATAATCATAAGGGGTTTGATTTAGGTCATCTCTGAGTAGTCTAGTGGTTTTCCCTGCTTTCTTCAATTTAAGTCTGAATTTGGCAATAAGGAGTTCATGATCTGAGCCACAGTCAGCTCCTGGTCTTGTTTTTGCTAAGTGTATAGAGATTCTCCATCTTTGGTTGCAAAGAATATAATCAATCTGATTTTGTTGTTGACCACCTGGTGATGTCCAATTGTTAGGAAATCAAATAAACCAGGTCAAAATTTCATTCACATTAAAAAGCTAAATACTACATGGTGTCTCCATAGGATTCACTTATGTTCTAAGTAACATAACAGATCTTCTGGTCTCCCAAAGAACACAAGATCATAAAATCAAAATAGAGGTGAGAAAGCTACCATCCCACTCCATTATTGTATTTTAAATTAAATTTTATACACTCTTCAATCAGCTATTTAATAGTAGAATCATAATTGATACTTAGAGTCACTGAAACATATAATACATAGATTAGTAATCCTTATGAGTTTAAAAAATGGAACAAAGGAAAAATAAGAATGTATTAGTGTGCAATATTAACTACTTGCTTTTATATAAAATAAAGAATAAGATATTAATATGCTTTGATTTCTAATGCTTGTTTCCAGCATGAAGAGCAGAATAACAATGTTGGCTTTCTGGATTTAATTTACAATGTACTCAGTCACTCATTCGTGTCCAACACTTTGTGACCCCATAGCTTTGTGACCTCAAACTCCTTTTGGCAAGAGGAGATTCTCCAGGCAAGAATACGGGAATGGGTTACCATGCCTTCTTCCAGGGGATCTTCCCAACTCAGGGATTGAACTCAGGTCTCCAGCATCGCAGACGGATTCTTGACTGTGTAAGCCACCAGGGAAGCCTTTAATTTACAATATGTTTGAAAGTACTGAAGGCGAGAAGTTTGAAGAAGGTAAATGTGATTCCTAAGATATAAATTCCACAACACAAAGATTCTTTATCATAGTAACAAGGTCAAGCCTAGTGAGAAAGGTGAGGAAAAATCTAATACTTTTCCCAAGTCTGCTCTATGGTAGACAAAGAGAAGCTCAAATTCCTAGAATTATCAGTGTCTGAAACATCAAACAGACAAAATATTTATATATACATTTGGGGAAAAACTGGCCAGGTTCTGCCTTTGAGTCTTGCTATTCCATGCCACCAGTTGTCAACAGGGATGACTTACAAGCCTGTCAGCAGTGCATACTTTCAAAGACAGGTGGCTAAGGAACCGTAGCATGAACAAGCTCCACTCCCAGCCTATCTTATTGAAACATTCACTCAGTGTGACACTTGCATTTGACCCACAAGCAAAGAGTTTCACCTGATACAGGGTGACCCCATTAAAAATAAATACCTGTCTCTTCCATGCCAAGCTTTCTTGGTTCAGCAACACAGCATCCATTAAAGGTATTACTGTGGGACTCAATCACTTGTCTAAAGGGGATAATGAATTGAAAAGTGCTATGGGCGTAGAGGTAGCATCTCCAAGGATAACAAGAGACCCATCAGGCTCAGTTTAGAAGAGCAGAAGTGACAAAGCCAGTCCCTATTGACCATCAATTACCTCTAACAAAAATAGCAACCATGCTTCTAAGAGAAACACTCTGCACCCTGCTGGGTTTTCAGCCTCAGCCCCAGTGCATGTCTCCCAAGCCCACCACCCTTGGGTCTCAAGCCCACAAGAACTTCTGCAGAGATAATGAATGCCCAAGCCTAAGTGCTTCATATCCTTTTGATTAAAAGATCCAAATGTTTTTCTGTCACTGCCTCTATGCAAGAAATACTCCTGTGTTTTCTTTTTTATTGAATATAAAAACTGGATTAAACAGCATGCTTTGCAAACAACAGATAGGGATGCTAATTAAAGGACAGACTTCACAGCCACATAAGAAAGCAATTCAGCACAGAAGTCTTCACATTCCATCTGAAATATGGAGTAAGTGACTTGGTCAGACAGAGCCTGTGTGAACTCTGTTCACTAAAGATAGAACACCAGCAAACAAGTTAGCAAAGTGATAAAGTCATGAATATAAGCAGTGATCTCCTTATAGTTCTATTATGATCGGTAATATTTGATTGGTATGGGTGAAAGCTAATGCCTTGATACACATGCTAGCAAAGAAAGTGTTAGAGAAGACTGGGTTTGTTCTGAGAAAGGCAAAAATAATAATGCTAAAATGTGATGTGACTGCTGAAATGTTAATATACTTTGTATCATTATTCAGTGGAATAAAAGACTTAATCAAGAGAATATCTTAATTTTAAAGCCATAACACAATGGAAGCATAGATACAACATAATCTTTACTTAAAACTATTTTTTCCCTCTAATTTGGGCCTCATTTATTCCTTCACCAAGCCGATATTGAGTATACCAAGCCGTGTGCTGTGAATTAAGGATACAAAGGTGTGTAAATCATGGTCTCTAATCCCCAAACATGACACTCTAGGGAGGGTGAATGAAGCCTGAACAGATGGTTACAGGGTAAGGTAATAAAGATAACAACAGTTAAATGCACAGAATATTCTGAGTCTCTTCCTCAGTCTAAGAAATGCGTGTTGATGTGGCTGCAGGGAAGGGAAGGGGTCTGGTCAGAGAAGAATTCTTGCTAAGGGCAAAAGTGAAAAGAAAAGTGTTAATCAGTCAATCCTGTCCAACTCTTTGAAACCCCTTAGACTGTAAATTGCCAGGATCCTCTGTCCATGGAATTCTCCAGGCAAGAATACTGGAGTGGGTAGTCATTCCCTTCTCCAGGAGATCGTCCCGATCCAGGGATCAGACTCAGATCTCCTGCATTACAGGCAGATTCTTTACCATCTGAGCCACCAGGGAAGCCTGGTAAGGGCAAAGAGGAGGCAACATATATTTCAGATCGATAGGGCATGACACTGAGGCAGTGTGTCAGTGCTACTAGTAGTCTGTCATTACTTGAGTGTATAGAATTAAAAGGCATGGCAGGAGTTGATCCTGAGATTGTAGGCAGTAGACAGGTCAGGAAAGCCCTGGCACATAATGGGAAGAAATACAGCCTCTGTTCTCTAGGTCAGAAACTTATCAGAGACTCCAGTGGAGGGTTGGCATGTTCAGTACGAGGAAGAGACCCAGGTAAATCGGTCATGCTCTTCTGCTTCAGAAGCATCTACTCATTCCTTCAACATATAAATGTTGAGTTCTCACTTCATGTCAGGCAATATTCTGTGCACTGGGGATGTAACATTGAATGAGATAGTTAAGGGCTTCCTTCTTAGAGAAGTGATTTATATCAGACAATTTGAGAATTTAAAATCTGATTTTAAAACTTCCTGTTATATGGAGGATGGTTTGGTGGGGTCAAGATTAGATGCAAGTTAGGGGGTTCTTGCAGTAATTTGAGAAACTTCAGAGGGAGTCAAAAAGATAGACAGTGGTAGTAAGAATAGACAGGGACTAATTTTGAAAATTAGTCTGGTGGCTCAGACAGTAAAGAATCTACCTGCACTGCAGAAGACCTGGGTTCAATCCCTGGGTCAGGAAGATCCTCTGGAGAAGGGCATGGCAACCCACTCCAGTTTTCCTGACTGGAGAATTCCAAGGACAGAAGAGCCTGGCAGACTACAGTCCATGGGGTTCCAAAGAGTCAGACATGACTAAGCAAATAAGACACACAATTTTGAAAATATTTAGAAAGTACAATCAATAGGAATGATTCTTGGAAGTAAGTTAGGGTAGAGTTGGGAGAGGTGAGGAAAGCAAAAGGCTAAGAATGAATCCTAAATTTCTATTTAGATTATTGGGTAGATGGTGGTGCCATTAATCATGATAAATAATTCATTAAAAGTAGTCTGTCTTAATTTATGACCATTATAAAAGACATGGGAATATACAGATAGCATTGCCTGCAGGGTTTCATGCAGTACCTACATTATACAGGGGACTAAAACAAGGATGGCATAGAGCTATTGATCTACAGTTCGGTGGGAAAAGATAAAGCACTGAGACATCTACCAAGAGAATTTCAGAGACAGGACATTTCTCTTTTTTTTTTTTTCCTCATAAATAAAAGTGTCTTATCTCAGAAGCATAGGGTTTAACAAAGGATCTCAAAAATTGGGAAATTTTAAACTTACTTTAATCACCACGTCTCCGTTTCTACTGTTTGCATTAACACTAGCATGAGCTAACTATGGCTCAGGTAAGAAAACAATGCAAATGACACTATATTTTCCTCTGCCAATAACTCAGGAGGGAAGGAATCCACAGATTAGGTTGACACATGGTGTCTAGAAAGAATTAATTCCCACTCGATTCTGGGCAGACTTACAAGCTGGGCTCCATCCATAAAGACCGACGGGAATTTTGAGGTAGTGGCATTTTCTATTGCCACAGACAATTAGACATAAGAATACCAGTCACTGAAGAACACTGTGTTATTTGTGCTGTTTTATTATCCAGAGACATTTGGGAATTGTCCCACATTTGGAAGTCATTCCTAACCTGCATTGGATAGTTTTGCTATATTTGTCATGTTGATATCTTCTGGCAGGAACATTTAGACATTTATTGTAAGAGCTTTATCAGGGGACAAAAATATTTTGGATATGCCAAATCAAATTATAGCACACTTGAATAGTCATCATCTATCTCTTATTCATGATTAGTATTCATTATACAGCATCAAAAAGATTTACATTAGGATTAACAGGCATCAAGGAAGAAACATATATATTTAAATGCTTCCTGCTGAAACCAGTACTGCTTAAGGAGCAGTTATTCAGCATAATCAATTGCAACCATAGGACGCTCCCAAATGTTTCTAATACTTATATGGCTGGAACTCACATTAATTTTAGGCAGAATGGTAAAGTAGGATAAAGTTTTTCTTTGGAATCTCCTTGTTTCCAATTTACTCATTCATTCATTCAAAGTTTATTTATTTAGTACCCAGGTCACTCAGCTGGTAAAGAATCCACCTGCAGTGCAGGAGACCCCGGTTCAATTCCTTGGTCAGTAAGATCTGCTGGAGCAGACATACCCTACAGACTCCAGTATTCTTGGGCTTCCCTGGTGTCTCAGCTGGTAAAAAATCTGCCTGCGTGCAGGAGACCTGGGTTCAATCCCTGGGTTGGGAAGATCTCCTGGAGAAGGGGTGACTATCCACTCCTGTATTTTGGCCTGGAGAATTCCATGGACAGTATAGCCCATGAGGTCATAAATAGTCGGACATGACTGAGCAAATTTCACTCATTATCCACATGATTCTAACAAAGAGTTCCTATCCTCTTGGAGATTGCTCTTCTTTCAGTTCTGATTTCCAGTCCTCAGTGTGTCTTCTTGCTATAATTTCCCCAGAAACAGAAATTATTACTACTATTCTCCTTCCTCATTTCTCCATTGAAATTATCCCATTCATTAGTGATTACCTTTAGAGGGGCTTCTGGAAAAAATAAACACCTATCTCAAAGATAGGTGGCTTAAGTTGGCTCAACATTCAGAAAACTAAGATCATGGCATCTGGTCCCATCACTTCATGGCAAATAGATGGGGAAACAGTGGCTGACTTTTTTTTTTTTTGGCTCCAAAATCACTGCAAATTGTGATTGCAGTCATGAAATTAAAAGACACTTGCTCCTTGGAAGGAAAGTTATGACCAACCTAGACAGCATATTAAAAAGCAGAGACATTACTTTGTCAACAAAGGTCCGTCTAGTCAAGGCTATGGTTTTTCCAGTAGTCATGTATGGATGTGAGAGTTGGCCTATAAGGAAAACTGAGCACTAAAAAATTGATGCTTTTGAACTGTGGTGTTGGAGAAGACTCTTGAGAGTCCCTTGGACTGCAGGGAGATCCAACTAGTCCATCCTAAAGGAGATCAGTCCTGTGTGTTCATTGGAAGGACTGATGTTGAAGCTGAAACTCCAATACTTTGGCCACCTCATGCAAAGAGCTGACTCATTTGAAAGGACCCTGATGCTGGGAAAGACTCAGGGCAGGAGTAGAAGGGGATGACAGAGGATGAGATGGTTGGATGGCATCACTGACTCAATGGACATGAGTTTAGGTAAACTCCGGGAGTTAGTGATGACAGGGCGGTCTGGCGTGCTGCGTGCTGTGGTTCATTGGGTTGCAAAGAGTCAGATATGACTGAGCGACTGAACTATCTCAAAGATATTACTAAACACCAAGGGATTCAGTTACATGTCTGGATAATGTGGGAAATACTTGAGGAAAATGGAAACCATTTGGAATACACATATTAAACCATGGCACACAAAAGCTAAGCTCCTGACAGAAGTGGTGGCTGCCTAACGCAGGAAGAGATGAGCAGTGAAGCCAGACAGAGCGAGGCTTAAATTCCAACCATACTCCTTCCTAACAGTGCAACTTCATTTGCCTGGGACACTTTCCTAGACTTTACTAGTGAATACTAGTAAAAGATTAGAAAAATATATATTCAGGGACAGGCATGAAGTAAATGCTCAAGAAATTATTTATTTTAAGAAAATTGAAACTGAGGAGTGTATCCACCATCAGTCCCATTTGTTTTGGTGACTATATTGTATATAGATTTGCCTTTGGGTTCGTTGCACTATTATAAGCCACTAAGAGGAAGAAAGGTTTTCCTAGATGGTAAAGAATCCATCTGCCAAGGCAGGAGATGCAAGAGACACAGGTTTGAACTCTGGATCGGGAAGATCCTCTGAAGGAAATAGAAACCCACTCCAGCATTCTTGCCTGGAAAATCCCATGGACAGAGAAGCCTGGTGGGCTGCAGTCCTTGTGGCTACAAAGAGTCAGACACGACTGAGCACACACATGTAAGAGGAAGGAAATAAAGAGAAAGACAAAGGAGAAGCAGAACTCTGTGATGGTTAAGATATCACTTAAGAGCTTAGAGGAGAAATACAGATTTGTATTTTGAAGGAAATGGTCCAGTTCAGTTCAGTCGCTCAGTCGTGTCTGACTCTCCGCGACCCCATGAATCACAGCACGCCTGAGGCTTAATAAAATGCACGTGTGTTTATTTCTGCTTGCATTCTTAACAGTCAGGCTTGCTTGCTCCCCTATCTGTCTCTTCAAGACTCCATGAAGAACCGAGGCTATTCCAGACCAGCTGTCAGTCAGTTTACCCCCAAATACATAAAAGAGTCTAGCCAAGATGAATAAAGTTGCTTACCCAATCTATAGCTAATTTTTAACACATGGGGATCCTAGCAGAGCATGGACATACCTCCCAGTTAACCTGTAGTCTTGTGAATAATACTAATTTAGTTATTATTTTAAGCTGCTGAGATTTAGGGTCAAGCATTATATACCATTATTCTGGCCTGCTGAATTAAACTGGAAGTTATACTTTGAAATGAGGAATACTCTTCTCCTATTAATGATACATTTCCTGTAGTATTTCACGGTCATTTTTTACTCAAAGGTAGGTAAATGGACTATGATGAGGTTTTAAGGTATGGAAGCTATTTATGAATAAGACCACTGGGATAGGATCTCAGCTCTAACTCATTACATGACCTCAGACTATAATCCATAGCTACATAGTGAGCTTTTCAAGAGCACGGACAGTGTATCGTTACTCTTTGTACATCTAGCACCTAGGAGAGCTCCTACCAAATTTACAACATTATAAGCACTCACTCAATAAGTGAGGGATAAAAAGACAAGTAAATTCTGGTCAGTTATTTTTAAAGTTGAGTATAATAAATATTTACTTGATTGGTCAAGGAATGAGGATTCAACTTCACTAAACAGGAAGCTCTTTGTTTAGACAGTTACTCCATGTGATAAAATGAAGGAGTGGAAAAACAAGCCAATAGATTCAAGTCCACAAATTGAGAACTATTTAGGAATAAAGGAGAAATAACCAATGTGGATGAATGGGAGAATTTTGTAATGCAGGGATCATAGCAGAGTTAGGAAGGAAGAAACATTTCATTTTGCTGAAAAATCAGTTTCCTCAGAACTTTGTAGTATGGGAGCTTCATGTCACAAAATCCTAAAGAGAGCTAGATACATGGGCAATATTTTCAAAGTGAATGTACAAGAAGTATATACAAGGACTCCTGATTTCTTGTACGTGTGATTAGCATTACCCCCAGAAAGGGATACATGTAGTTTTGTTTCTTCTGATCTCAACAGAAATTAACTTCGTTGTTAGCATTTTTTAAAAATAAATGTAAAAAGTTGGTTTTCCTTTCCCATGTTCCAATGAAAATCAACATTTTAATAATTATTCTCAGAAACCAAGTTGATGTTGATACATTACTACCCTGCTAGCTCTGCGTTGCAGTGATGATGTTTTGTGCTTGGATGATAATAACTGTCAAAATGCAAGGGGTTAGTGAACAGGACCCATGGGGAATGGCAGGATGACACTCTATGCGAGACATTCTGCTAATAGGGCTGAGAGCAATTACTGTATGGTTTATGATCACAACGCTTAACCCTCTCACTCTCAGACTGCAGGAGGCTTAGCTAGCAAACTGCTTGAGGACATTTTCGGCTCCCCATGCTTTGTTAGTGAAATCCATTTAAGGGGCATGTTATGAAGACTGTCAAATATGTCTGTGCATTAGAAACATCAACTTGGTGTATAATGTGACTGCTGTACAGAAAATGAGCAAACTCAGAGAAGAATTCACCAGCTCCTGAACCAGCCTAGTCTGATTACTTGCATTTTTACCTTTAAGTTCACTTGATCAGCTACTCTTTTCTTGTTTTCATGCACTGTTCCTTCATATCAGCATTAGGGTCTCTATTTTGTACTTGAGTGTTGTTATGGCATTGTTCAGTTCAGTTCAGTCGCTCGCTACTATTTTCTTTGAAGAATGTGTAATGAAATGAATCATATTTACAGAAGGCAAAAGAAGCCTTTGGTAATCATCTCATTTACCCTAGCCAACATTCTTTCCAAAACATTTCTAATTTACTAGCATATGTTTTTCGCCAGCTATTAAGAACCTTGGTTTCTCAACTCCATTATCCTTTCCATACACTAATTCATGTCTGCTCCTTACCCCATTGTCTGCTAGACAAAGAAAACAGAGCAAGTTATCCTCAGATTAAACCATAATAAGGAGTGTGGGGGTCATAAACAAGTGTGACTATTGAAAGGAAGCTTCATAATTTAGAGCTTTGAAGAAAGAAGGTGACAATGTGGAAGAGGTTAGATGTGACATTTAGTCACTAAGTGATTTGGAGATAGTCTCTGACCCCACAAAATTCAGATATAATAGGTTTTTAATTCCAATCAGCATGCCTTCCAGTGACTGGTAATTTGAATTAAAAATTAATTAAAAATTATCTTTTAATTTAATAATTGGGCTTCCCAGGTGGCACAACTGGTAAAGAACCTGCCTGCCAATGGAGGAGATGTAAGAGATACAGGTTCGATTCCTAGGTTGGGAAGATCCCCTGGAGAAGTGCATAGCAACCCACTCTAGTATTCTTGCCTGGAGAATCCCATGGACAGAAGAACCTGGGGGGCTATAGTACATGGCATTGCAGAAGAGTCAGACCACAACTGAAGCAACTTAGCACACACACAAGCAATTTAATAATTACATATAACATAGGCGTTTTTAAAATAACCTCCAAGAACTCCTTTTAAGAATATATATTTGGGGTAAACAAGACTTTTTATTTCTTTACAATAATATACAATAAATTTAACTTAATTTTGTGCAATATTTGATTATATCAATTTGCAAAATAGAAGTACTATTGTCAATAATAGCTTCAGTGTTTAATATTGACTACAGAAAACTATTTGAAGTGTCTGCTTGGTTCATTATAACCTCAACCAGGGTTTCTAGATATTATCTCTGCATTTGTGCTTGTAAATCTAGGGAGAATTTTTAACATTTGTAGTCATTATACACATATTTATTACAGAAAAACCTTTTATAATAACTTTCTTAGCATTTAACAGTATACCTTAGTGAGGGATAGATTTTTCTAACTCACAAAAAGGCAGCTTAGGTCAACAGTAAGGCTGACTTTTCTTATATTTGCTGTTCAACCCCCAAATCTGAAATCCGCAACAGAAGTTCATACTATATGAATTTGCCTCCCCGGTTAGAGATCAGTGATGGATAGCTATCCATGCTGAGCCAATCAGAATTTTCTCCTTCTCTGTTTCTCTGTGAAATTGAAGCTGAAGACATGGAAAGTCAAGAGTTACAGCTTAGTGATGAAGTCAAAGTAGCTGATCTTTAGGAAGATAGTAATACAGACACAAAGGAAAGATCAGGGACACAGAGGGGACATGGAATCTAAGAGATGGTGAACTTAGTTTTCAATGGTTTTCCATCTTCAATTTCTAGTCACTTCTGGAGTCTGGCTTTCTTTTGTTGCCATGGGCTTCAGGAGCTATGCACACACTATTTTAGTAAAAAACAAAAAAACTCTCCCAATCAAAAAATTAAGTTAGATTGAGTGAAGAATAGTAGCCTTGTCAATAGAAAATTATGATTTTTTAATGATGTATGCTAAGATGAAAAAGGATAGAGTAATGGATTCCAGACCTAAATTTGGGGAATGTGGAAGTTTTTCTGGAGGAAGTACCATTTATGGAGAGACATGAAAGAACAGCAGAAATAGATGAATAACTGAGAAAGGACTCCAGAAAGAGGCCACAGCCTCATGAATGCCACAGATGAGAATAAGCAAGAGGAGCTGAGGTGAAGGGAAGTAGTTCAGGCTGGTGAAAGATCAGGCTGGGCAAATTTTTAACAGCTCAGATTTTAAAAAGACTCCATGAACTGTCATAAAGAGTGTGGACTTGATCCCAAGAGCAATGCAGAATACAAGATAAGACTGCTAAGTAGGCAGAGGGCAGGATTTTAGGGATTTGCAGGATTTAGGCCTTGTTGTGGACTGCAAGAAGATCCAACCAGTCCATTCTAAAGGAGATCAGTCCTGGGTGTTCATTGGAAGGACTGATGCTAAAGCTGAAACTCCAATACTTTGGCCACCTCATGTGATGAGTTGACTCACTGGAAAAGACTCTGATGCTGGGAGGGATTGGGGTGGGAGGAGAAGGGGATGACAGAGAATGAGATGGCTGGATGGCATCACTGACTCTATGGACATGAGTTTGAGTGAACTCCGGTAGTTGGTGATGGACAGGGAGGCCTGGCGTGCTGTGATTCATGGGGTCACAAAGAGTCAGACACGACTGAGCAACTGAACTGAACTGAACTGACTGTTAATTAGTTTTATTAGAGTTTCATTACACGGCCTTATCATGTTCATCATTAATGATTATATCATGCATTTTGTTTAGATGAACTTTTGTTTTTCTGTTCTATATGTTGTTCAGTTATTGCAAGTTTTCTTTATAATATTTGGTCTTTTCATCTGACTTTTGTAATGATACCCCGATTACTATGATGGCTTATGTGATTTACTTAGGTTTAAGATCAACCTCAACAAAAGAGTGTAATGTGCACTTTCAGTACTAAAAGTTATATAGAACCAATAAAACTAACACAGCCCTCTGTAAGCATACAATGTAAGGAAGTATATATACTTTACTGCAAAGAACTGAAACTATAACAAACAGATGTGATCCAATCAGTCCCCTGTTCAAAAACCTCTGCTGTGTCTCCATCAGTTTAGAGAATAAAATTCAGAATTCTTAATCTGGTAGCTAAGCCTTATGCCATTTGGTCCAAACTCCTCTGTAATCTGCCTGTTGAACATCAGAATTAATGGACTGTAAGCTTGCTTCTTTTCTTTCACCATCTCTTTAAAATTGATTATTATGAGTGTTCCTTCTCCTGCCCCAAATACAAACACAGACAATCTCAGGACCTTTTGTCCCCCTCTTGAATCTATTCTTTCCTTTACTCTCTTCAATTTACAAATATAATCTGAATCCAGAGACTAAATTTGCCAGTTGAATATACCAATCAAAACTCTAAATTTAATATTTAGTTAAATTTCTTTCCTTCCCCTAAGCTGGGTCCTGGGATAAACTACTGCTTCCAGGCGAAAAGGGAGAAGAAATTATCCTTTTGTGTCATTCACCTCCTCCTTCATCAGTCAACTGCTGTTTCTGGCCAAGCTAAGGTCAGACCTGGAGTAGGAAAGGGAGCTAACAGGAAGGAGGTGCTGACCTGACTAACACTAAGACCAAATGGCTGACGCTCCCTGGTCCTGATCAGTGTCTAAAGCTGCCTCTTCCTTTGAATGTAAATTTCCTCATGTAAGCAGGGGCTCTCTTTCAGCTGGCTACCCCAATGTCCTTTCAGCTCCCAGGACTTTCCCACAGTTTCTCACAGTTCATCTACTTTGTAAGGCTACCTTCTGGGCAGGATCCGTTTTAAAATAATGACCCTATCTAAATTTCCCTGTCTGGTCCTTCAAATGGATAAGCATCTGACTGGCTTATCCCAGATGTAACTTTCCACTTGGCTACATAGACCATCGGGCAGAGTCTAGAACTAGGCCACCATATCCTCAACTATAGGGCACACAATTGAAGCTGTCTGAGTGGTCCCATTAAAGGCCCCTCAATAAATTTCCCTCATGGAGGTGAAGTTCCCCAATACAAGCCCCTCCAAAGAAATTTTCCTCTTTAGTCTTCCTATGATCAATTTTTCGACCTTTTAACAGTTTGGTGTGCTGAAAAGTTTAGGAGAGTCAAATAATGGGTTTTTAGCCAGATCCTTTGAAATTTTTCATATGGCCCAGCACCTCTATTGTCTCTCAGTACCCCAGTCAAAATTTCTAATTTTTCACATGTTTCACTTGTTTCTCATTATTTCCCAGGTGGCCTATTTTTATGTGATTCCTGTGGTTCTCCAAACCTTTAAGCAGCTATGTGCTCTTTTGAGAATGCTGTCTTATCCAACCATCCTGCACATGTCTAAACTCTAGTCCTCTCTCCAGGACTCATACAACTGCTTCTTCTTTATAAGCCTTTTCGGCCATCTGGTCAAAATTAATATTTCCCTTTTTGTTCTCAGAGTATGTTGCACCTTTTCTACAGCTCTTATTACTGTGTAGCTTAGAGTTCTCAAATATAGTATTTCACCAGTTCTAGGATAAACAGTTTTTCACACTTAACATCTCTGAAACAGGTAAGCATCTTAAAGCCAATGCAATGACATCTTAAAATTGCTTGGCAGTTCTGTTTTTTCTACTTCTTTGTGTTACATAAAATGATGGTATATTTCACAAAAAAACCTTAGTATTTTGTGAATCCCTGGATTTTAAAGACTACCTTATTCCAAACTCTTGTATTCTTCAGCAATGGATGCAGTGATTTTTCAGAAACTAACTGCTTAAAATTTGGATATTGAATCAAATGTGTGTTCTATACTCTGAGTTACTACAATTTTCTTCAGTGTCCGAAACATTTCCAATTACAATTTGATTCAAATTAAAAGGGCTTTGATGGGACATTAATTACTTAAAAGATAACATTTATTAGTCTGTGTGTTGTCATTGCAACTTTAATATCATCAGGAAGAAGTTTAATCCGACTTCATTTTCACTCCATTAAAAACCTTGTAACAATGTTCATAAATTAGATCTCCAGACTCATAAAAGTATATGTCATAGCCCCAATCTGCACATGTTTGGCCACATTTGGATATTTAACATAGTTTTGATTTGGGGATATCCGAACTGAACTGAACCACTTACATAAATTAATGTTTGTCATGATTCTAATGCAGGCACACATGTGTATAAATTGTATCATTTTGGTCTGTCCTGTTGTCAATGACACTAATAAACTAGGGACACATTTTAGCAATTACAGTCATTTCTTTGCTTAAAATGAACACTTTTTTATTGTTAGCTCATCATCGATTTGCCTTGCTTACAAAGAATTATAATTAAGAATCATAAAGTCAGCTGGAAATATTATTTTAGGAGAAAAGGAGACTTAAGGGAACAAAATAAGCCCAAATATGTAATAGAATGCCACAGTTGTTAAGCTAAATACCCTCCTATGCACAAGATTTCATTACCAAGATTCTCAACTCAGAATCATTCAAGGACACAACATTTGCTAATGTATAGGTAATTTCACTTATTTAAAGACATGTACAGAGGCCTTAGAGTGAAGAAGGAAAAATAACGATAAAGAAATGATTTGTTGCTGTTCAGTCGCTCAGTCGTGTCCAACTCTGTGACCCCATGGACTGCAGCACACCAGGCTTCCCTGTCCTTCACCATCTCCCAGAGTTTGTTCAAACTCATGTCCATTGAGTCAGTGACGCCATCCAACCACCTCATCCTCTGTCGTCCCCTTATTCAGATCAGATCAGTCGCTCAGTCGTGTCCGACTCTCCGCGACCCCATGAATCACAGCACGCCAGGCCTCCCCATCCATCACCAACTCCTGGACTACACTCAAACTCATGTCCACAGAGTTGGTGATGCCATCCAGCCATCTCATTCTCCGTCGTCCCCTTCTCCTACGCCCCCAACCTTTCCCAGCATCAGAGTCTTTTCCAGTGAGTCAACTCATCACATGAGGTGGCCAAAGTATTGCAGTTTCAGCTTTAGCATCAGTCCCTCCAATGAACATCCAGGATTGATCTCCTTTAGAATGGACTGGTTGGATCTCCTTGCAGTATAAGGGACTCTCAAGAGTCTTCTCCAACACCACAGTTCAAAAGCATCGATTCTTTGGCGATCAGCTTTCTTCACAGTCCAACTCTCACATCCATACATGACCACGGGAAAAGCCATTGCCTTGACTAGACGGACCTCAGGTGGCAAAGTAATGTCTCTGCTTTTTAATATACTATCAAGGTTGGTCATTCCTTCCAAGGAGCAAGCGTCTTTTAATTTCATGGCTGCAATCAGCATCTGCAGTGATTTTGGAGCCCCAGAAAATAAAGTCTGACACTGTTTCCACTATTTTTCCATCTATTTCCCATGAAGTGATGGGACCAGATGCCATGATCTTTGTTTTCTGAATGTTGAGCTTCAAGCCAACCTTTTCACTCTCCTCTTTCACTTTCATCAAGCGGCTTTTGAGTTCCTCTTCACTTTCTGCCATAAGGGTAGTGTCATCTGCATATCTGAGGTTATTGATATTTCTCCCAGCAATCTTGATTCCAGCTTGTGCTTCTTCCAGCCCAGCGTTCCTCATGATGTACTCTGCATATAAGTTAAATAAGCAGGGTGACAATATACAACCTTGACGTACACCTTTTCCTATTTGGAACCAGTCTGTTGTTCCATGTCCAGTTCTAACTGTTGCTTCCTGACCTGCATACAGGTTTCTCAAGAGGCAGGTCAGGTGGTCTGGGATTCCCATCTCTTTCAGAATGTTCCACAGTTAATTGTGATCGACACAGTCAAAGGCTTTGGCATAGTCAATGAAGCAGAAATAGATGTTTTTCTGAAACTCTCTTGCTTTCTCCATGATCCAGCGGATGTTGGCAATTTGATCTCTGGTGCCTCTGCCTTTTCTAAAACCTGCTTGAACATCTGGGAGTTCACGGTTTACATACTGCTGAAGCCTGGCTTGGAGAATTTTGAGCATGACTTTACTAGCGTGTGAGATGAGTGCAATTGTGCGGTAGTTTGAGCATTCTTTGGCATTGCCTTTCTTTGGGATTGGAATGAAGACTGACCTCTTCCAGTCCTGTGGCCACTGCTGAGTTTTCCAAATTTTCTGGCATATTTAGTGCAGCACTTTCACAGCATCATCTTTCAAGACTTGAAATAGCTCAACTGGAATTCCATCACCTCCACTAGCTTTGTTTGTAGTGATGCTTTCTTAGGCCCACTTGACTTCACATTCCAAGATGTCTGGCTCTAGGTCAGTGATCACGTTATCGTGACTATCTTGGTTGTGAAGAATTTTTTGGACAGTTCTTCTGTGTATTCCTGCCACCTCTTCTTAATATCTTCTGCTTCTGTTAGGTCCATACCATTTCTGTCCTTTATCGAGCCCATCTTTGCATGAAATGTTCCCTTGGAATCTCTAATTTTCTTGAAGAGGTCTCTTGTTTTTCCTATTCTGTTGTTTTCCTCTATTTCTTTGCATTGATCACTGAGGAAGTCTTTCTTATCTCTCCTTGCTATTCTTTGGAACTCTGCATTCAGATGCTTATATCTTTCCTTTTCTCCTTTGCTTTTCGCCTCTCTTCTTTTCCCAGCTATTTGTAAGGCCTCCTCAGACAGCCATTTCGCTCTTTTGCATTTCTTTTCCATGGGGATGGTCTTGGTCCCTGTCTTCTGTACAATGTCACGAACCTCCGTCCAGAGTTCATCAGGCACTCCATCAATCAGATCTAGTCCCTTAAATCTATTTCTCACTTCCACTGTATAATCATAAGGGATTTGATTGAGGTCATATCTGAATGGTCTAGTGGTTTTCCCTACTTTCTTCAATTTAAGTCTGAATTTGGCAATAAGGAGTTCATGATCTGAGCCACAGTCAGATTCCTGGTCTTGTTTTCGCTAACTGTATACAGCTTCTCCATCTTTGGTTGCAAAGAATATAATCAATGTGATTTTGGTGTTGACCATCTGGTGATGTCCATGTGTAGAGTCTTCTCTTGTGTTGTTGGAAGAGGGTGTTTGCTATGACCAGTGCATTCTCTTGACAAAACTCTATTCGCCTTTGCCCTGCTTCATTCCGTGCTCCAAGGCCAAATTTGCCTGTTACTCCAGGTGTTTTTTGACTTCCTACTTTTGCATTCCAGTCCCCTATCATGAAAAGGACATCTTTTTTGGGTGTTAGTTCTAAAAGGTCTTGTAGGTTTTCATAGAACCGATTAACTTCAGCTTCTTCAGCATTACTGGTTGGGGCATAGGCCTGGATTACTGTAATATTGAATGGTTTGCCTTGGAAACGAACAGAATTCATTCTGTCGTTTTTAAGATTGCATCCAAGTACTGAATTTCGGACTCTTTTGTTGACCATGATGGCTACTCCATTTCTTCTAAGGGATTCCTGCCCACAGTAGTAGATATAATGGTCATCTGAGTTAAATTCACCCATTCCAGTCCATTTTAGTTCACTGATTCCTAGAATGTCTATGTTCACTCTCGCCATCTCCTGTTTGACCACCAATTTGCCTTGATTCATGGACCTAACATTCCAGGTTCCTATGCAATATTGCTCTTTACAGCACCGGACCTTGCTTCTATCACTGGTCATATCCACAACTGGGTACTGGTTTTGCTTTTGCTCCATCCCTTCATTCCTTCTAGAGTTATTTCTCCACTGAGCTCCAGTAGCATACTGGGCACCTACCGACCTGGGGAATTCCTCATTCAGTATCCTATCATTTTGCCCTTTGTTACTGTTCATGGGGTTCTCAAGGCAAGTATACTGAAGTGGTTTGCCATTCCCTTCTCCAGTGGACCACATTCGGCTGTGGTCCATGTGATTAGATCAGCTAGTTTCCTGTGATTATGATTTCAGTGTGTCTGCCCTCTGATGCCCCCTCACAATACCTACCGTCTATTTGGGTTTCTCTTACCTTGGTCGTGGAAAATCTCTTCACTGCCGCTCCAGCAAAGTGCAGGCGCTGTACCTTACCTTGGACGAGGGGTATCTCCTCAAGGCCGCCCCTCCTGACCTTGAAGGTGGAGTAGCTCCTCTCGGCCCTCCTGCGCCTGCGCAGCCACCGCCTGTTGGACGTGGGGCAGCTCCTCTCGGCCGCTGGCCCTGGCCTCAGGCGTAGGGTAGCTCCTCTCGGCCACACCTCTGTGCGTGGTCGGTTGTGCCGGGGCCGGCATCCCTCGAGTCTGCGCCGCCGGGGCCGGAGTCCCTCGCGTCTGCGCCGCCGCACCGCCGGCGAGCAACCCTACAAAATCAAAAGTGTTCTGTTTTCTGGATGCCACTATGACAAAATTTAGCATGGAAAAACGTACTGCATGCATATACTGAGAGAAAATCTTTTCATATAACATGTAAGTCTGTAGTTTTCTCTTTATCTATCCATTCATTTTTTTCATTAACTTGTTCATTAGTATTTACTGAGTTTCCCAAGAAACAAAATGAATTGTTAGCATTCTAAGGGACTTGAAAACAGCTCATCAAAAGATTGGCTTCAGGGATGAAATTTCACTAATTAGAAAATTTCTATTCTCATATTGTATGAGGTGAGTTAAAGTCCTTTGCCAGGAATAATAAAAACTACATTGAAAATGAATATCTACTAGGCAACTAACACATATACTAATTAATTGATGTTCATCAGTTCAGTTCAGTTCAGTTGCTCAGTCATGTCCTACTATTTGCGACCCCATGACTGCATCACACCAGGCCTTTCTGTCCAACATCAACTCCCTGAGTTTACTCAAACTCATGTCCATTCAGTCGGTGATGCCATCCAACATCTCATCCTTTGTCATCCCCTTCTCCCACCGCCTTCACTCTTTCCCAGCATCAGGGTCTTTCCAATGAGTCAGTTCTTTGCATCAGGTGGCCAAAGTTTTGGAGTTTCAGTTTCAACATTATCCTTCCAAGGAACACTCAGGACTGATCTCCTTTAGGATGGACTGGTTGGATCTCCTTGCAGTCCAAGGGACTCTCAAGAGTCTTCTCCAACACCACAGTTCAAAAGCATCAGTTCTTCAGCACTCAGCTTTCTTTATGGTCCAACTCTCACATCCATACATGACTACTGGAAAAAACATAGCATTAACTAGATGGACTTTCGTTGGCAAAGTAATGTCTCTGCTTTTTAATATGCTGTCTAGGTCGGTCGTAACTTTTCTTCCAAGGAGCAAGCATCTTTTAATTTCATGGCTGCAGTCATGATCTGCAGTGATTTTGTTTTTTTGTTTTTTTTTTTGTAATTAATTTATTTTTTATTGGAGGCAAATTATTTTACAATATTATATTGGTTGGTTTTGCCATATATTGAAATGAATTCGCCCCGGGTTTACATAAGTTCCCCCTCCTGAACCCCCCTCCCACCTCCCTCCTCCCTTTATCCTCCCTCTGGGTCATCCCCGCATGCCAGCCCCGAGCATCCTATAACATGCATTGACCCTGAACTAGTGATTCATTTCACATATGACAACATACGTGTTTCAATGCCATTCTCCCAAATCATCCCACCCTCACCCTCTCCCACAGAGTCCCAAAGACTGATCTATACATCTGTGTCTCTTTTGCTGTCTCGTATACAGGGTTATCATTTGCATCTTTCTAAATTCCATATATATGCGTTAGTATACTGTATTGGTGTTTTTCTTTCTGGCTTACTTCACTCTGTATAATAGGCTCCAGTTTCATCCACCTCATTAGAACTGATTCAAATGTATTCTTTTTAATGGCTGAATAATACTCCATTGTGTATATGTACCAAAGCTTTCTTATCCATTCTTCTGCAGATGGACAAGTGATTTTGGAGCCTCAAAAAATAAAGTCAGCCACTGTTCCTATTGTTTCCCCATCTATTTGCCATAAAGTGATGGGACCAGATGCCATGATCTTAGTTTTCTGAATATTGAGCTTTAATCCAACTTTTTCGCTCTCTTCTTTCACTTTCATCAAGAGGCTCTTTCGTTCTTTTTCACTTTCTGCCATAAAGATGGTGTCATCTGCATATTCTCCTAGCAATCTTGATTCCAACTTGTGCTTCATCCAGCTCAGCATTTCTCATGATGAAATCTGCATATAAGTTAAATAAGTATGGTGATGATATACAGCCTTGATGTACTCCTTTTCCTATTTGGAACCAGTCTGTGGTTTCATTTCCAGCTCTAAATGTTGCTTTCTGACCTGCATACAGATTTCTTAAGAGGCAGATCAGGTGGTCTGGTATTCTCATCTCTTGGAGAATTTTCCACAGTTTGTTGTGATCCACACAGTCAAAGGCTTTGGCATAGTCAATAAAGCAGATGTTTTTTTCTGGAACTCTCTTGCTTTTTCGATGATCCAGCAGATGTTGGCAATTTGATCTCTGGTTCCTCTGCCTGTTCTAAAACCAGTTTTCCAAACTTGCTGGCATATTGAGTGCAGCACTTTCACAGCATCATCTTTTAGGATTTGAAATAGCTCAACTGGAATTCCATCACCTACACTAGCTTTGTTCATAGTGATGCTTCCTAAGGCCCACTTGACTTCACATTCCAGGATGTCTGGCTCTAGTACACCATCGTGATTATCTGGGTTGTGAAGATCTTTTTTGTATAGTTCTGTGTATTCTTGCCACCTCTTCTTAATATCTTCTGCTTCTGTTAGGTCCGTACCATTTCTGTCCTTTATTGAGCCCATCTTTCCATGAAATGTTCCCTTGGTATCCCTAATTTTCTTGAAGAGATCTCTAGTTTTTCCCATTCTATTGTTTACCTCTATTTCTTTGCACTGATCACTGAGGAAGGCTTTCTTATCTCTCCTTGCTAATCTTTGGAACTCTGCACTCAAAAGGGTATATCTTTCCTTTTCTCCTTTGCTTTTCACTTTTCTTTCAGATGGTCATTTTGCTTTTTTGCATTTCTTTTTCTTGGGGATAGGCTTGATCCCTGTCTCCTACACAAAGTCACGAACCTCTGTCCATAGTTCACCAGGTACTCTATCAGATCTAGTCCCTTAAACCTATTTCTAACTTCCACTGTATAATTGTAAGGGATTTGATTAGGTCATACATGAATGGTCTAGTGGTTTTCCCTACTTTCTTCAATTTAAGTCTGAATATGGCAATAAGGTGTTCATGATCTGAGCCACAGTCAGCTCCCAGTCTTGTTTTTGCTGACTGTATAGAGCTTCTCCATCTTTGGCTGCAAAGAATATAGTCAATCTGTTTTCAGTGTTGACCATCTGGTGATGTTCATAATAACCCGGAAAAATAGGTCTCAGCATCCTTTATTTATTTATTTAAATTAATTTTTGACTGTACTGGGTCTTCGCTGCTGCTTGCAGGCTTTCTCTAGTTGCAGCAGGCAGGGGCTGCTCTCTAGTTGTGGTGTGTGGGCTTCTCATGTAGTGGCTTCTCTTGTTGCAGAGCACAGGCTCTAGGGCACATGAGCTTCAGCATTTACGGCACATGGGTTCAATAGAGCTCCTGGGCTCTAGAGCACAGACTCAACAGTTATGATGCATGGGCTTAGTTGTTCTGTGGCATGTGGGATCTTCCCAGATCAGGGATCAAACCTATGTCTCCTGCTTTGGCAAGCAGATTCTCTACCACTTAGCCACCAGATAAGCCCAATAGTGCGATTTTATTGATTTCTTCAGGAATTCAGTGTGGATGTCCTCTCCTAGAATAATTCAAACTTCATGTATGTGTGTACAATGTGTTGGTCCTTTCAGAAAACTTTCTCTGGGCCTATAGCTCTCTGTTAACCTATAGACATCAATAAGTATCTGTTCCTTATGGTATTTTGATTTGTCCTTTTTCTCACACACATTTAAAAAAAATTATTCCTTGTTCAATGTCAAAATACACTTTGTGGTAATGTCAATTGTTATAAAAAAGTAAAATTAATTGTTAGCATAGGTTGTGCTTTGAAATGAATATGTTCTACTTATTAACAATGATTATAAACATTAAAATTCCTAATATCTATTTTCATTTTTAGAGGCTGTTTAGGGTTGCCCTCTGGATCTTAAGCCCATTTCATTTCTAATAGTGAAAACTCCAATACTGTGGCCACCTCATGAGATGAGTTGACTCACTGGAAAAGACTCTGATGCTGGGAGGGATTGGGGGTGGGAGGAGACGGGGACGACAGAGAATGAGATGGCTGGATGGCATCACCGACTCGATGGACATGAGTTTGAGTGAACTCTGGGAGTTAGTGATGAACAGGGAGGCCTGGCGTGCTGTGATTCATGGGGTCGCAAAGAGTCAGACACGACTGAGCGACTGAACTGAACTGAAGGCAGGTGATGAGCAAGAAAGAGAAAATTCGTGGACTTCATTTCATTCCTGCTTAAATATTTACCTAACTCTTGTAAGAATTTTATAATTTATAATTACTGCTCTGAATGAGAGACTCGAATATGTGAGGCAGTAAGACACTGCGGTACTAAGTCTCCTTGTCCCAGCAGAGCCCTGTCACTGCAGCAGGCAGTGCTGCGACTGGGACAGGGGGATGCAAATCAGGACCCAGAGCCAGGACTTGGAGGGCAAAACATAGCTCATGAGTGAACAAGGAAGAGGGAGTGGCCAGGATCAGATATTCTAAACTGAAAGGGCAGTGAAGAATAGTGAAAGTGTCAGTTGTGTCCAACTCTTTGTAACCCATCGACTGTAGCCCACCAGGATCCCCTGTCCATGGAATTCCCCAGGCAAGACTAGAAGTGGGTAGTCATTTCCTTCCAGGCAAGACTAGAAGTGGGTAGTCGTGTCCGTGGAATTCTCCAGGCAAGACAGGAAGTGGGTAGTCATTTCCTTCACTAGGGGTTCTTCCCAATCCAGGGATCGAACCCCAGTCTCCTGTATTGCAGGCGGATTCTTTACCATCTGAGCCATCGGGGCAATCCAAAGAACAGCACACAAAGTCAATGCTCTTTAGGCAGCGTAAGATGAAGCAAGAGGGTCAGTGGGAAGATGAGGCAAAAGACTGGGAAGGAGACATGTTGAATTAGGACAAATGATTATCAGCTGCAGTGGTGGGACTTCCCTGGTGGTCCAGTGGTCAAGCATCTGTCTTGCAATGCATAGGACGCAGGTTCAATCTGTGCTTGGGGAACTACCATCCCACATGCCCAGGAGCAAGTAAGCCCAGATGGCACAACCACCGAGCCCGTGCGCCACAACTAGAGTCCGTCACGTCAACAAAAGATCCCACATGGTGCAACTAAGACCCAATACAGGCAAACACGGGGGGAAAAAAGAGCTATGCTGCTAAGTTTCGGGCTTCCCTGGTGACTCAGTCAGTAAAGAATCTGCCTACAATGAAGAGACCGCCTGTAGTAAGGGAGACCCAGGTTCGATCCCTGGGTCAGGAAGAGCCCCTGGAGAAGAAAATGGCAACCCATTCCAGTACTCTTGCCTGGAAAATCTAATGGACAGAGGAAGTTGCTGGGCTACAGTCCATGGAGTCGCAAGAGTCAGGCATGACTTAACAACTAAACCACTACCACCACCACCACCACCAGTGTTAAATTCTAGTCCTGGTGATGCTGTCCAACAATAGCTCACTCTACTTATTTTCACCTATTCAAGGTCGGCAGCATCCCTCAACCACTTCTGCCCTAGGATGAAACACACTAGGGGTGCAGCAATGATCCTTAGATGTATAAAGTCGAATCCTTCGCAATTTCTCCGTCATATCACTTCTGACTTGGTCAAGGGTAGATTGTGTCGCTTCAGGAACAACATTGGATTGTGGCAGGAACAAGGGCAATCTGTGGACCTGGAACGGGCTCTCAGACTATGTGTCTGAGTTCCATAAAGAAGCAAATCATCCAATATTAACTCCCTATTCTTTGAAGCACTAAAATGAAGTTAACATTTTTCAGAGGAAGATAACTGAATACTCTCCAACAAAACTCTAGCTTTTCTCTTTGAAAAAGCAGGCTAACAATTTCACAAACATCAATAAAAAATGAGCATGAGGATTCTGTTTTGGCATCTCCTAGGACCAGAGCACATGGAATTTTCAACCACATTTATTACACTCTCTACGGGAACAACACATACATGTCATCAATTTGCAATGCAGTGTTTTTAAGCTCTTCCACACTGATTCTTTTTCATTTCTCTTCTGTGTCATTAGTGGTTTGCAGCTGCCTGCTAGAGATGACACAGTGAACAGGCTGTCTGAGTCTTATAAATAAACTCTTGTTGGCTAAGGGTTTATATTTGCACTTTGGGGTGGAATTTTGGCACATAAAACATCAGTTCCTTGAACGATATTGTGTGTGTTTGTATGCATGATGAATTAGTTGTACAGAATTCTTATGTGAAGAGAGAATGAAAAAGCAAAGTCCATAATCAGATCATTTTTCCATTAATATCTCAAAATATTCCATTTTAGGATAATTTTTTATTCTGCTGTAAATGCATAATGAAATACATGACCATCTTCCTTTCTTTGTAGGATATTTTTGTTATAATTATTTATGACTTCTTTTCTCTTCTCATAAAATGCATACACTTACAACTGGACTTTGCTTTTTAAAGATCATCTAAAGACTAAAATTAAATGTATCCCTATATTAAGGAAGCCCCCTCACACACACTTACATGAATTATAAATCTATCAGTGAGAATTATTATTCAGGTTTACAGACAGTCTTAAACTGGAAGTGGTGGCCAATGAAACATAAACTCATCTTATCATCATTAAACTAGATACATGTACTATTAACAATATTTGAGGGATAAAAGAGTGGTCCCCAGCAGGCTGGCCTCCAACAGGAGGAACTGACCACCTGCACAGCTCTGAGAAAACTTGCCACAGCCCTGTCCAACACCCTCCTCATCACATCAGATGAGAAGCAGAGCTTCATCAAACAGAAATGCAGATGTGGCAAACCCCCCAGCAATCCTGCCTTGTCATTCGGCTCCACTGGGACCCAGTCCCCTAATGGAAACAGAGCTGGGGCTGCTGCTCTTACTCTCCAGCTGTGGACTCATCTGCTGGTAAAGTAAGACTGGGGCAAAGGTCCCTCCACCCTGTGACACCTCCCTGGTATCACATCCCAGCCGGTGTTCAGGTCAGGCAATGGGTGGATATTCTATAATCATGCTGTTCAACACCCCTCAGGACCTACAGGACAGAGTCTTTCTTCCAGGGCTGGAAGACTTGGATAGACTTGGTTTGGGTAGACTTCTGGGTCTGCCTAGGAGTACATGGATGACCAGAGTCCCACACATCTGCTGCTGTCCCCGTCACCAAGATTTCTTCCCAGGATGTTGCCCTGGCAGGTCTGCTGTGTATGCTGCCTAGCTACGTGTTTTGTTGACATGATTACAATGACAACAGGTAACAGCTTACGACAGAAGAACTATTTACTGGGCTAAAGGCTATTAGCCTTCACAATAGCCCAAAGAAGTAATAAAAGTATCTTTATTTAAGAGATGGAAATTGAAGACAAAAGAATGAACTTGACCTTATCTACTTAGACAATAACTGATGGAGGTCAGATTTTAAACTCATATTGGACTTTAAAGCCTTTACTCTGAGTCTATATAGTATTATTTCAATTATTCAAACTATTGAAATAGAGAAAATTTAACTACCTTGTCAAATAAGTTCTAAACCATCCTTACTTCACTGTTGACAAAACAAAATTTACTGCAGTGGCTGAAACTTCACAGAGTGCTGGTAGAGGGCAAGTGCTCAAACTTGCCTTGAACAGCAAAGAGAGGCAGATACTGCCTCTAGCATTTGTGAGCCTGGAGCAAAAGAGAAAATGGAGGATGACATAATACATGTTTAATATTTAAAGTTTACTTATCAAGCTAATAATTCATCAATAAAACATTATTCTGTCCTCCTACCTTGATGGACCCTAATAGAAATGGGATCTATCTATATGTATATATACATACACATATGTACACTTGTAATACAGCTATTCTTTTTTATATGACTGCAAATCAGCAAAGTATCAAAGATAGCTTAGTTGAGTTATTATTCTTTTAAATTATTTATTTATCTTTGTTTACATGAGGGCTTTCTCAAGCTGCAGTGGGTGGGCTTCTAGTTTCAGTGGCTTCTCTTGTGGTGGAGCATGAGCTCTAGTATCGGGCTCAGTAATGGTGGTGCATAGGCTTAGTCGCCCCATGGCATGTGGAATCTTCCCAGACCAGGGATTGAACCCGGGTCCCCTGGCATATTCTTAACCACTGGGCCATCAGGGAAGTCCTTGAATTATTATGGATCTTGTTTAAATGTTCTCTTTAGGCCTATTGTGCTGGAACAAATAATAAAATTAAGAGATACATAATTCATTAAATATTATATGTTTTTGATAAAATTTATTTTTGCCTTCATTTCAGGAAAATATATTGATATTTTATAATCAATATTTTCACATAATTTGGGTCCTATTTACAGGAACAACAGACTAGCCATTCTTTCTAAAGACACTGTAGCTCTTTGATAGATCATATTAATTTCTACTCACAGAATCTTCATTTTTCTGAAAGTTGCACCTGAACTTTTTATGACATTTTAAAGGCATTCCTTATATTTGGAAATTAACCATGAATTTTACAAATCACTTTTAAACACTATAATGAGATCATATATAATAAATTATCACAGAGGTTATTGCAAAATATTTTAAATGTAGCATATAAATTACTATCAGCTATACAGCAATCTCGGAGAAGGCAATGGCAAGCCACTCCAGTACTCTTGCCTAGAAAATCCCATGGATGGAGGAGCCTGGTAGGCTGCAGTCCATGGGGCCGCTACAAGTCAGACATGACTGAGCAACTTCACTTTCATTTTTCACTTTCACACATGGAGAAGGAAATGGCAACCCACTCCAGTGTTCTTGCCTGGAGAATCCCAGGGATGGGGGAGCCTGGTGGGCTGCCATCTATGGGGTTGCACAGAGTCGGACACGACTGAAGTGACTTAGCAGCAGCAGCAGCATACAGCAATCTTACCTCTTCTTAAAGCAATAACCAGGTCCACACAGTATTTAAGTTCTGCTTTCAATTTTTGCAATATCAGGATATTATTTTGAGATTTTAAATGTAGTACATTACTAATTTTTTTTTTTTTGGCTCTCTCTTCAGTCATGGCTATACCTGATCTACGATGTCTGGAAAACAGTCTTTCTAGAAATCTCTTTGGGAGTTATTTATATGTGAATCTTCTTCACAGTCATGAAAATATCTCCATGACCTTATTTCTCCTATACATTTTAAGGAATGTCTCTTGTTTTATATGCAGTTTCTTATTATACAGTTTAGGGTGAAAATGCTTTTCTAAATTAAAAAATAAAATAATCACTTAAAAACTGAGACAGCTGTTTTGGTTTTTCCATATCCAATAACTGTGAAGAGAACAAATTCAAAATTGTTTTTATTATCTGTGAAAGCCCATGATTCACTTTTTGAGAATTTTTTGTTTAGCTTAATTCTAGTGTGCCTTGTGTCTGTTCTACAGAGTCTGATTGCTTTATCAGTCTTGGGTTGACCTTTTCTTATATACTGGACAGTTCTTGGGAAGAAACTTAGCAGGGAGGAAGCCAAGGGAATAAACACCTTGACCTCCCTCTCTTCCCTCTTGCTGATAACCTTCCCTACCTTCCCACCAGCCAAATCCAAGGGAACCAGAAAGGTCACATAGAAGCTGTTGGTTACAATACTGAAATCCGTCTCAAAGATTTGGTTGGTGTGTCCGTTCCCAGTGGCTGCAGATGTTTCTGATAAAGGCTTACCCCTGTTCCCTTCTTAAAGGGATTACTCTTAGGTGATTGTTGATGGAACAACAGACTGGTTCCAAATAGGAAAAGGAGTACGTCAAGGCTGTATATTGTCACCTTGCTTATTTAACTTCTATGCAGAGTACATCATGAGGAACGCTGGGCTGGAAGAAGCACAAGCTGGAATCAAGATTGCTGGGAGAAATATCAGTAATCTTAGATATGCAGATGACACTACCCTTATGGCAGAAAGTGAAGAGGAACTCAAAAGCCTCTTGATGAAAGTGAAAGAGGAGAGTGAAAAGGTTGGCTTGAAGCTCAACATTCAGAAAACAAAGATCATGGCATCTGGTCCCATCACTTCATGGGAAATAGATGGGGAAACAGTGGAAACAGTGAGAGACTTTATTTTAGGGGGCTCCAAAATCACTGCAAATGCTGATTGCAGCCATGAAATTAAAAGACGCTTACTCCTTGGAAAGAAAGTTATGACCAACCTTGATAGTATATTAAAAAGCAGAGACATTACTTTGCCAACCAAGGTCCATCTAGTCAAGGCTATGGTTTTTCCCGTGGTCATGTATGGATGTGAGAGTTGGACTGTGAAGAAAGCTGATCGCCGAAGAATTGATGCTTTTGAACTGTGGTGTTGGAGAAGACTCTTGAGAGTCCCTTGTACCACAAGGAGATCCAACCAATCCATTCTAAGGGAGATCAGTCCTAGGTGTTCATTGGAAGGACTGATGCTAAAGCTGAAACTGCAATAGTTTGGCCACCTCATGCGACGAGTTGACTCACTGGAAAAGACTCTGATGCTGGGAAAGGTTGGGGGCGGGAGGAGAAGGGGACAGCAGAGAATGAGATGGCTGGATGGCATCACCGACTCTGTGGACATGAGTTTGAGTGAACTCCAGGAGTTGGTGATGGACAGGGAGGCCTGGCGTGCTGTGATTCATGGGGTCGCGGAGAGTCGGACACGACTGAGCGACTGAACTGAACTGAACTTAGGTGATTGAGATCACCTTACCTAGAGGCACCTGGGAGTTACACATCCTCTATGACTGCCTGGGGCGGTGCTACACAAACCCTGCTCCCTTGCCTCAAGGTTGAAAAGATCCTGTGTCATAATATATGCTCCAGTGCTCCCACTGGGATCATATCAAGCTAGATTTCACATGAAACCACGTTCTTATGAGACTCCTTCTCATTCCCCATCTGCCCCACACCCCCGCTCTAGAGAAACTGACATAAGAAAGTTGTTCAGTCACTCAGTTGGGTCCAACTCTGCAACCCCATGGATTGCAGCACGCCAGGCTTCCCTGTCCTTCACTACCTCCCAGAGTTTGCTCAAACTCACGTCTGTTGAGTTAGTGATGCCATCAAAATGAATGAAGTCATAAAGATCAAGCCCTGGGGCAGAGAGCAGGGTGGAGAAGGATGGAGAATAGATCTGAAGAGCTGCTAATGGGAGCTATCCGGCACACTGGAACATCAAGCAGCTGTGCCCACCCCGAAACACAGTACCCCACTCTTCCTTACTAACAGATCCTGACTACATTTGAGAGTAAAATCTACTCTCCTACTCTCTATATCCCCTGAAGCTAGGGATGTATCGGGCAGTGAGATGTAAGTAGAAGTCTCAGGACAGACTGTCTCTTCCTTCCTAATTAGAAGGACAGAGATACATGCAGAGAAAGACATTTTGCCCTTTTCTCCTGCCCCTTCTTCAAGGCTGAGACCTGAAGCCTGAAGCCTGGAACAGCAATAGCCATCTGGTGATCATGATCTGAAAACTATGAGGACAAAAGACAGTGTGTAAAAATCTCAATGGAACGAGATTCTGGGTCCCTGCGGTGCCGGTCTGGACTCTCTACCCCCAGGCTTCTGCTTGTGCAAGAAAAGTAAAAGCTCCCCTTTTTAAACTACTCTTAGATTTTCTGTTACTTGTGGCTGAATTCATTCCTGCTACAGCAGCCATTACAAGAACAGAGCTGTACCAGAGCCTCAGAGCTTCATCTTAGCAGAGTAGCACCCATCTATAACATAATACCTCTTACCACTGAGTATTTAGTCCATTATAGTGCACCCAGGGCAGTGGAAAATAAAGGCAGGCAGTCTGGTGGGATAGATCCATGTTTTAATCACACACAGAGTCATGATTCTGCAACCGCTCGGCACGCAGTACGATTTTAACAGGTGCAGGAAAATTAGCCAAATGGAAAAGGGCTGAGGCTGAAGGCAGTTCTCTGTGTGTCATCCAAAAATGTGTCTGGGAATTACTGACCAGTGGAAATGCACGGCTCTGGTTTCAAATCTTGCCCCAAGACTTAAGTCTTGTCACAAAAAGTATCCAAGTGCTTTTTGGGCAAATATTACACATATTCTCCAGGAGGAATAGTTTTCTGGGTCAAGTCACATTTATAGTACATGGACACAGACATAAGTGCCTTATTTAAATAGCAATGAACCATGTGATAAGTGCTAATACTTCTGACAAGTGTTAAAACTGAGGATTTTTTTTTTTTTTAAAGCCTTGTGGGTAACATCTTTCTTCATTTGTTATATACATGATTTTATAGTCAAGTATCAGGAACAATAGCTCTGGGCTTGAACTGAATGATTTGAGAATAGGCAGATTATGAGAAGTAACTAAGTAACAGTAGCCCAAACCAATTTTGTCACATCCTGTACTGATGTACAAAAGAGACAGCTTTTCATAGTTTTCAGGCAGAGACAGTAAAACATTGTTTGACCCCCTAAAAGATGCTGTAGAAGATGTTTTTATGAGCCCTGTTAATACCAGATGTGGACCATCAGAATACACATTACGCACAGACACAAACACTCACAAACACACACAAACACCACCCTGGTAATCATCCCTCTATGTTCATTCACTTATTTTGTAGTTTGAACCTAGTGTTCCTTCTAGCTTTGAACATGAATCCCATAGTTGGAAACCAAACTCAGCCAAGACTTATATGGAAGAGAATCAATGCTAAATGATGTAGGAAACTTTATTTCTGGAGATCATAATTTCTGGATGTAAAATATTCCTAGGAGAAAATTTAAAGTCTGTTCTTGCCAATGACAAAAACAATGAGTCTGACTAAATTTGATTGGCTTGTGAAACAAAACACATTTGACTGGAGTATTTAATACAATAATGACCACATGGAAAAGCAATTTGTGAAGAAACACTCATTTTAGACAAGAAATGGCCGAGGTAGCTTTCAGGCCCTCTAAAATTCATCTTCAAGTCTGGAGTGGCTGGCCACTTCATTGCTAATTCAGTCATTCAAAACAAATAATGACATCTGCTACATGATCAACCAAGTATAGGAATTTTAAAGACATAAATGGCAAAGTTCCTCATTTTCATAACAGAGAAATCTATAAGGGAAAAATTACAGCTATAAACACATGCATACAACACACACACACAGAACAGAGCTGTGACATCATACAACCCCAGAGGGAAATGGGAAAAAATAACGTCAGGAAAAAACTTCACAGAAATATTTGGGTAGAATATTAGAGAACCAGTGAGAGTCAGTCCATTTAATACTGAAAGTAAGAAGAGAATACCAAATAAAATGCATCACAGGGGCAATTGTAAGCCAAGTCTGTAAAGACAGAATGAAGCTTGATCATTACGGCTTTTGTCTGGCACAAGAGGATTTGGATTTTAATGGTCATAGGAGCCTAAGGAAGGATTTTAAGCATGTAACATGAGATATATATTTTATGAACCACATTTATGTGGTTATACTGGAGGAGACAGAGAGTTGAGCACAGAGATAATGTGCAGTATAAAAGAAATAGAGAGAAATTAGACTAAAACAGTGATTCAGCTAACAGGATCAGCAGTTCTTAAGAGATACTTAGATGTGGAAATGGATGAAAAAGAAAAGCTGATAACATTTCTTAGTTTTTTTTTTTTTTTACTTTAGAAATTTAGGTGGATCATATGGCATTCAATAATATAGGAAATATAAAAAAGAACAGATACATGAAAGAGAGTGAATAGGATAGTTCAACAATGGTTGTATAGAACACACTAGTAGAATTTTCTAGTGGACATCTGGAACTACAGATATGACCTTCAAAAGAAAGGTAGAAAAGCAAAGTCACTGAGAGAAAGAATAGAATTTAAAGCAAAAATACTGGATACAATCTCTCATGGAAAGCATTATGGAAAAAAAGCAAAGGATTAAGGATAGGTTCTTAGAAAGTATTTCATTTAAGGTCACACAAGGGATGAGATAGGACTTCCCTGACAGCTCAGTTGGTAAAGTAGGTGTCTGCCATGCAAGAGATTTCGGTTCAATTCCTGGATCAGGGAGATCCCCTGGAGATGGAATAGGCTACCCACTCCAGTATTCTTGGGCTTTCCTGGTGGTTCAGCTGGTAAAAAATCCACCTGCAATGCAGGAGACTTGGGTTCGATCCCTGTGTTGGGAAGATCCCCTGGAGAAGGGAATGTCTGCCCACTCCAGTATTCTGGCCTGGAGAATTCCATGCACTATATAGTCCATGGAGTCTCAAAGAGGCAGACATGACGGAGTGACTTACACTTTCAAGAGATGAGAGGATGCTCATTTTAATTCCAATCCTTACACCCAACTTACTCATTTCTCATTTCGTGTGCATTTGTTATGTATTTGGATTTTTCACTTAAGATTCAATTTAACAGAAATTCAAGTTTAAGATTCAAGTTTAACAGAAAAAAAAAAAACTGAATTTGAACACCATTTCAATAAGTCGTACTAAATATTTTCAGATGAGTCTCAATATGAACATATATTATTCATATTGTTTTGCATTTGTATCAAGAGTTCTAATCATTTTGAAAGAAAAGATAGAATAATCTACCTAGTAATTTTAGGAAAATATCTTTGTTAAAACTCCCCAAACTATTCCAGAACTACATAACATAGTGTTAAAAAGCTCTCCAGAGTGACCAGACCCTATATTACAAATTTAAGGATGAAAACTTGGCAATCTGTCTAGAGGAATATAAAGAATACCTGGTTTTATATACCACATTGCCTAATTTGATATAACAACCTATAGCATAGCTAAAATTGATACAGTTTTTCATTTTTAGAGGTAAGAAAACCGAGAAAAATAACACTAAAAATAGTATTTCGGAATTCCCTGGCAGTTCCATGGTTAGGACTCCACACTTCCACTGCTCAGGCCTGGAGTTCAATCCCTGGTCAGGGAACTAAGATCCTGAAAGCTGTGTGGTGTGGCCAAAAATAAAATAAAATAATTATGATGATACTAAATGTTAGAACTAATAATTTTTCAAAACTCAAGCACATTGCAAGTGCTGTGCTATAAACATTTATTTATTAAGCTGTCAAATCTTCACAGCCAACTATGACGCTAATACCAACTTTACTTTCATTTTCCAGAAGAAGAAACTGAGTTTTATAGAGGTTTGGGAACTTTCCCAAGGTCACATAGCTGCTGCTAAGTCACTTCAGTCGTGTCCGACTCTGTGTGAACGCATAGATGGAAGCCTAACAGGCTCCCCCGTCCCTGGGATTCTCCAGGCACATAGCTAGTGAGTGTTAGAAATGGAACTCCACTAGATCCATCAGATGTTAAATTCGACATTCTCAACTGCTGTTTTGCTTTCTGGCCATAAAAAGTCTTTGGAGAATCTTCTTCAAGAAAGAGCAGCTCAGGAAAAGTAGAGAATCTGGATTGTGCAGCAACTGTGAATCATGTCAAGGCAAAGAACTACTCAACAGGACAACTGGGATTGAATCCAGTTCATGACTCCAAACTGTGGGACCATGAATTCAAATCTTTGCAGAGCATCCTAAACACGGACACAGCTGTTACGCAGATGACTGAGTTCACAGCCACTCATTAAGTCCTTCCGTTAGAAGAGTAACTACCAACTTCGGATTTTAAACTTCCACATCATTTTACAACCACCTATGCTGACACCTAGACTAGTTGAATTTATTTGACACTGACATAGATTCTATGTGTAACTGAAGAACAATTGGCAAAATCTCACTTGGATACTAAACTTAGAAGCATTATGACAATATTGATAATGTCGACCGAGTGTTTCCTATGTTTCAGGCACTGAGCTATATTATTTGCAAAACTTTATTTAATCATAAACCTCCCCGGGTATTACATTTTAAGTGTATTTTTTTATATGCTGAAATTTCAAGAGCCATCAGGTTTTCAAGGGAATGAATTCTCAGGAAATGAATAGGACTTCAAGTGTCAATAAAATGTCTAAGAGTTTTCCAGAAGCAATAGATGGTTATTTTCCAACAGAGCCCAGTGAGACCAAATTGCTGCATGATAAAAATCTATTCTTAACCTCCCTAGACTGGGGAGATGACTAGGGCGGTGACATGCTCAGTGGAATGGCTCAGTCCAGGCCTTTCCTGGATAGGTGCATTTTAGCCAGGCACTGGCTGTGCTCTTCAGCCAAAACTACATTTTCAGTCCAGTGAGCCCATGAGACAGGGTGTTTTTAGGGAAGTTTACTAGAAAGTTTCAAGAGTCTTACATTTTGAAAATGATTACAAAACAGTGCCATTATAAGGAACAAAGAGAAAACATTAGAACTCAGTCTTATTACAAGACACAAAGTCATACAAAGGTACAGAGTAACTGCTTGTTTTTATTCAGCACACAACTGAATATCTGAAAAAAATCAGTTTGCTTACTTAGTAGTTATAAATGATGAGGAGTAACAGCTTCTAAAGACTTCCCAGGTGGTGCTAGTAGTAAAGGGCACATCTGCCAATGCAAGAGCTGTAAGAGACAAGGGTTTGATCCCTGGAATCTCAGGAAGAGTCTCTGGAGGAGGGCATGCCAACTAACTCCCGTATTCTTGCCTGGAGAATCACATGTACAGAGGAGTCTGGCAGGCTACAATTCATAGGGTCATAAAGAAGCAGACAAGACTGAAGTGACTTAGCACAGCATAGCACAGCACAATAGCTTCTTACATGATTAATAAAAAGAAATAGAGGAAAACAATAGAATGGGAAAGACTAGAGATCTCGTCAAGAAAACTGGAGATACCAAAGGTATATTTCATGCAAGGATGGGCACAATAAAAGACAGAGACAGCAAGGACCAAAGAGAAGCATAAGAGATTAAGAAGAAGTGGCAAGAATATACAGAAGAACTATACAAAAATAGTCTTAATGACCCAGATAACCATGATGGTGTGAGCACTCACCTAGTACCAGACATACTGGAGTGCGAAGTCAAGTGGGCCTTAGGAAACATTACTATGAACAAAGTTAGTGGAGGTGATGGAATTCCAGCTGAGATATTTCAAATCCCAAAAGATGATACTGTTAAGTGCTACGCTCAATATGCCAGCAAATTTGGGAAATTCAGCAGTGGCCACAGGACTGGAAAAGGTCTATTTTTATTCCGATCCCAAAGAAGGGCAATGCCAAAGAATGCTCAAACTACCACACAAATGTGCTCACCTCACATGCTAGCAAGATAAGGCTCAAAGCCCTTCAAGCTAGGCTTCAGCTGTGTGTGAACCAAGAACTTCCAGACATAGAAGCTGGATTTAGAAGAAGCAGAGGAACCAGAAATCTGTTGGTTCACAAAGAAAGCAAGGGAATTCCAGAAAAAAAGCATCTACTTCTGCCTCGTTGACTACACTAAAGCCTTTGACTATATGACTCACAAAGAAACTGGAAAATTCTGAAAAATGATGGGAAGAACAGATCACCTTACCTGCTTCCTGAGAAACCTGTACCCAGGAAAAGAAGCAACAGTTAGAACCAGACATGGAACAACAGACTGGTCCAAAATTGAGAAATGAGTTCCCCAAGGCTGTATATCGTCCCCCTGCTTGCTTATTTAACTTATATGCAGAATACTTCATGTGAAATGCCAGGTTGGCTGAAGCACAAGCTGGAATCATGATTGCTGGGAGAAATATCAACAGCTTCAGATATGCAAATGATACCCCTCTAATGGCAGAAAGCAAAGAGAAAAAAAAAAAAGACCCTCTTGATGAGGGTGAAATAGCTGGGTTAAAACTCAACATTCAAAAAACTAAAATCATGGCATCCAGTCCCATAATTTCATGGCAAATAGATGGGGTAACAATGGAAACAGTGACAGATTTCATTTTCTTGGGCTCCAAAATGACTGCTGATGGTGACTGCAGCCATGAAATTAAACGATGCTTGTTCCTTGGAAGGAAAACTATGACAAACCTAGACAGCATATTAAAAAGCAGAGACATCATAGTCTGTATACAAAGGTCTGTATAGTCAAAGTTAGTTTTCCAGCAGCCATGTATGGATGTGAGAGCTAGGCCATAAAGAAGTCTGAGTGTTGAAGAATTGATACTTTCAAATTGTGGTGCTGGAGAAGACTCTTGAGAGTCCCTTGGACAGCAATGAGATCAAACTAAAGGACTCCTAAAGGAATCCAGTCAATTCTAAACGAACTCAACCCTGAATATTCCTCAAAAGGACTGATGCTAAAGCTCCAATACTTTGGCCACCTGATGTGAACAGCCGGCTCCCTGGGCAAGAGGAGAATGGGACAACAGAGGATGAGATGGTTGGATAGCATCAATGACACAATGGACATGAGTCTGAGCAAACTCCTGTAGACAGTGAAGGACATGGAAGCCTGGCATGCCACCGTCAGTGGGGTCAGATGTGACTTAGCGACTGAACAACAACAACAGCTTCTACATCAGAATAATACTGTTACTTTGCTGAGTGTACATGAGCATACTATTCCATGGATTTTTTTTTTTCCTTGACAGCTAAATTAACTCATTTGAAATGTAGCATACTAAATAATTCCTTCCAAGAAGTAACGGGGAATCATTTCTTTTTCAGGTCTGATTAAATTCCCTCTGCCTGCACACATTTTATATCTGTGTCTAAATATTATGTATCCATTTCTGATCATTGAACAGATCACAGACCCTGTATAACCCATCTCCAGTAACAGGTAAACCCCAAGAACAGCAGTTTTCTTCTTGCACAGCTCCAAGGGGTACCATGCACATGTATCCCACCAGTGGCTGCGTTCTGAGTGATACTGTACACGTGGACTACGTGAATGTGTCCACTTCCAACAAACTGTACAACAAGATCTTGCTCTCACCTGGTGATGGAAGAATCGTCTAATGAAAGCCGGTCTTTGTTGTAAGTGAATTGCAGAACCACCTTGTTGTCAGAACACCCTGTAACTGGTTAGCAATCCCAGGAAGGACTCCAACTACATGGAGGATGGCAAAGATCATCACTATGCTAACTACTAGGAACAGAAGTCCAAACACTTCTGCCTGTTGTGTACTGGTATTGAAGTCACCTAGGAAAACCCAACACAGTCAAACGCTGGAGGGAACAAAGCTTTACTTCAAAGATGAGAGACAGAACAAGATCAACTCCAATAATGGGCACCCCCTATTGTCAGGGGGGTCCTCTCCCTGTAACAACTGGTCTACTTATCTCCTCCCAAGCCACAGTGGAAGAACGCCACTCAGTCCCCACGGAGGACAGCACAGCAGCAGGCTTATGGAGGTGCCTGACTGATATAGACAGTCTTAAGTAGAAAAAGGAGCTTACACTGAGCTTGAAAACAGGGAAAGATGTTCACACAGTAGGCAACAAGTCCAGCACAGTCTGTGTGAATCCTTTATGTCTTGGTGAGGAAGTGTTTGAGCCCCTAGGTGCGTTTCTGTGTGACTTTGTTGGTGGTGGTGTTGCGGTTGAGTCGCCAAGTTGAATTCGACTCTTTTGTGACCTCGTGGCTGTAGCCCACCAGTCTCCTCTGTCCATGGGATTTCCCAAGCAAGAATGCTGGAGTGGGGTGCAATTTCCTCCTCCAGGGGATCTTCCCAATTCAGGAATCGAACCCGTATGTCTTGTGTCTCCTGCACTGGCAGGTGGATTCTTTACCACAAGCAGACGTGGGAAGCCCCTTATGTGGCTTCAGTTCAGTTCAGTTCAGTCGCTCAGTCATTTCTGACTCTTTGTGACCCCATGAATCACAGCACGCCAGGCCTCCCTGTCCATCACCAACTCCCGGAGTTCACTCAAACTCACCTCCATGGAGTCAGTGATGCCATCCAGCCATCTCATTCTCTGTTGTCCCCTTCTCCTCCCCCACCCCCAATCCTTCCCAGCATCAGAGTATTTTCCAGTGAGTCAACTCTTCTCATGAGGTGGCCAAAGTATTGGAGCTTCAGCTTTAGCATCAGTCCTTCCAATGAACACCTAGGACTGATCTCCTTTAGAATGGACTGGTTGGACCTCCTTGCAGTCCTAGGGACTCTCAAGAGTCTTCTCCAACACCACAGTTCAAAAGTATCAATACTTCGGTGCTCAGCTTTCTTCACAGTCCAACTCTCACATCCATACATGACCACGGGAAAAACCATAGCCTTGACTAGACGGACCTTGGTTGGCAAAGTAATGTCTCTGCTTTTTAATATGCTGTCTAGGTTGGTCATAACTTTCCTTCCAAGGAGTAAGCGTCTTTTAATTTCATGGCTGCAATCAGCATCCACAGTGATTTTGGAGCCCCCAAAAATAAAGTCTGACACTGATTCCACTGTTTCTCCATCTATTTCCCATGAAGTGATGGGACCAGATGCCAAGATCTTCGTTTTCTGAATGTTGAGCTTCAAGCCAACTTTTTCACTCTCCTCTTTCACTTTCATCAAGAGGCTTTTTAGTTCCTCTTCACTTTCTGCCATAAGAGTGGTGTCATCTGCGGATCAAAAGATTGCATGACAGACTGCCCTTCCCAACACAGCTCAACCCCAGTCTATCAATCATCATGGCCTCCCCATCCCAAATGACCTCCTTAGGAAAGGAAAGAAATGAGATTTCCTGAGGGATCTTCTCCTACCTTATCCTCACCCTCACTGTCTCATATTCCAATCCAGGCACCCTGGTACCTGTTCTCCATCTGGAGATTGATCAGTAAGCTTTGCTGTTCAGTGGATTCCTATATGGAGTTGGACACTGGAGCAGAATCTCAGAGTCCGGCAGACAAAGGTAGGTTCCAAGGATGGTGGCAGTTAAACAAGGTTCAGTTCAGTTCAGTTCAGTTCAGTCGCTCAGTCGTGTCCGACTCTCCGCGACCCCATGAATCACAGCACGCCAGGCCTCCCTGTCCATCACCAACTCCCGGAGTTCACTCAAACTCATGTCCACAGTCGGTGATGCCATCCAGCCATCTCATTCTCGGTCATCCCCTTCTCCTCCCGCCCCCAACCTTTCCCAGCATCAGAGTCTTTTCCAGTGAGTCAACTCGTCGCATGAAGTGGCCAAAGTATTGCAGTTTCAGCTTTAGCATCAGTCCCTCCAATGAACATCCAGGATTGATCTCCTTTAGAATGGACTGGTTGGATCTCCTTGCAGTATAAGGGACTCTCAAGAGTCTTCTCCAACACCACAGTTCAAAAGCATCGATTCTTCGGCGATCAGCTTTCTTCACAGTCCAACTCTCACATCCATATATGACCACATTGAATTTCAGCCACCATTTGCTCCATTGGCAAAGTGGAGCTTTGCTTCAACCATGAGGATAATAGACACAGCTGTCTCTGCTGCTGCAGTCTCTCCAAGCCTACTTCCGTGGCCATTTCCCTAGTCAGTGCACGGACCAGCCCTCCACCGTGGGAGGAGGATGGGGTGGGGGTGCCAGGGGCCTCTGACAGTGCTTTGCTGAGGCATCAGACAAGTGACAGAAATATAAACCCAATGTGAAAATCTATCACACTTGTTAGAGTTGGTTACTGTGCATTTCCTTAGTCTGAAAGTATTACAAGCTAGGTAGCAGGTTTATGAAAATTATTTAGCTGGCTTATGGATTGATTTGACATTTATTTTTACTCAGATATATGTGGGAAAATGAGGAAAAACAGCAACAATGATTTTCTGTCATAAAGAAAATAAAAATCAGGGTCAGAAATGAACAGAGTATCTAAACTCAGCTTAATACTCAGAAGTAAAGGCTGTGAGTTTTTAACCTTGGTTAACTTATAATGAACCTGTGAAAGTAGCACTACCTGACCTTCGGATTCTGTGAGACATTCCAGTGTCTTTCTAACAGAGTCCTCCTCCTCTTAACTTAGTCTGAATAAGATTTATCACTTGCTAGCAAAAGAATACCAACTAACAAACTGAGGCAATGCCATTTGCCTTGCAGGCTTCTAATAAGGTTTGGGTTATTTGGGGGGAAGAAGTTGGCAGTTAGGCATTTCATAAATGGTGCCTGTTATTAGATAGACTAAATTGATTATCTGAGATTTACCTGGTTTATCTTTGCACATTTCATCCTCCGACGAAAGAAAGGCAAAGGTTATCCTTTCACAGAAGGCATGATGGATCAAGGGAGAGGGAGGGGGCATCGACAGAGAAGTAAAATCAATGCTGGTGGTCAAAAGGTGACCGACGTTGAAACTCCATCACTCTCACATCTTAGTTACCTTGCCATGTTAGCCCCAGATGTAGATCTTTACCAACACATGGTATCAAGCTGAGAGCTTACGTCTAAGAAAAATACTGATTTCACAAAGGATCCTTTTTAACTTCAAAAAAAAAGAAATTTTCAGTCAGTTTCCAAAAAAATGTCAATCTTTGCTAAAGGCCAGAGTGATTAGCAATCTAATCATAAACAATCTAGTAATCAACATTTCAGAGGTAAGACTATCCCATAATATTGTTCGGCCTGCCTTGTTGAAAATAACTGAACAGTATTTCTGATTATATTTCATTTTCTTCCATTGATTTAAATGATTGAGGGGTTAAACTATATTTTGCAAAAACACAAAATTAGAAATCAGATATCTAAACACAAAAAGAGCTATTAATATAAAACTGTATTATATTTGACTATATATGGGACTTGGTGTATAATTAGGCTGACCAGAGTAATATGATTTAATTATGTATATTAAAATATAGTCTATTTAAATATGCTCATGAGAATCAGTTCCAATTGTCACCCTGAAAACTGTCTTTCCTGTTTGGGAAAAATGTGTCAAATAATATAGCCAACAGGGAAAAATAATGTCTGGTGAACCAAAGTACTGTAACAGACAAATGCTTTTTTGATCCCTGTCACACATTTTCATTATAGTCATGTAGACATTTGTGGTTTAATTGTGTTACGGCAAAAGCACCTTTATATTAAAAGGTTGAAGAGTAAATATAGATGTGCTTTTAAATATTAACAGCTGAAGGCTTTTTACCAAAAGTAGAATTGTATGACTGGCATCTATAGTTCCTTTAAAAAAATCTTTCATGGTCTAAAAAAGAAGTGAACAAAATGTCTGGCTTTTTTGAAAATACACAAGCGATACACTAGACGCGACTCGCTACAGTTTACCTTTAATATCATTTCTAATCAGTAGAGGGCGCCCTCGTCTATACAAGACACGCATTACAAATGCAGTCTGTCCATGCAACCAGTCACACGTCGTGCACTCGCATGCACACATACGCACACACTCTCTTACACACACCACCCAGATTAATAAAGCTGTCATTTTTCATTGTTTTCAAATCACCTTTAATATCAGTTGATTTTAAAGCTTGGGGAAAGGAACGCATAGGCAGCACCCACTGACAATATGTTAGAACATTTCTCTACCTAAAAATACTGATAGGTGTTTACAAGTTTCCTTCATTTCACTGTGACATTCCGCAGCTCTGATGTGCATTTGGCTGCTTTCCTGAATTCACACATCTCTGTTTGCTCATGTGCTTGTGCATTTTGCAGAAGTGTCACTACCCAAGCTTTGCAAAATAACTAACTAAATCTTCTAAGTGATGCTGCTGAGGCTGTCTCTCTATTATGCCCTCCAAAACTTGAAAGTCAGGAAAACAAAAAACCTGTCCAACTAGTGATGTTTGCTTTTGATAGAAGTCCCTGAGCCCAGCTGTATTTTTCTCCCACTGAAAAATAGATGAAGACATCCTAACTGGGCTGACTTTTATTTAGGAGGTTTAATTTTTTTTTTTTTTTTTTTCTTTCCTTGGCCTGTAGGCTAGCTGATTCACTGATCCATAACGAAAATGCCAAAACTATGAAAGCCCCACTGGGGCAGAAATTTGTAACAGAAAGGGAATTTCTGGCAGGGTTGGAATAATCTCGGGCAGCATCCCCAGGCCAGTTTTTGTGATATAGTTAAAAACTGGCTGTGCTGACAATGGAATCAACTGTTTAAACATCTTGCTGATTGTTGTCATGGCTCAATAGATGCTTAAAAGCATTGGTTTTCATGGACTGCTGGTGGAAACCTCTTATATCCAGCTGATCCTAGGTTATGACTCATATATTTTCTCAGCAGCCAGATCCAAGAATTCACTTGCATGCTCTTAGACAGACAGAATAGAGCCCGTTTCTCCTGCTTTGTTGAACCACCCAGGCTTTGAAATGTTTCCTGCTCATTCTTGCTTCCAAGTACAACTGATTGTTTCTCTCTCCTTTGTGACCTCCCAGGCTATCTACCTCTGTGATCATTTCACTTGCTGTTTGGGGTGTCTTATATTACCACTGGCCACTCTAGCATGGAGTTTAAAAATGGGGGCATTTTGATAGTAATATGCTGTTTCACAGCCTCTACTCCGATTACTTTTGCCAAAGTCAAACCTGGGAAATGCTTTATCCCATCCCTTAAATATTTCTGGTCGTTTCCAAAGATATCTGTCTCACATACTGATGAAACCAGTCAGATCTCTGATAATCAATGGATACTGTCACCCATTCAGTTCAGGATTAGAAGAAACTCTACTATGTCAGGACTTTGGTGGCTCAGACAGTAAGAAGTTCTCCTGAAATGTGGGAGACCTGGGTTCGATCCCTAGGTTGGGAAGATCCCCTGGAGGAGGAAATGGCAACTACTCCAGTATTCTTGCTTGGAAAATCCCATGGATGGAGGAGCCTGGCAGGCTACCGTCCACAGGGTTGCAAAGAGTCAGACATGACTGAGCAACTTCACTTTCTTTCTATTGTGCCAGAGATCTAAACCTTGCTTAGTTATTCAGATGGGCTGCCAATGAAGCCCATATTTTGATCGTCTTCTAACTCTAAAGCCTGTGTTGCTCCCTCAACTGATTACAAAACTGGAGTGGGAAGGAAGAAACAATCATAATTATCGCACCTCCCCGGCCTCTGGGGCTATGTAATACTATCCTCAGGGAGAAACGAAGGTTCAGAGTTAGTAAGTGGTAGTCCCAGAATTCAAATCCAGGTCTTCTTAACTCTAAATTCTGTCCTTGTTTTGCAATTCCTATAATATGAGATAAGAAACTTACCCTTAACAGTGTGGAGATTCCTCAAAAAACTGGAAATAGAACTGCCATATGATCCAGCAATCGCACTCCTGGGCATACACACCGAGGAAACCAGAATTGAAAGAGACACGTGTACTCCAATGTTCATTGCAGCACTGTTTATAATAGCCAGGACATGGAAGCAACCTAGATGTCCATCTGCAGATGAATGGATAAGAAAGCTTTGGTACATATACACAATGGAGTATTATTCAGCCATTAAAAAGAATACATTTGAATCAGTTCTAATGAGGTGGATGAAACTGGAGCCTATTATACAGAGTGAAGTAAGCCAGAAAGAAAAACACCAATACAGTATACTAACACATATATATGGAATTTAGAAAGATGCAAATGATAACCCTGTATACGAGACAGCAAAAGAGACACAGATGTATAGAAGAGTCTTTGGGACTCTATGGGAGAGGGTGAGGGTGGGATGATTTGGGAGAATGGCATTGAAACACGTATGTTGTCATATGTGAAACGAATCACTAGTTCAGGGTCAATGCATGTTATAGGATGCTCGGGGCTGGCATGCGGGGATGACCCAGAGGGAGGATAAAGGGAGGAGGGAGGTGGGAGGGGGGTTCAGGAGGGGGAGCTTATGTAAACCCGGGGCAGATTCATATCAATGTATGGCAAAACTAACCAATATAATATTGTAAAATAAAAAAAAAAAAAAAAAGAAACTTACCCTTGCAAAGCAAGGATTCATAGCTGGATGAGAATGCCTCTGCTTACAAAACATGAGATAAAACATAATGACTTTATAGACTGAGATGAGGCCAATCTCAAGATATAATTCTAAACAAAGCCCACGCTCTTTGTTTGCATTCAAAAGTCACTCATTCTTTATGACCACTGCCCCCTACTGCACACGCCCGTGTTCTGATGGATATCTGTTTGATCAGTAAGGCATGCCAAGTCCTTGCTCTGGGCCTTGGCTCATGCTGGTCCTCTCACATTCCCTTCATTCTAACTCCTCTTCAACCATTTTATTTTCACTAATACTTCAGGATCTTGCTCTTAAAGAACTCCTCCATTTACCTTCAGCTTTCTTTGCTATTCTTGAACAGCTATTGTTATAAACTTCTTATTTTGCATTGATACATAGTCTCATATTATTGGGGAATTTTTCAAATGCATATGCCATTTTCAGTTTCTCTGGTGGCTCAGTGGTGAAGAATCCACCTGCCAATGCATGAGACACGGGTTGGATCCCTGGATTGGGAAGATTCCCCGAAGAAGGAAATGGCAACTCACTCCAGTATTCTTGCCTGGGAAATCCCATGGGCAGAGAAGCTTGGCGGGCTACAGTCCATGCAGTCACAAAAGAGTCAGACATAACATAGCAACTAAACAATAACAACAATGATGCCATTTTCACATGGCTGGATAGTAATTTCTTGAGATAAACTGTCTTCATTATATATGGAGCTATTAAGTGACTTTACTGATATCAGATATAGGTAGCCCAATCTCATAATTCACAGATGGTTTTTACTGTATGACAGGCAAATGATCCCTCCTCACCTCAAAACTACTCAAGCTCTAGAAATCATCATATATCTTGAAATAATGTATCACATCCCTGCCATTTCCTTCTCCAAACCATAAAAAACTAAGGGTGTTCTTTCTAAAACTTTGATCTTGGGATGGAAAAGAGGAGGATGAGAAGAAAATGTATAATACTTTTTTAAAAAAACTTTTTCTATTTTCAGAGAATGTTTTAATGATAAAATTTTGATCTGTGGTAAGACTAAATTCTTTCTTTTGAATCACCAAGACAGACAACATTAAGATTGGATTGTTTTCCACTAACAAAGGATGCATACAATTTCATTGATTAGCCAGGCAATATTGAGATCAAACATATACCTTTGATCAGAGATAAATATCAGTCCATGAGTGTAAGTCTTTAGTAAATTATAAATGTCAAAATATCTTGTATAGTAGTATATAACTGATTCATCAGCCATAAAAACAGCTCAGTTTTTAAGCTGTAAATATTTAAGCTTCAGAACAACCTAGGCTCCCTTTGAAGTAATTTTAAAGCTCTTTCTATACTTGGAGACACAATATAAATTATACTGTGTGGAAAAATCATAGAGAAGAAAGGGAACTTCTAATTCTAAGGGGGATGGTAAATAATTTCATGTCACATACCAAATCTGAGTGGTAGGCGGAGGCTGTCTAGACTCTAGAGCACTATGTTGAGAAGGATTCTGGGGGCTGGGGCCAGGTTCTGCCATGTCATGATTGATTAGTAATGTCTGCCATAAGGGCAGACCCATAAAGGAAAGCACAAGTGCGATATAGTGCTTTCCCTTGCCTAAGAGGGTTCCCTTATAGTCTCATTGCTGATTTGCCCATTGTTAGTTCTTCTGTGGGGTCCAGGATCAGCTCAGTCTCATGAATGTTGACTTCCTAATGCCACAGGGGAACACGAAGTAAACATGTGTGAAAACTTGAGTGCTTTGAGATACACTCATGCTGGAACATCATGGTAGTATATCGTAGGCAGTGTTGTGGAAGTAAACCAGAGCTCCAACAGGGTGGAGCAGGGGATGGGGGATGATGTATTTTCTAGTTTCCCTGTGGCAAACACTTCTACCATGGCTGATTTCTGGCTATCAGTGTGAGGCCATTAAACTCAGAGTTGGTAAAGGATACATAGTCCAAGCTAGTATGAGGGGCCTACAGGGTACTACTGATTGTAGGTGAACTTCTAGGGTTGAGGGTGTTGAGCAAATGCTTGGCCATTGAATGAAGACAGGCACAAAGATTTAAAGAAAGGCCAGGAGTCCATAGGTAGATGAGAAGTCTGAAATTAGAGAACAGTATTAGCTATACATTACAGCCCAGGCCAACAATTTAAAGTTATAACAATGTAAGAATCAATTTCAATGCCACCATTCACAAAACTTTTGCAAAAAGAAATGCAGAAAGGCAAAATGGTTGTGTGAGGAGGCCTTACAAATAGCTGAGAAAAGAAAAGAAGTGAAAGGCAAAGGAGAAAAGGAAAAATATATCCACCTGAATGCAGAGTTCCAAAGAATACAAAGAAGACATAGAAAGACTTCCTAAGTGATCAATGCAAAGAAATAAAGGAAAATAATGGAATGGTAAAGACTAGAGATCTCTTTAAGAAAATCAGAGATACCAAGGGAACATTTCATGCAAAGATGGATACAATAAATACAGAAATGGGAATGGACCTAACAGAAGCAGAAGACATTAAGAAGAAGTGGCAAGAATACAGAGAACAATACAAAAAAGATCTTAATGACTCACATAATCACAATGGTGTGATCACTCACTAGAGCCCCACATCCTGGAATGCGAAGTCAAGCGGGCCTTAAGAAGCATCACTATGAACAAAGCTAGTGGAGGTAATGGAATTGAGCTATTTCAAATCCTAAAAGATGATGCTGTGAAAGTGCTGCACTTAATATGCCAGCAAATTTGGAAAACTCAGCAGTGGCCACGGGACTAGAAAAGGTCAGTTTTCATTCCAATACCAAAGAGAGGCAGTGCCAAAGAATGCTCAAACTACTGCACAGTCGCACTCATCTCACATGCTAGTAAAGTAATGCTCAAAATTCTCCAAGTCAGGCTTCAACAGCATGTGAACCATGAACTTCAAAATGTTCAAGCTGGATTTAGAAAAAGCAGAGGAACCAGAGATCAAATTGCCAAAACCGACTGTCATCAAAAAAGCAAGAGTTCCAGAAAATCATCTACTTCTGCTTTGACTATGCCAAAGCCTTTGACTATGTGGATCACCACGAACTGTGGAAATTCTGAAAGAAATGGGAATTCCAGACCACCTGACCTGCCTCTTGAGAAATCTGTATGCACGTCAGGAAGCAACAGTTAGAACTGGACATGTAGCAACAGACTGGTTCCAAATCGGGAAAGGAGTACGTCAAGGCTGGCCCAGAATTGCTGGGCTGGATGAAGCACAAGCTGGAATCAAGATTGCCAGGAGAAATATCAATAACATCAGATATGCAGATGACACTACCCTTATGGCAGAAAGTGAAGAAAAGCTAAAAAGCCTCTTGATGAAAGTGAAAGAGGAAAATGAAAAAGTGGACTTAAAGCTCAACATACAGAAATCCAAGATTGTGGCATTTAGTCCCATCACTTCATGGCAAATAGATGGGGAAACAGTGGAAACAGTGACAGACTTTATTTTAGGGGGCTCCAAAATCACTGCAAATGGTGACTGCAGCCATGAAATTAAAAGATTCTTACTCCTTTGAAGGAAAGCTATGACCAACCTAGATAGCGTATTAAAAAGCAGAGACATTACTTTGCCAACAAAAGTCCATCTAGTCAAAGCTATGGTTTTTCTAGTAGTCATGTATGGATGTGAGAGATGGACTATAAAGAAAGCTGAGCACCGAAGAATTGATGCTTTTGAACTGTGGTGTTGGAGAAGACTCTTGAGAGTTCCTTGGTCTGCAAGGACATCAACCCTGAAAATTCACTGGAAGGACTGATGCTGAAGCTAAAGCTCCAATAGTTTGGCCACCTGATGTGAAGAGCAGATTCATTAGGAAGGACCCTGATGCTGGGAAAATTGAAGGCAGGAGAAGAAGGGGATAACAGAGGATGAGATGGTTGGATGCCATCACTGATTCAGTGGATATGAGTTTGAGCAAGCTCTGGGAGATGGTGACAGACATGGAAGTCTGATGTGCTGCAATCCATGGGGTTACAAATAGTTGGACACAACTTAGCGACTGAACAGCAACAGTTCACAGAACTACATTTTATCAATACCTTGACGATTGCCACGATGTTCAAATATTCCAGGGCAAATGCTGAACAACACAGTATATCACTAAAGCACGTGGCTTCTGGAGCCAGACTCTATGGACTTGAATCTGAGCTCTGCCATGTATTAACTCTCTAATCTTGAGAAAGTTACTTAACCTCTTTTACTTCAACATCATTCTCTGTTAAAATAGGGATATTAATAGTGCCTATGACATGGGGGTCATACTTAAGATTGAATGAGCTAGTAACTGTAAAGTACACAGAATACAATCTAGTGCACTGAGAATATGGTTTAAGTGTTTATAAAACAAAGGTACATGAAATATAGATTTTAAACTTTTATTAAAATTTGTCAGTGTATAATCATTGTCAGTATATAATTTGCATTTGAACTCAGGAGAGAGCAATAGGATACCATGATAAAAATGCTCATTGAGGTAATTAACGTCACATTTATAAGCATAACATTATCTGCTCTTTCATATCATCTCAATCATTTGGGACAATAACTAGGAATATCATTTTTTAAAAATTCCACTTTATACTTATTTATAACTTCATGGTAAATTAGTAACAAGGCCAGAATTTATCTTTTTATTCTTTCCCCAAAACTCAATTTTAAATAGTGAGTTGGAACATCTTTTTTAGGTCAAATACATTATTGAACTTGATGCTATCAGTAGTTTACAGCTTTTAAATCTAGAATACATTATGAATTTAATAAAGAACATTTTTCTCCTATTAGAAATCTATAAATCTTTCCATTTTCCAAACATAAACTCAAGAAAAAAAAAATCTAGTAGAGGCCAAGGTCATTATACTACCCTGATTCTGTTTCAGTTCAGTTCAGTCACTCAGTCGTGTCCGACTCTCCGCGACCCCATGAATCACAGCACGCCAGGCCTCCCTGAACTCCCGGAGTTCCCTCAAACTCATGTCCACAGAGTTGGTGATGCCATCCAGCCATCTCATTCTCTGTCGTCCCCTTCTCCTCCAGCCCCCAACCTTTCCCAGCATCAGAGTCTTTTCCAGTGAGTCAACTCGTCACATGAGGTGGCCAAAGTATTGCAGTTTCAGCCTCAGCACTAAATTTTTAAACTTCTAAGTTAATGTGTATTCTACATATGGTAAAGTTTTTACCTAAACAAGTTAAAATAGAAAAGAGAGAACCTCTCCTGCCAGTTCTATTCAGTAGCATGTTAATCAGATTGCAGTAATAAGTATGAAACAATGCATGCAATTAGCAGTGGTTAATTTGAAACTACTTCATGTCAGTTTCTTTCAGAGCAATACGTTAGTAGAGTAATTATTTATTACCCCGAGGACATGATCAATGATCTCCCTCCATAATAACGTCTGCAAGAGAGTAGCATTCTCATGTGCATAAAAGGAAGCTATAGAAACTGACATTTTTTTTCAGCTAAATAAAAGCAGAAAATTGTTTCTAAGCTATTTCCAACTATTTCATTAATTGTAATAGATAAGCAAACTATTCATTACACTTCAGTATTGTTATGGTTACATAATGCTGAGGAGGAAAACTACTACTGATTTAAATCCACAAAGTCTATCTTTATTGAGAAAGGGAAAATGACCCGTTTCTAAATGTCATCACAGTCATTAGTGGGTATGTGCTAGGTCCTTCCACACACACAATAATTCACTAATCCCTTCGCTGGAGCTTGGAGATGAAATTTATAGGAAGCCCTCAGTGATAACACACGGCCTATACAGCGGAGCCATGGTTATCCAAAGGCAAGGAAGAGATGCCAGGTTAGCCAGCTGGCTTCAGTTAGATTAGATGATGTGTTTTGAGTAATTGGGAAGGTTGTATTAGAACTACCATCTTGGCTTTCTGAGTTCAATATATATTGGACAAGAAATCCTTTACATCTCCATATCCAATTAATTTATCTTATTATATAAAATATCTATCACTCTGAGAAGGACCAGAAAAAGCTCAGCCTTTGGATATATGCAGTTAGTCTAGACAGTGGAGGGGAGGGAAATACAGAATGGAGTAGGCTGGAAGGAACAGTACCACAGGTTGGACCAAGCAGAATTAGTGAGAAAGACACACAGGCCTGAGATGGGGCCTCCATGTTACAGAATTCCAGGGGGCTCCATTCATTTGGAGAACAGCACTCTCAGGAGCTGGGCAGTTGACAGCCAACACAGCTACACATGAAGAACCCAGCCTGAAATGACCATCTAGCGTAGAAAAACACTTTATTTAAAACAGGTACGTACATTCACCATGACATCTAAGGAAGATACCAATGTCATAATCCAGTTCAGGTGGGGCCAAAAAAGAGACATGGACAGGTTTTGAAGATCAGATGAGGCAAGGGTCTAAAAAAATTATTCAGCTGATCTCAGGAATTGGCCATTAAGGGGAGACTGCATAGCTTCAGTAAGGTCAAAGATAAAACTAAACTAACAACATTACCAGTTTTGCACCATATATTCATAAAGTCAGTGTAGCGTAATGTGTAGAAGAAAGAACACAACTACTTTTCAAGTGTACAAAATAATTTTTGATAAAATAAAAATATTTTACTTTTAAGGACATTGTAAATTTCACATGAGAATTGTGTAGGCAGTGAATTTCTGTTTTAACTGTCCAGCACTTTTTACTTTTTTTTGGGAACAGTATTCCCTTCTTATGAGAACTGTTCTTCCAGATTTTAATTCTCCTGTCTGTGTGTGTGTGTGTGTGTGTGTGTGTGTGTGTGTGTGTGTGTATGCGCATGATCACTTGTGTCCAATTCTTTGTTTGTGATCCTTTGGACTGTAGCCCACCAGGCTCCTCCGTCCGTGGGATTCTCCAGCAAGAGTACTAGAGTGGGTTGCCATTTCCTCCTTCTGGGGATCTTCATGACCCAGGGATGGAACCTACCTCTCTGGTGTCTCCTGAATTGCAGGCAGGTTCTTCCTGCACCACCCACTGGATACTGTTATACTTATTTCCTGCTTCTGTCTTAAAACCTTGATGCTGCTGCTCCTCCTGCCAGGAGGTGGGCTGGATGGAGAAGAGGAAGACTCAGGCTACTGAACCATATTTTATCACTCTGTGGGAGCTCTACCTGCTCTGTTAGGGCAGGTTGAATTCTTCCGTGTAATGTGTTACATTCACATAAGGAAAGACAGTAGCATCTAGTGTGGAACCCATGAAATGTGAGACTAAGCGCTATCAGCAGCCACGCTCCTCAACATTTGGAGGTAGTCCACGGTAGGGCAAAGCAGAATTTGCACACACAGAACAGAGAAGGTCCTGATGGCACTAAAGTCTCTGCTTTTATCGTTGCTGAGATCAGAACCAGCTGAATCCTTGCCCCTCCTGCAGTATATTTAATCAACCCTCCATTGCCATTATAGACTCCAGTTTTCTTCCAACGAATCCCCTTCTTGACTTAAGCTTTAGTATGAACTAAGCCTCCAACTAAAGTAGTATATAATGTACTTTGCTTAGCACCAAACACACAATGCTGCTGCTGCTGCTGCTGCTGCTGCTAAGTCTCATCAGTCGTGTCCGACTCTGTGCGACCCCACAGACGGCAGCCCAACACTACATTTTCAAAAAAAGGAAAAGGAAAAAGGCAACATGCTGAGCATAAAATCTTACTGAGTTTGTAGCTTACAACTCTGTATAGATGAGTATTTAATTGCCTTTTAATTGTTTCAGTTTATACTAGTTGTGTCTTACTAAAAAAAGGCAAGGAACTTCTTGACTCTTTGAGGTAAGATAAAATATAGTGTACATACCAGCATCTCTAACAACACCTACTATGGTTCTAGGTTAAAAACAGTAACCTCAGAAGTATTTACTGTTAATTAAATTATTCACTTTTTGACTATTCACCTTTAACTTTCTCAGCACTGTGGATTACTACTTAGTGCACTAAAAGTAGTGACTTCCTAATAGTGTGTCAGGAGTCACAAGCTTTCAGGTAACTCTAGGGGGCCATTACAACTTTTTCCATCAGGTTGAGCACAATATGGGTATCATTTCATGTGTTCCAATTTTGGCAAGAATGATTTCACTTCAGGAAGACTTGATGAACATAAGTGGAATTTTAGGCATAGTCTTAATTTATCTACCAACCAATCAACTTAGTAAAACCCAGAGTAACAGTCAAATCCCAGACATCTAAGTAGAAAAGTCCAGAGAGTCAAGTTGTTGAGCTCTTTTAGACATCTTGTCTAGCAAATGGGATAAGTACAGTTAGCAGCAATAGAGAAATGTTTCCTATTTGATTTTATTAACTGATTGATATGAATTAATGCATTAGGATATTTGATTGTGTCATAAAATGTGTATATGAGCATCATGATTCAATTTAATGTACCTATTACTGGTTGATGTGCCATTATATTAGGCTAAATTAAAAGAATATTATGGAAAAAATTACAATTAAAGACTCAAAATTGATTGCATTCATAACTTAAAAGAAGATACTCTGTTCCATTAATATTTTGAATAACTGCAATAATATATCAAAAAACAGTGTGGGAAACTCAGGAGGTAGAGAAAATAAAGCAAAGATAAATAGATAAAAGAAAGAAAAACAAAGCTGACTTTCTATGTTAAAGTCAATATTTTCTCTTTAGTCCAAGTTTTTAAGAACTGAAAGAACAAGAAAAGCCACAGAGTTAACAGCTTATCTCAGCAAGTAAGTTTTAGGTCATATTGTCATAAAAAAAGATTATTTACCTTCTTTCACCTTCTATATTACAAAACAAATTATTTCCAAATATGGCATTTTAATTTTTTAAAATGATGTTTTCATAGATATTAAGGTGACACTCTAAAAAGGCATGTTAATTCTCATAATGCAAATGTGTTTTCCAAATGATGGTGAACCATCCCAGTCTGGCCAAGATGGAGAGGTTTCTGAGGAATGGGACAGTCCCCCTGGCAAACTGGGATGTTTGGGCATCTTATATATGCAAATTATTTGGCTTTTGATATAAATTTAAGTATCCAAAAGCTAATTTGGAAAATGTGGTGATTTACTTCTGAAGACTTAAGTGTGCTTCTCTGTCATTATAAGTAGATGAAAGATGATTATAAGTCATTGAAGGCCGACTCAACAGAGGGATATGGCACCGTTTAGAGATTTTCTAATAACCCTTGTTTCTCTTCTCAGACACCAGAGAAGGATTTATGATCAGAAAATGTCCTAGCCTTCTTGCCAGCAGTGTGGTCCAAGGACCAAGAGCATCAGCATCACCTGGGACCTTGTTAGAAGTTCTCCATCCCAAAGCTAAACCCAGATACACTGCATCAGAATCTGTATTATTAACAAAGTCCCAGGTGATTCATTCCTATGGACACTAGAAATTGAATAGCACTGCTTTAAACACTTTTGCAAGGATTTTCTAAATGCACTCCAGTTTTTCTATACAAAAGTTGTAGGGGCAGACTTGTCAGTATAACCCAGTATAATTTTTCCCTACGGTCAGTTTCCTTCTGAATCCCCATCTAGTCCACTAGATAGCACATCCTCATTAGCTCAACTGCAATTAATTTGGAATTTGTAATCAATTGACCTGGGTTACATCGACAAGTCTATCTTACAACTTATGCCCTACATTTGAGCAAGAGTTCTTTATGCAAGAGGGCATACTTAAACAATTTAGAAAAATCAGTTCTTTAACATATAATAAATTAGTTTTTCACAAAATAATGGATGCTATCTGTATATTAAAGTAGGCCTGTCTCATGAGTGCTCAGTTGCAACTGACTCTTACCTACCCCATAGACTGTAGCCCAACAGACTCCTCTGTCCATGGAATTTCCCCTGCAAGAATACTGGAGTGGGTTCCCATTCCCTCCTGCAGGAGATCTTCCTGACCCAGGGATCAAATCTGTGTCTCCTGTGTCTTCTGCATTATGAACAGATTTGTTACCATTACGCCATTGGGGAAGCCCCAGGCCTGTCTCACAGGAACTTTACTGGGAAACATTTTGGTCGTAGGCAATTCAATAAGTTAAAGAAACAAAGGTGTGTGGGATTAGAGGACATCTACACAACTTCCCCTCAGCCTGATTTTGTTCAGTTTTATTGAACATTTTGGTAAACACTTGTCTAATTAGTTCACCTCATGTTCCATATGTTCTTTTCATGTCAAACAGAAAAGTGAAAGTGAAGGTCCCTCAGTTTTGTCTGACTCTTCGGGACCCTGTGGACTAAACAATCCATGTATAATTCTTAGAATCTGCCATGTTCTTTTAGATCTCCTTGCTCTGTCATTTTATTCAGCTTGGAAATCCTCTCCCTGCCATGCTTAACCTCCCAACTGTTGTCTAACTCATTCTCATCCTTCAAATATCACTTTAAATACTATGTCCCACTCTTTTTAAATATTTTTGTCTCAGTCTGTATTGTTTTGTTGTCTATTCTACTAGAATATGAAGAGGGAATGTCCAAGTTGTTAGTCAATCAATTTCTGATTATTCATTTTCACAACTTCAGGAAATTTCACTTTTAATTTTTTATTTCTTTATAATTTTATTTTTTTTGATTTTGGCTGTGTTGGGTCTTCATGACTGTGTCAACTTTCTCTAGTTGCAGCAAGCAGGGGCTACTGTCTAGATGCAGTGCACGGGTTTCTCATTGTAGTGACTTCTCTTGTTGAGGAGAATGGGCTCTAGGGCTCACAAGCTTCAGTAGTTGTGGCACACAGGCTCAATAATTGTGGTGAATGGGCTTAGTTGCTCTACTGCAAATGGGATCTTCCTGGACCAGGGATCGAACCCATGTCTCCTACATTGTTAGGTGGACTCTTCACCACTGAGCCACCAGGGAAGCCTGGAATTTCACTTTTACAAGAAGCTGCCTATGACCTCGGAGAAGGCAATGGCAAGCCACTCCAGTACTCTTGCCTAGAAAATCCCATGGATGGAGGAGCCTGGTAGGCTGCAGTCCGTGGGGTCACTAAGGGTCCGACACGACTGAGCGACTTCACTTTCCCTTTTCACTTTCACACATTGGAGAAGGAAATGGCAACCCACTCCAGTGTTCTTGCCTGGAGAATCCCAGGGACGGGGGAGCCTGGTGGGCTTCCTTCTATGGGGTCACACAGAGTTGGACACGACTGAAGTGACTTAGCAGCAGCAGCAGCAGCCTATGACCTACTGCGTGAGCTTTGGAAGAGGGAAGCCATCAAGAAAAGTCAGTAAAGGCTAGAAGGCCTTACCTCTGCAGGAAGTAAGTAGGAAAGGGAAGAACACATCCTGACTCCTATTCATACCATAGTGGTTCCGTTCTTTGTTTGTAGGTGACAGAACAATTAAAATGAAAATTTTAGCTCCAAGTGATCCAAAGGGGATGCATTAGTACCCATCACTGTTAATATTCAGACACTAATTTTGTAAGACTTATCTATCCAAAAAGTGAAACCGGAATTGGAGGGTTAAAATTCTCACACATCCCTAAATGGCAATTTGTTTTATACTAAAAAGCTAGTATTATAGCAGCTGTATGAATTATCAAACATACTGAAGTTTAAATATTACTCTGTTTTCATTTTGATTGACAAAGGAAGATATGGGTGGGGGTTCTTTCCATTTTAGCAAACAGGAAAGACCAAGGTGACTTTGGTGAGGAAGTTGCCTTGTGATACTATCATTATCAGTAATTAGCCACAGTTAGTAATCTTCTATTAATCAAATCCACATCTGGAAAGACTTTCACTAATTCTGTCAGATGAACAGTGTTGTTTGCAAAATTTAAAGCATGAGAGGTAACATGGCATAACTTTGAAA